>NC_080404.1:26031041-26340000 GCF_030265065.1 Corythoichthys intestinalis | reverse complement strand
GAACTCATGGGTCAGAGCGAGGTTGGATTTATGGTTTTGGCATTCACCCCTAAACCTATCCGTCATCCCTTTGCCCTCCCAAGGCCTCCCCCTCCCCTTCTATTCGAAATCACAAGACCCCTCAGCTGAACTACAGCTGACCTTCTGGACGCAAGGCCAGCTGGGGTTCAGATGCCATCGCGTCTTTAAGAATTCTCTCACTGTTTGAGTTCTCTCACTGTTTATCTATCACCTCGTCCATTATGAGATCGACTATTCACTTTCCTTCACCAAAGCTGTTCTAGCTACAGTGGTACCTCTACATACGAAGTTAATTCGTTCCAGAATCTTGTTTGTAAGTCGAAATGGTCGTATGTCGAGCAGGATTTTCTCATAAGAATACATTATAATTCCATTAATTCTTTCCACAGCCTGAAAACCTACACTAAATCCTTCATAAATGCTGCTGGTACTATTGCAAATATCAATAATAATAATAATAATAGTAATAATTAATAAAAATGCCTACAATTATGTAACGAATCGGGTTCTAATGTGGCGTGATGTGTTTTACGAGGTGTACCTGAACATACCACGTGGCTGACTTGACAGAGTCAAGTTTTACTTTCATTCTGTTCCGCTGCAGCGGACAGTAGGAATGTTGTGTTGCTCAAGTTCTGAAATAAATGATTAAAAACCTGACCGAAGCTGGCGACTTTTAGGCGATGTTACTACAATAATAATTGTCACATTAACTTATAAAGACTGGCGAACGGAGGTCGTAGACATTAGAGCTGGGAATCTTTGGGCACCTAACGATTCGATTACGATTACGATTCAGAGGCTCCGATTCGATTATAAAACGATTATTGATGCACCCCCCTCCTTTTTTTTCTCTTTTTTAAATTTTTTTTTTAATGTTTTGTACATTAGTTCCAAAATTGTTCAAAAATACTCTCAGGCTAAACCACACTACTATTTCAGTATCAAGTTAACATATAGCAGTAAACAAATATACAAAAATAACATTAAATAAAAAACTCCAGTCCCCATTCTGTATCAGCAGCTTTAAACTACATTCAATTAATTTAATGTTGTGAATCAGCCATTAAATTTGTTAAAATTGCTCCCGTTATTCCATAATTTCCCTTTTGTCTACTTTCGACATGTGAAAGTTTTAAAACTATTGTAAAGATAGAGTCAATTGAATATTTTACCGATTTAGGAGTATTTTAGATAAAAAGTTAATTAGGTTTGCTTGGAAGGTTCGCTACAACAGCCTTGCAGGGAAGTGTACTGCTTTAAGATGGCGGCCGTTTATAACTCCCGCAGCTAGCTTTTTGTCGATGTGCTGCTAACACTACCAAATCTATAATGCATCTAGTCCTATATAAATGATATCCACCGTGACATTATACGGATGTACTTTTCTAGCAGCTTTTCGGCAGCAGTCAGGTATGTTGTTGTGTTTTTTTATCTCGTTGCATGAGTTGAGCTAGAGCCGTGAGTTGAGCATTGGCATTACCCGAGGGGTCGGGTAATGTGAAGCATGATGTTTAGCTACTCTTGCTCCGTTCCGTCCCGAACACCGCGCGGCACGCTGAGTGTTGTGTACTTCCGCTTTACTTCGCATACTTTAATAATCGGAATTTGGATGTTTGTGAATCGTTCTCGAATCTTCCACGGCCGAATCGCGAATAATCTAAGAATCGGAAATTTTGCACACCTCTAGTAGACATTCTACGGTCATATTGTCGAGCCAGCTCACGGACTCGCACACCACGCTCACATTTTTCTTCTTTTTCCATCTTCATTTCAATAGTAAGTCTCACCTTTAACCTTTTTTCACCACTTGCACTAACATTCTTGGAACCCATGTTGACTTCTCTCACAAAAAAATCTGCCGTGTGTCCATCTTGCGGGAAAACAAAGAAACTGCGGAGGTTAGGGTCAGGCATCAACCATCGAGCATTGATGGGACCCGGTTCTAACACACCGGTTCTCCCGGAACCATTGGAATTTTAAAAATTTCGATTCCATGTTTCGATGCCCTGACTGCCGAGCAGAAAAAAAATATTGCCGAAAACCACGAAGATATAGCTACATGAAGCGCGTGTTTGTGCATTGCAACTTGATTACAACCATGGACATGGTCCGACGGCGCTCAAAAGTTTGGCTTAACTTTACATAAAAAAAAAAAGACCTATTATGCACGACCGGCTTCATGGAATACGAGTGCCGAGTGCATAGCTAGCTGAGTACTACGTCAGAACCAGGTAAGTAAAAAAATACATTACGTCTGTCTTCTGCTGTCCGAGCCACCCGACCTTGTATTAAGCAGTAGATGATGGATGAATGGAATAGTATGAGAATAAATTGTATTATTACGTCTGGCTATGGTCTATGTCACATGTATATAGAACTACATGCGAAAAGACAGACTTGGCGGCGTTAGAACATATAAAGAGAACTAGATGCGAAATGACAGACTCGCTGGTGTTAGTAAACAGCAGCCATCTTAACCCTTTAACACCTAAGCCTATTTTGGCCGAATTTGCATGCATTTGATGTTGCCTTTATATTTCAAAGAAAAAAATGTTCACAATGGCCAAGTTGGGTCCCTTTTTTCAGGACACCTTGAACTTCATGTCCAAACTGTTGTTTTCTTCACTGACCAATTATAATCCACATTTTGGACCCAAAAAGACAAAAAAATCCCAAAATATTTTTTCAAAATTTGTAATGTTGGTGTCCCATTGACAACCAAACATGCTCGACCAACCGTTTTGAAGCTTGATAATATTTATTCAACTTGTTAGGATAAACATTCAGTCGAAAAAAATAATATAATAATATTCAACACAAACAGCGGGTATGGTCATAGGCGTTTTTGGCCTTTACACATACTATGGTCAAAACAGGTTATATACAGTGCAAAGTAGTGAGAAAAAAAATTATATATATATCATCTAACACAAAAAAGGTTTGGAGGATATCTCTTTGTGAAGTTAGGTATTATACCCATCACCTTATCGAAAGTATACGTACATGCAATCAAGCTTCTCGAACACACATCTATATAAAAATTGAAAAGATTCATAGTGAAGAAAAATATATATATAACATTGAAAAAAAGTATTTTCAAAAATATTGACAAGTAGTTCAGTTCAATTCAAATTTTTCAGGCATGCGACCAGATAGTTTTTTTTTTTTTTTTTGCGCACTCAATAAAGTTTGTTTTTGAACAGGTCACTGAGCTGCGTCACATACAACGTCACGCAGCCTACTCTTCTGCTGTTTGAGTGCTGCTGTCACTTCTACTCGCCGAGACGCCGACTAATCCGAGGAAAACAACGACAAATGCAGCTCATCCTATTCCTTGAGTTGATGAAAAAAATGCATTAGCTTGCGCTAAATTTAGTTTTCGTTTCATTCTGCACGTTTCAAAGTCGCTCGCGCAACCCAACCGGTGTTCATGCCTCCTTTTCCTTAGTTGGCGCCTAGCTCGGCAATTTATTAAAAATGTTCACATTCGGTTCGTCCTTCTTGACATCACAACGGATCTTGGGATCAGAGGTTGCGCTAGACATTTTCGTTGTCTGTCATTTTGACTGACAGGGTCATAAAAATCCGGTCATAGTCTATTTTTACCGGTCACTTCAATTTTTAAAATGATAATGATGACATATTCAATAGTATTTAGTTTTCATTCATTTTTAATTAATATTGTAACGCTTGCTTGGCGGCGAAAAATTAGACACGGGAGTCGTGGTATTTTTCTCCCTTTTTACCCCGCCCCCAAAGAAAAAGAGGCAACGATATAGACCCCAATCACCAACGTCACACAATGATCTTAATTGAAGTTGTCAGCTCAAAATCTTCTAAATATATATTAAATGCATCTTACCAGATATAAAATGACTACTACATAGTCTGTGGTGATCGTTTGGTGCCCAGATTTCTTGTCGAATTACAGCAGTCCATCTCGCTGTCATCCTCGGGTCTCTCAGAATACGGTAGAACTTCAAGTCTCTCTGTCTATCTTTTCTGTTACAGCAACCAACCGCCACACACGCCTTCACCATTTTGATTATTAATATTAACGAGCAGAAAAACACACCGTAATAGGAGGCATGTACGTAGCGGTAATGTGTAAACATGAACAGCTGACACACAATATGGCGGCTCCAGTCAGGGGGGCGGAGTTGTGACGTCATGTGATTGGGCGGCAATCTTGTCCATCAATTGGATGACGCGCTGGCACACCGGGTGCACCAACAAGAACCTCGCGTTGATGTGTCAATCACGGTGCCGCCGCCAGACCCCGGTGACGCTACAATATTCTGACAGAAGAGCCAACGACGTCATGCATTAAGAGAGACAATAGCTAATTAATATGCTAACTCGCCACCCTGTGGTCTGGGGTGTGAATTACAACCTGTCAAAATGACGGACGGACGTCAGTTTTTTCCGTCACCGTTTTAAAAAAACGGTCAACGACGGAAAATATCCGGTTAACGCGACCCCTGCTTGGGATATGTAGTCTTTTGTGCTGCGTTCGGTTTTGAAAAAGGACAAGAAATGATGGAAATATGGAGATAGATACATGGTACATGCAGCGTTTTAATGCATATTTATGAGTGCAATAAAACTATAAAACTCAAATGACATTATCTCCCGTTTTTAATGGTCGATTGACTTCAGATAAAAACTGGCGTGGACATCAACTTCCGCACTTTCAAATGAGACCAACCAGCGGCACGTGGGTGACGTAATTACAGCGTGACGAAGCTTCAAAGACGACATGCATAAACGTGTCGCTGCCGACACGTTCGGTGTTAAAGGGTTAAAGCAGTATACGCCTTCATTAAAATTAACACTATTAAAAGTATTTTTGTTTTGTAATCTGTTGTGTTGCTTATTAAGAAAGAGGCAGCCATATGAAGCATTCAATTACTTTTTTAATGAACTCGTAGCAGTGAAAACATGGCATCACATCACAAAGCATCCTGGCGAGACGCTCTCATCTCTTCTTCTCCGCATTATACGTAGACATCCTACACCGCCACTCACTGGCCTAACTGGTATTGTCACAACATAAACATTGCATGTGTCTGTAAACACAACAGAATTGGTTTTACAAATAAGGAAACCTTATTTTTTGCCTCATCTACATGTACAGAGCCTTGCAAAAGTATTCAGCCCCCTTGAATCTTGCAAACTTTCGCCACATTTCAGGCTTCAAACATAAAGATATGAAATTTAATTTTTTTGTCAAGAATCAACAACAAGTGGGACACAATTGTGAAGTGGAACAACATTTATTGGATAATTTAAACTTTTTTAACAAATAAAAAACTGAAAAGTGGGGCGTGCAATATTATTCGGCCCCTTTACTTTCAGTGCAGCAAACTCACTCCAGAAGTTCAGTGAGGATCTCTGAATGATCCAATGTTGTCCTAAATGACCGATGATGATAAATAGAATCCAAATGTGCGTAATCAAGTCTCCGTATAAATGCACCTGCTCTGTGATAGTCTCAGGGTTCTGTTTAAAGTGCAGAGATCATTATGAAAACCAAGGAACACACCAGGCAGGTCCGAGATAATGTTGTGGAGAAGTTTAAAGCCGGATTTGGATACAAAAAGATTTCCCAAGCTTTAAACATCTCAAGGAGCACTGTGCAAGCCATCATAGTGAAATGGAAGGAGCATCAGACCACTGCAAATCTACCAAGACCCGGCCGTCCTTCCAAACTTTCTTCTCAAACAAGGAGAAAACTGATCAGAGATGCAGCCAAGAGGCCCATGATCACTCTGGATGAACTGCAGAGATCTACAGCTGAGGTGGGAGAGTCTATCCATAGGACAACAATCAGTCGTACATTGCACAAATCTGGCCTTTATGGCAGAGTGGCTAGAAGAAAGCCATTTCTCAAAGATATCCATAAAAAGTCTCGTTTAAAGTTTGCCACAAGCCACCTGGGAGACACACCAAACATGTGGAAGAAGGTGCTCTGGTCAGATGAAACCAAAATTGAACTTTTTGGCCACAATGCAAAACGATATGTTTGGCGTAAAAGCAACACAGCTTATCACCCTGAACACACCATCCCCACTGTCAAACATGGTGGTGGCAGCATCATGTTTTGGGCCTGCTTTTCTTCAGCAGGGACAGGGAAGATGGTTAAAATTGACGGGAAGATGGATGCAGCCAAATACAGGAACATTCTGGAAGAAAACCTGTTGGTATCTGCACAAGACCTGAGACTGGGACGGAGATTTATCTTCCAACAGGACAATGATCCAAAACATAAAGCCAAATCTACAATGGAATGGTTCAAAAATAAACGTATCCAGGTGTTAGAATGGCCAAGTCAAAGTCCAGACCTGAATCCAATCGAGAATCTGTGGAAAGAGCTGAAGACTGCTGTTCAAAAACACTCTCCATCCAACCTCACTGAGCTCGAGCTGTTTTGCAAGGAAGAATGTGCAAGAATGTCAGTCTCTCGATGTGCAAAACTGATAGAAACATACCCCAAGCGACTTGCAGCTGTAATTGGAGCAAAAGGTGGCGCTACAAAGTATTAACGCAAGGGGGCCGAATAATATTGCACGCCCCACTTTTCAGTTTTTTATTTGTTAAAAAAGTTTAAATTATCCAATAAATTTTCTTCCACTTTACGATTGTGTCCCACTTGTTGTTGATTCTTGACAAAAAATTAAAATTTTATATCTTTATGTTTGAAGCCTGAAATGTGGCGAAAGGTTGCAAGGTTCATGGGGGCCGAATACTTTTGCAAGGCACTGTACATCAAATTATAATCAATAGAAGAATTTATACTCATGCTTCGTTGTAGCTCTCAGCTAAGCTACATGTATGGCAAAAGAATATAAGTAATCTTTGTGAAAATGCATTCTGTGGAAAGACATTTCATCACATTCGAGTTCAAAGACTAATATTTATATACAGCTTAAAAATAACCATGTGAGAAGTTCATATAATTCATAAATTTCATATTAATTGTATTAATAATAATAAATAATAATAAAAATAATATTTTAAATTTATATTAAAAAAAAAAGTACATTTTAAATTCATATAATTTTAAAAAAATCGAGAAGACATTAATATAAACTAATTTTTAAACTATAGATTTTTTTGACCCTGCCTTTTTTTTTTTTTTTGACCCTGCCTCTTAAAAGAATCGGAACCGAGAATCGGAATGGGAACCGGAATCGTTTAATTTCAAACGATGCCCAACCCTATCGAGGTACCACTGTACTCGTATATACATAATCGTTAACGCAGCATTCATCTAGTCAAGTCTTCGTTACATTTGGTCCTCCTTTGATTATTTTGAATTTTGAACTTTACGATAATTATTTTTCAAAATAATGACATTTTACAGACATTTTTTGAAAAGTCCTTCAAGTCCAGCTCCCCATCATCACCTTTCTAACTAGACGTTGTCCTGCTTCTGTTATGGTTTTGATAGTACCTGCAAAGCTGTCAATCATCGTTTAAATATTTACTGAGCGGTGACACATAATAATACCATAGAACGGTGTGACGTGTTCTACTCATGAGTTTCTGTGGTACCATATATGACAGTAGTATGTAGTGTAATGTCATGCCTTTGAAGGTCTTTTCAAGTTCACCTTTGGACATTCACACGAAATTGATTTAAACATTATGGCTAAAAGTTTAGAGTACTACATTAATGGATACAATATGAAAAACGTTTTTTTCCCCCTCAGATTATTAAACATTTTCTGGGAACCAATGATTGTTCCATCGTGGGTCAGTAACAAAGAAACCTGCTAGGGGATCTGTCCTGCTTTCATTCCACTTCCCGTCTCAGTGCACTTGTCACGGCATCCGAATATGCGAGGGCACCTGCCTTTTTTAAATGACTGAGGGTCAGCTGGGAGCCGCTTTGATCAGAGTGACAGTTTGACTGCCTCGATGGGAGTGGCACTGATAATCCCTTTGCTTAACTCGTGCTTTTTTGGCCCAGCTGGGGTCGTGTCCCGGGATAAAGCGGCGGGGCTAAGACTTAATCAAACAGCAGGGTCGGTGGCCGCATGAAGGGAAGGCTCTTTGAGGGTTAGCGCATGGAAGGGCACATTTAGGATGGGGATGAACTGCCACAATCGAAGGATTAAAGTGTTTTGCCTACTTGCAAATAGGAGAGCTTCAGCTGGCCATCCTTAAAGACTCATAAGGAGGCTGTCAGTGAGTTTGGCCAAGTGGTCCAAACAGAAACTAGGAACTCTCTGGCCTTCAGAAATTTGGACCACTCAGTAACTTTCTGGTCTTCAAAATTTTCCAACACGCACAGTGATAAATAAATAAAGCTTTCGAGAAACTTGTAAAATAGCTGTTCTCAGCATTGTGAATTCAGAATGCACTAGAGTAGATGACTTCTTGACAGTTTTAGTGCTGCAAAATCTTTGATCAAGTAAAGATGATACAACCTGTCCCACTGTAGCCCTGAAGAAAAACGCTAATATTTGCTCCAAGTAGCAATTAAATAAGGAAAGATTTTATGTACTTTCCTATGTATATAATATGATAAAGGCTGATGAACTGATGACTTAATTGATATTTTCTACAACACAGTAGCCTACAACAGTCTAGGGCTGCAGCTATCGAATATTTTAGTAATGAAATACTCTACTGAAAATTCCATCGATTATTTGAGTAATCGGATTAAACGTTTTATGTAGTGTTTTTTTTGTCAAGCTATTTTACTTAATATTAAACCATTTTTAGACACCCAATGTCTTTATTTTAGATGTACAGTACATTGTTGAAAACAGCCAACAATTGAATCTCAGATGTGACTACAAAAAAACAATAAAAGAACAAATTGACTGCTTTTACTTTTTTTAAAATTTTTTTTTTATTTTTATTTTTTAACCTGCCCTGTTCAGCTGTTTGACACGGAGAATGGAAGTCTAAGTGACCGGATAGTTTGAACAGTTTTAATGTTTCACATTTAGAGTCTGACATACCTCCCATTCAATCTACCTCGTTTATTATGACAAAGCAGCAAACAGGAAGGGGTTATGGGGGAACAGAAGAAAAGAAACACAAGAGAAGAAAGAAAAGAAACACAAACAACAACAAGAAATACATTGAACACCTATCTACACTAACTACTAATATGTTGGTGCTATCGTCAGCTAAATGCATTTCCGGTTGACTGCTTTTACTTATCTTATAAAAAAACAAAACAACCCCCCCCCCTTTATTTCTTACCTAAAAATGTCATTACACTTAACACATAACACACATCACTTAAAAGTTAGGTGTTTTTCCCATAGGTTTCAATTGAATTTCCATTTTTGTCAAGCTATTTTTAAGTTCTAGTTAAGTTTTAGGTTAGTCCTAATTGTAAGTCCTGATAGGATTTTGAGTTTTTGCAGTGCTCAAAATAAGTATAACACCAACACCAAATGTATGATACCTGCTACCACATTAGCCACCAGTGCTACTTGGTGTTTCATCCATCGATGATTACTGAGCTAAAATGGACAGTTAGCTTTATTATGATTTTATTTTACACCCTCGTCACTCTACAGAGCTGTTTTTACAGATTAAATACAGCCTGTATGAAAGACACATTAGCCACACATCGACAGTAGTCAATATTAATAAAAACCTAGCCCACCGCGGGGTAACGTTACGTTAGACAGGGTCCAGTAACGTTAATCTTTTTATATTAGCGCTATGTTAACTTAATTTTACCCTGTCCCGAGTATCGCTCCTCCGCTCTCCGAGTAAACGTGGGGCCTCCGGTGGAGCTGCAACATTGAAGACGTGCTGTACTGTTATGCAAGTGCTTTCTTCCAGTGAATACATGAATTAGTGTTCGCTTTCGTGTCCAGCTTGAAATGCTCCCACACTTTTGACATTTTCAGCTTTTTCGTGGTTCCTTTCTCTTTGTTTTCATTGGCGTCTTCGTCATTACCTCTATATTAATGCATGGTTGAAATCAAATATATCCGCCGCCTCTATCTTCTTCCTGTACGCACGTGACATCAGCGCATTGTGCCACATTAAAAGTAGTTGGGGCAAAACCGTCATGCTTAGAGCTGGCAAAATTAAACGATTCCTCGAGGTGAAAACAATTCCTTGATCAATTTTTAAAACCGAGTTACTTTAATTATTCTAGGAATTGTTTCAGCTCTATAACAGTCCCAAACCTTCTCCTGGTGAATGCAAAAAAACCTCATATGCTAAGTGTAAGCATGTATGAATGTCATCAATGAAAACAACACCAATACAGTACTTTGTTGTCAACGATAATGGAGTTTGTCCGTATGGAATGTATTAGTGTTGCATCGATACAATTTTTTGGCCCCGATACCTGGCTGTGCAGTATCGGCCGATACCGATACCATACCGATACCACCACCACCCCGTTTATTTATATATATATATATATATATATATATTTTTTTTTTCCAAAGAGCTACATAATTGGATGTGAACTCATTGCTATCAAGGCTTTGTCAGGCTGTTGCTTACCTTTGCAAAATAGGAAAAAGTACACTAAACCCTAGTAGACAATAGTTGAATAAACCTTTGGCTCTCAAAGGCCAAAATAGTGCTACATTTGTGAAATTAATAAAACATGTATAATACTCGCCCAACAGTAAGAAAGTAAAAATTAATTCATAATAATAAACTCTGAATGAACTGAATAAACTTTTTTAAACCTCTCAAAGTCCAAACAGTGCAACTTTCATGAAATTATTGTCACGTTCTGCTGCTGGTTAGATTGTGTTTTGTTGCTGGGCTGGTAGTGGGGGCGTTCCTGATGTCGCACCTGAATCCAATGCAGGCTCATCAACGCAGCATTTAAGCACGGGTGATCTCAGAGAAGGCTGCCGAGATATTTGCCTTGCTGATCGCCATTTGACATCTTGCACTATAGTCTCGCTACATTTGCTTGTTACGCCCCTGCATTGGGTTTTTTCTGTGAGTGTGCTGCTCTCGTTTGTAACCTCTACCCTGTACAGGTATTTGAGTGTTTTTATTTGGCTTTTTGGCTCGCTGCCTATCGTCTTAGTTAACCTTCGAGTTTGTAGTATTGAGCTCCGTCGACCTGCTGTCACGGACTCCTTTTGTTATTTCTACTATCCCGCGATCGCGTGTTATTTTTGTTTGCAATTATTAAACCCTTGTACGTATCCCCCGCTTGTTGTCTGCTTCGAGGTTCAACTTTGTTTCCGCATTTGCGAACGCTAACAATTATAAGTAATAATAATTGACCACAGCATCCCGTCTCTCTATTAGCCTATTTTCCGGGAGGGGGGAGTCCCTTATTTCAATTTCTGAAAGGTGGCAACCCTACTTTGGAAAGAGTTCCCAAATTACTGCTACTATTACTTACTATTTCTTTCAGTAAAAGACATTAAAAGTAAAGTAGACGCAGTGAACTGACCAGAGATTGTTGCTCGGTCCAGCGCCCTTCCTCTGGAGAGCAGTCCTGCTCTTCCAGGCTCAAACTTGTCGTGTTCGTTCACGTTTCGTCTTCAAATGTTTTATCAGGTTCAAGGTATTGAAACTGGCCGATTTAACTCCACATCTAGAAACTTTCAGGCCGCAAATCTTGCATGCAGCCATTGATTTTAATCGACAGGATTTCTATTTTGAAATATTTCCCGACCGCCGCCATTTCTCCTGGTTTGTTTTTCCTCCATATGAAAAAGCGCCCTTGTCATTGGTCAGAGTGGCTATTGGCCCACTCTCATTGGTCTGGAGCAGGCCAATAGCGATAGCTGCTTGGTGTTCACGTGCCATCACACAACACAGAGACAGAGTGTAGTGAGCACCAGGAGGAAAAAAAGGCTGCTGTCAAATGTTATAATAATGGACCGGTAAATGGTATCGGCGCTGTCTTTGTTGGTACTCGCCGATACTGATACCACCATTTCGGGCCGGATCGGCGCCCCCTGCGGATACTAGCATCGGTATCGGTGCGTCTTTAGAATGTATTGCTGCAATTGTACGTATAGAGCAAGACTTTACAGACCAAAACTCATTGTTGACGTAATAATTTTCACTCATAGTACATACATGCAAATTATGTGACGGTATTGGAAAAAAAGTGTAAAGGCCTTTCAACACGGGCGGCAGCAGTGCACAATGTGACACGGACAAACCCATTAATTGTGTATGTGGTAATGGACCGTTTCCCGTGTAAAGAATCATAGGTGGTCATTTTGAGTGACGCGACACAGAGAGAAAAAGCCTTCATCAATGCGATTTCTTAAAGTTTGCTGAGCTTTAGAACATTCAAAAATGGCTTTCAAACTAAGCCAAAAACTATTTGTCATACTACATTAGACTCATCTCGTTGTTTACTACCAGAAATGCGGCTACGTCCGCACCTCCAAACCTGGACGGGGTCTTCTTCGTGTTGTTGTATTGTTGGGTTGCCAGAGGATCCTTTCACACTGATCACACAGTGGTTGAGAAATTGAGATTTATTTTATTGTCATTTCAACACTTACAACAAAAAGGTCAAGTGCAGGCCATTCCGTGCAGTCAAAAACAGTGCATGATAGAACCTGTGATAAGCATTAAAAAAAAGAAAGAAAAGCAAAAACACACTAGAATTAACAATTGAAAGATGTATAAAACATGTAAAAGGTAGCAATTACAAATGTATCGCATCTAATGGTCTTAGTTGTTCATTAATATAACAGTGGTGTCATGATGTCAAAAAATGCAAAGTTTGTTAAGGGGTCTAGAGGTTTTTTTTTTTAAAACATTTATCACCGACACAATTTATAACATTTTTTAATTATTTTAAAACATAAATGCTGATAAATATAACTTTTGGTGTTTTGCATGTTTGTAATTTATTTCCGTTTCATAACCCTTTTGTCTTTATATACAATTTTTCAAGAATACAAGGTTGTTATTGTGTCATTGTGCAGAACATAATTTGTGTCAATATTTATAAAGGTATATATATCTTTGAGGATTTATTGGTGGATGGATGGATGGATGATAGATAAGCAACACATCAACTCTTGAAAATAAATACAGACAACTCATTTTGAATTATCAACCCTTTTCTGTGACTGTCACCGCTATTGATTTTGCCCCGCTCCAGTCTCTCATAGTTTATATCTAGCCATCAAATAGACTTCCTGAGCAGGATTTATTGATGCTGTGGGCCCTGCTTGTGGAAGTGTGTTGTGGGACACTACAACAATGAAGCCCTGGATATACTGTAGTTGAAAAACTGTTAAATAAACAGAATGAAAGGAAAAAAAAAAACATGACTGAGCGTTAAGCACATCTGTCTCCCACTTCTGGGGTTGGATTATCGTCCTTAGGCCTTTGGTACTCCCACTTGCGTCTAGATTCCAAAAACATTCAAGATAGGTTCATTGAAAACTCTAGTCTAAATTTTCTTTTGCTGTAAATAGTTTTGCAGCTTATACTGTATGTGCCCTCTAATTAGATGGCACCAAGTACATTGCATACCCCAGGTTTTAGCAAGTGTCAGCCATAAAAGACTGCAACACATCCACAACCCTTAAAAGATGAGCATTATAGAAAATGAATGAATGAAAAGCACCCTTGGAGAGCCGAGGAACAGTGGACTAATGAAACTAGCAGGTCGTGCTGTTTTAAAAGTCGACATAAAACCAAATAGTGATTATCTATTTTGGGTTTGTAATCTCAAAATGAGGCGAATGATTGCCTGTTGGGAGAAGAATAGCTTCAACGGCTCTCATTACAATTATAGCGTTTTTGTTGTCTCACTCAGAACTAGGCTGTCTGAGAAAGAAAGACGAGAAGGAATCAGGCGTTTTCCTTCTTACGTTCCTTCTTCTTCTATCCCCCTGCCTCCCACCACCTACGAATTACCTGCTGGGTCCGAGCTCTTTCATGGTCTTGTTGTGACAGGTAGATTTATACGGCTTGAAATTTGTACAAATCAGTTGTCATTCAGCAGGCAGCTGTCAATGTGTCAAGCTGTCAGGGCCTGCTGTGAGGGAGATGCCTGAGTGGGGCTGTGCGAGGGGGCAACCGCCCAGGAAAAGGGAAATGGCTTCAAAGGGGCCTCGAGCAGCTCCTCTATTGGGCGGGCCTCCCTGCCCCTGCGGAGACGCCATCGACTCGCTCTTGATGTTGAGCGAGAAACGCACGGATGCCAGACGCCTCTCGCCGTTAAATGGCTGCAAACGTGTAATCTCTCCGAGGAAGAGTTTAGAAAATGTTTGGCTGTCGCTTATGCGGCTAGCCTCTCTCCTATGAGAATGGCAACTGTCGACAAAAGGTCCATGTCTGGTTTGCTCTTTTTAAAAATGTGTTTATTTATTTATTAATTTATTCTTTGATTGGCGGTAGCCTGCTGGGGGCGGCGACAGCTACGACAGACTCGCCCCGTCAGAGGGAGCTCAGGTGACGTAGTACGTGCACCTTCCTTTCTGTCCTCCAATCCTTCTGTGCCGGCTTCACAGGAAACGCAGGGGAGACAGGTGCGGAAACAGACGAGAGTGGCTGACAGAGGCGACATCAGCACACAAGCGCCGCGCTGCCAGATGACAAAAATACACTTGTCTTTCTCTTTTTGCGCTATTATTGGCATTGTTGTCGCCTTCAACCGGCAAACAGGTTGCTCGCTAATTAGCACATTGTCTCTGTTCTTGGTGACAAGAAGCCGGTGGTTATCAAAAAACATGATGCTATCATAATATGCACATTTGACCCACATTACATGATTTAATGGCATTTTCTTGCCTATTATTCAACATTTGAGTTCAGCCGGTTTTCTGTCACTTAAGCACAGGTGCTATTGTTGTGCACAGCTGTGGCCTAGTAATGATGTCACTCTTTTTTTTCACAGTTGTGACATGTTGGCATTCGGTTATTTTCACCTTGCATCCGATTTAATGACAACAGCTGAACGCTACATTCCAGGTGTGTTGGCGCTATGGCTAATGTTTCCGAAAGACAGTAATCACAAATCTGGCCACTTTGTGGTATAATCCCTTTTTCGATGATGCCATTATTAGTCTAAAATGCAGATGCCAATCTTAGCTTATTTCTGTGCTTACAAAACCGTCACCACTTTTACTGCAGTGGTCTATTTTTTTTCTTCCTGCCCTTTGGAGAACATGAGTCACCTTGAGACATTAAACATTTGTATATACTGCTAGAAATGACAACAATGGACATTTATGCTAATGCATAGACTTCAAAGAGATATTGATGGGACACGGGGTGTGGGACCGATTAATAGGGGGCCTGCATTGTTGGCGTGGCCGTCAAAGCAGACCGAGTGGAATCACAAATAGCTTTTTTTCGTTGAAAATTCTTGTGAATAAATGTTCACTGAATTTTTATAGATATGAAAGCAAAACAGTCTCGATTATTGGTTAAAAGCAAAAGACTGAATTTTTATAGATATGAAAGCAAAACAGTCTTGATTATTGGTTAAAAGCAAAAAACAAAAACAAAACAAAAAACGTGCAGTTAGCATTTATCTAACGTAACTATGTTGAAGACTGATGCTAGTCTGTAAGTCACTGTGGTGGCCACTATATGTAAACAGAGCTTTTCCGGTGAAAATTCTAGTGAATAAATGCTTAAATCACTGAATTCCTTATATACGTGGACGTAAAACAGTCTTGATTCCTGGTTAAAAGCTAAAAAAAAACAAAAAAAAAAACAGTGCAGTTAGCATTTATTTTACGTAAATATGTCGAAGTACGATGCTAGTCTGTCAGTCAGTGTTGCGGCCGCCATATGTAAAAAGAGCTTTTCCGGTGAAAATTCTTGTGAATAAACGAAAAATATAGTAATTCCCTTGAACCCTCGAACAAATTACTCCTGAGACAATCCTTCCTGTTTGTATGTGGTACAGCTTTCGTACTTTTTCAACCTAAATCCGGCGTTGGATCGCTGCATGTGTCGCTGCGACCGACTGCGAATAACTGAAGCAGATTGTGGGATGGCGCCCTACTTGAAGGCGTGGCACAGTGAAGGTGGAATCTGGGCCTTCAATATCATTATGAAGTCCATGGGTAATGTTAGCTTAGCCTATTGATGTTTGCTCTCGATACAGTTTTTTTAACCGTTACTCTCCGACAGTCAAATGACAAGAATAATATATAGATAGCCATTTGACCAGTTGCACTTCAACTTATGTGTCCAAAAAGCCCTGCTTAATATCTTGTCTTATAACATGGAATATGTTAGCAGTGGTGTTTAGTAATGTGATACATTTACTCAGTTACATTTACTTGAGTAACATTTTGAGAAAAAATGTATTTCTTAGAGAATTTTACCACGCAATACTTTTTACTTGAGTAGATTTGTGAAGAAACACTACTCTTTCCCCACTACTTTGGGCCACACTAGAGTCGTTGTATTTTTCGTCTTTATTCTACTTATTGACTTTATTATTGCCAGAGCATTGGCTGTCCCAGTTTCAACAATGAGACGTCGAAATAGTAACCACATAACTCCATTTTACCAATGAGCGTTAACAAGGTTTTTTCTCCACTGGAAGGTACTCATGCTTTTTCGACGGGTGATGTTTTATATTGTTGTTCTGGTCTGAATTAGATGATTTTTTTGGTCATCATTTTGGCCTTATATGGTTATGTAATAGGTTATAATACAGTATAATAATAACAGTTCATATCGATGAAGTTGTGCTGAGAAAAAATATATAACATGATTTAAAACAAATCCAACGTTGTAAGCAGTTACTCACAATGTTACTCATTATCTGAATAATCTTTTGAACTAACACTTTTTTACTTGTACTTGAGTAAATTTTTGGATGACTAGTTTTACTTTTACTTGAGTAATATTATTTACAAGGAACCCTACTGTTACTTGAGTAAATTTTTTGGCTACTCTACCCACCCACATCTGTATGTTAGCTACAGTTTAAGGATTTATTACATGATTGACTTTCAATAATATTGAAGAAGACAGAAGTCCAAATGACATTTTGCACAACTAAGGTCTCACGTGTGGCAGGGTATTATTTGGTAAAAAGGATTTGGGAATGTGTAAGTGTCATGAGAGGGAGGGAGAAAAAAGTTAGCTAGCTAATTTGAAAGCTGAGGACTCAATTTATCCATGCTATGCTACGCTAACTCTACCAACCTGGCCGCAGTCCAAGACCTCCTCCAACACAGCCGCAGTAGACATTCATCAGAGCTGCATGGCTACACAGTAATTAGCCTGATGAGGGTTTTTTTGTGTTTGGGTTGGGTGGGTTGTGCGCGGGGGGGCTTCTTAGTCGATTTATCACAGTGCCACCTGACAAAGTGGGGTCCCGGAAAGAATGGCTTTCATGGGACGCTGTTTGGAAGGTGACACTTGCTCAACAGCCTTGCAACAAGGGGGTGAAATATTAATCAAAGTTCTCCACGCAGCTATTAACAGCTGCCGGCCTTGTCCTCTCCTCAGTGTATGTGTATTTGTGTGTGTATGTATTGCGTGTTGTGTGCCAAGCAGCAGCAAGTGAGTCCACAGAGAGACGAGTGTGACATGTCGGAGTTTGTCTTGTGAAAATGCAGCTGTCCACAACATGACAGCTACAGCGTTCACAGGCCCATTACTGTGTGTATGACATTTCCCCAGGAAATGGCTTGAAAAATGGAAATGTGGCCCCTGCAATATTAATTGCTGCCATTCCTCTTAAAAAAAGTAAAATAAAACATTAAGAGAGGGATAAAGTAGAGTGGTTACCATCAGCTATTGGACTTAATATTGCAAAATGTGTTTTCTGCATATTTAAGAGAAATTGGAATTGTATTGCTGGTGAATCTAATAACCGTTATTTGATTGATTCTTATTACATTTTTTTTGCACAAACTGGAGAGACCAGCTCGCAATAAAGTTGTTGACCTCTGCCATTGCATACTACAAAACTATAAGCCGAGGTGGCTAGAGTAGCCAAAATTTTTACTCAAGTAAGAGTAGCGTTACTCCAAAATAATATTACTGAAGTAAAAGTAATCATCCAAAAATATGTATTCAACTACAGTGGTACCTCTACATACGAAGTTAATCCGTTCCAGGAGCTTGTTTGTAAGTCGAAATGGTCGTATGTCGAGCAGGATTTTCCCATAGGAATACATTATAATTCCATTAATTCGTTCCACAGCCCAAAAACCTGCACTAAATCCTTAAAAAATACTGCTGGTACTATTACAAATGGCAATTACATATAGCAAAACAAATAAATAATAAATAAAAATCGGATTAATAATATAATAATAATAATAATTCCTTTAATAGTGTAACGAAACGGGTTCTAATAAGGCGGACGTTTTTTTCTGTACCTGAAGGCACCGCGGCGCTGACGTGACAAAGAGGGAGGGGAGCGGGTGAAAGTTTACTTTCGCTTTCAATGCTTTCTTGAGAACATCGTCAATTGCGGCAGACAGCAGGCGTTTTGTGTTGAATAAGTTGTGAAAGAAATGCTGAAAACGTGGCGAAGCTGGCGATTTCTCTGGAGATGTTACCACAATAAGAATTGTCAGCTTAACTTATAAAGACTGGCGAACGATGGTCGGAGGAGGACCGTGGAGATGTATTGTTGAGCCATTTCACGGATGCCCACCCTACGCTCATATTTTTCTGTCATTTGCATCTTTATTTAGAAGGTAAGCGTCAACTTTTTCCTTGTTTCACCACCTGTACCAACCTTTTCTGAAACCTGTGTTGATTTGTCACACAAGAAAATCCGCCGTGCATTCGTCTGCGGTGCTGCCATTGTCGTCGTATTTCGAGCATGTCGTCGGATGTAGAAACAAGTGGCGAGTCAAATTTTACGTCGGATGTCGAAAAGTTCGTGTGTCGAAGCGATCGTATGTAGAGGTACCACTGTACAAGTAAAAAACTATCCAGTGAATATTTTACGTAACTGCTTATTTTTGTTTGATTTTTTTTTTTTTTTAAACAATGGCATTTTTGTTCTCTCACCACAAACTTATCTACAGCTTATCACAAAATTGAGTACACCTCTTGCATTTCTGCAGATATTTAAATATATCTTTTCATGGGCCAACACTGACAAAATGACACTTTGACACAATGAAAAGTAGTCTGTGTGCAGCTTATATAATAGAGTTCATTTATTTTCCCCTCAAAATAACTCAAAATATAGCCATTAATATCTAAACCCCTGGCAACAAAGTTGTACACTCCTTAGAAACTACGTACATCCCTAAATGATGCATATGCTTTTCCCGTCAGCCCTTGTCTTTTCTTTGTGTTTTTTTGGGTTACTCATAACACATCTTGCAACTGTCAATGATACCGATGATGATGATGACAATAAATAAATAAATAAATGTCCAAATTGAGTACTGCTTGTCATCTTCCCTCCAAAATGTCATGTGACTCATTACAGGAGTGCTGTCAGCATTGCTGCAGAGATTGAAGAGGTGGGCGGGGGGTCATTCTGTTACTGCTCAGACCATACGCCGCACTCTACATCATATTGGTGTGCATGGCTGTCACCCGACCATAGGACATGGTTCCAGTAATCCATGTGCTTTGTTGACATGTCTTCAGCAAACTGTTTGCAGGCTTTCTGGTGTACCGTCTTCAGAAGAGGCTTCCTCCTGGGGTGACAGCCATGCACTACAATACTACGACTACTTTTCATTGTGTCAAAGTGTCATTTTGTCAGTGTTTTCCCATTAAAAGATATACTTAAATATCTGCAGAAATGCGAGGGGTGTACTCACTTTTGTGATACACTGTGTATGACCTGTTGTTATAATGAAATATAATAACATAACCACATTAAGAAATAGAAAAAAAAAAACTTGAATTCCAGCGAGAGAAAGAAAACAAACCAGAAATGAAGCATTATTCGTCCAAAGAGCATGAGTGCCCTGCCCTCTAGTGGAGAAAATAGTTCCTAGCTTGAATAGTGAATACTGTTGTTCCTTCATAGTTACTAGTATGAAATCAAAAGGCTCATATCTCCAGTTTTCCGTGGTCAATCAGTGCCAAATAAAAACTGGGATAGAGGTTTAAATCTGTGGTTTTGAGTCATGTTGAGGGCAGCGCTTTATGTCAAATACTTCATTTGTTACGATAATTAAAAGGTGCATGATTGAACAGGCTTGTGTGATCAAAGAACGGCAAGCTTGCGTCTGATTGGTGGAATGGAGTCGTGATTATTGTTGTGACGTCTCATTTGTGAAATTAGTTGCGCTACTCTTGGCAGTAGCATCGCTAGCAAAAAAAAAAAATCTAATATGTAGAATAAAGAAAAAAAATGTAACGATTCTTGTGTAGCCTAAAGTAGCGTTTTTTTCTTCACAAATCTACTCAAGTAAAAGTAAAAAGTATGGCTTCGTAAAACTACTCTTTGAAGTACATTTCTCTCAAAAAGTTACTCAAGTAAATGTAATGGAGTAAATGTAACGCGTTAGTACCCACATCTGACGATAAGTAATTGAAAATGGACATTAAGCCTGAACGATATATCGTTTAGACATCGCCATCGCGATGTGCGTGTGCGCGATAGTCCCATCGCAAGCACGTGCGATAGTTTTTCTTTTTTTTGATCCGCATACGCCTCACTTTCTGGTCTGCGCACAGCCTCCTACCCTCCTTCTCCCAGTCTTTTGATCCTTTCAGTCACTGCACACAACGATGGCTTTGATCTGGCCAAAGAAGCAGACTTCACACGGGCATCTGTCAATCATCGTTTAACTTCTTAAACAGTTGCAAGGAAGCCGCGCTGGAATGAATGTGTGTACTGTGGGGACGTTGGAGACATTTAAATGCCAGAAGTGATCATGAGGAGTTTGAAATTTCTACATGTCACTTCAACGGTCACAGCTAAAGTAGATAAACAGAAGCATTTAATAAAGCCAAGCATTTATCTGCTACAGTACTTTATTCTTATTCAAAAATGATTTGGTTGGACAGTTATGTTTAAAACTTATCATAATTATGACATTTGAAGTGCTTAAAAACCATTTATTTATATACATTTTTTAAATCACTTCGGGGGGAAAAGAGAAAAAAACATGTCTTTTATGTATCTCTTTTCAATGCTAAATCTGAATAAATACATTGGGCACAAAAAACACACACACACACACACACAAAAAAAATGGGGGTGTGTGCTACTTCGCAGTTTTTCACTTATCGCGGCAGGTTCTGGTCCTCATTAACCGTGAAAAACAAGGGATGACTGTACACTGTGGTGATGGTGAGTCATCTAAAGTCTTTCCAAACAGCTATTTAAGTCATTTTCTGAAAATTTCTTGAAAAAAATAAATAAATAATTTTTTTTTAATATCGCAATATAATATTGCAATATATCGCAAATCCCCAAAAAATCGCAGCAATAGTTTTTTCCAATATGGTTCAGGCCTAATGGACATTGAAAAAAAATTACGACCCTCGTGAGCATAAGCAGCGCTGTAGCTGTATGAAGATATTTATCTGGTATTCGTTATTCATTCTGTGTTCTGTGTATATGTTCTCGTGTCAAATGCAATGCGGGGGTGATAACATTTTCTGAATCTGAATAATCTTTTCCATTGTAAAATCTGTAGTATTTCGTTAAATAACAATCAAACACTGGAATGCCAATTAAAATGTACTTTTTAATTGAACTAATTTTGAAAATATTACATATTTAACTTTCAGAATAATGTAGTAATGGAAATTTTGTACTAAAAAAAGAAATTTGTACAATTAAGAAATATTTATTGAGAATAGGCAACTGAAATGACAATTTCTGGTGCCCTTTACTGACCTTCATCTTTTAACACCTGTTATTGAGGCTGCTCCTTATTTGGAGCAAAGAAGTAAAACACATGCAGAAGTAATCCTTTGATGTTCTTGTGAGGTACGCTTGAAATCTCTCAATTCATCATGCATGACAGCATTTTGAACTCCAAAGTAAAAGCATGGAGTATACTGTCCCCAAATGTTGTTCCTGAACTCCAAATTGTTCGACTTCAGAGGTCTTCTACTTAAGAGGATTCGCAGTATCTTAAATCAATCAGTCAGTTTTCTATTAACAGTGAACTACTTTTCATAGATAACTGACTAAATTCTCATGAGAACAAGCTCCATTTTGACAATCATTCTTTGGATCAGCCCTCTTTTTTTTTGTTGCTGTCCTCTTTGACCTTTTGGATTTCACTTGGTTTAAATGTAGTGGATTTGCACTTCAGAGGAGCAGCTTTGGTTTGCAAATGAAACCTGAAAGTGCTCCTCGGCTGCCCGATTTGGTTGCAAATTAACTGTTCATTGTTGTAAAACTGTTGACACATGTTAAGCAAACTGGTGTTCTTGTAATGAATAGCTCACAGATGTCATCTACTTTATAAGGCGTGGATGCCGAAAGGCAGCATGCAGGATTCACGTGAGCTAAATTATAGGTTCCAAATAGATCATTAACTGTACTGTTTTAGACCAACTGTTTAAACTGAGATGACTGAACTGAAACTATACTAACAGTTGATCTAAAATTTATAACACCATGTTCACATGCCAGATGACTTCTGCCAATAGGAGAAGGCTACAGAAATGTGGAGGCTATGCATTCAGTGTGATACAGTATGTCTGTTTGGCTGTGTGTGGTTTTTAAAACTCAAGAATGAATAAAGGGATTATCGCCACATTTTAAACATTGTTTTTTTCGTCAACGATGACGATCACAAAAAATATTTTGTTGATTTCCAATTTTTTCATGACAATGATGTGACGATGGCGAGCCAAAAGCATGTCTTGGGAGACGAAAACATAACAAGACGAATGCCAATTTTTTTCTGACGAGATGAAAACGAGACAAAAATGCGTTTGCGTCATATGTTCACAATGTGTGACATTTTCTTATTGTATATGTAGTCAGCGTTCACCACAGCCGTGTTTGGTTGTGTCACCCATGTGACATGCTGCGTCCGCCACTCACCGGTGGTCTCTCAAGGCTTAGTTGCTTTGAAACACAGGCTTGGTTGCTTTGAAACACAGGGTGAGATTCGCTTTCTTATCTTTGCAAGAGACATGCAATATTGCTTTAGCCTTTAATGGTCTGTGATGAGTGACCATCACACACTAAATTTAACTTGTACCAATAGCATGGCATTCGTGTTAGCATTAGCATAAGCATAGACTTTAGCGTGGTGAGCGTCCTCTTAAACCCGCAGAAAGCAATTTTTACATCGTTTATGGAGTCCAGTTGGCTGTAATTAATTAAAAATAATGATTGGTTTTACTTCTGAGTGTGTATTATCAAAGTTTGCGTTGTCCTTGTAGATGCAACAAAATGTGCTCATCTGTCAATGTTCATTAAAAATAGTTGGAAACATTTGTTTATTTATTTAATTTTGGATGAAAACTTCTGAATTTTACACAGGAAAACAGTTCGAGTAGTCCGCGACATTTTTAAAATGAAATAAAATAAAACAAAATGAATAAAATATGACTAAGATTATTAGGTATTTTCGACGAAAAGACTAAGACAAATTAAAAGGGTTTCTCAAAAATATACTTGCAAAATACGTTTGTAATATAAACGTAAGCGGTAATTAAATTTTGGGGTAATGTGGTCAATGGTCACAGGACCAAATTTAATTTGGCCTCTTAGGCGGTGGTCTACTCTCTCAGAGTTGTGTTATAAAAACGAAATTTTGAACAACGTATTGTCCAGGAAAACTTTTCCCTCTATTACCGTGTTCACCAAACTTTACAATTCAAATGAAAAAGGAAATAACGTGCACTTGTAACCTTCATCCATTTATAGGTTTAGGTATATATTGACAGATTTCATATGAAGTTCAAAATGCGCCTGGCGTGGTATTTGTCATAATCTGACTGCTGCTTTTGTCGTCATCTTTAAATTAGAGTTATATCAATTCTGTTTGAATTAATAAATACGAATGATGTAAATTACTGATTTCACATACTGTAGATGTGATAATGATTCTTTGATCAATGATATATTGGCTAGAGATCCACCGATATGGGTTTTTCCGATACCGATACAGCTTATTAGTAGTTAGAGGGACAGATAACCAGTTTTTTGAGCTGATATGCATTTGCAGTAAAAGTGTAAAAATTGGCGTAAAAAAGTTGAATAATGCAAATACCTCATTAAACTGCCTAAAGCATGTTAATTGAATTACACATATAGTAAATAATAGCTCCAGTTGTGCTTGATGCGCAATACAAGTTTAACTCCATTTACCAGTACCATTTAACCAATCTGAGGACAGAGTGAATACTAGTGCAAGAGACAGCAGGTAGGAGAGAGAGGCGTGGCTGCATCTGAGCCGAAATAACCCAGTTTTAAATAGATTTTTTTATATCGGCCGGTCAGATGAAAAAAAAAAAAGGGCCGATACCGATATACAGTACGTCAAATTTCCAAATACTGGCGCCGATAATCGGCCCGACCGATAATTGGTCTATCTCTAATATTGGCCGATAATACAATACCACTCTTCGAGTCGAGCCAAAGGTCTTTGCTCAATTTAATACGACATTATGTACACATTCAGTACAAGTTACATCTCACGTTAGAACATTAAAAATGCAAAGGAATTTTGATGTTTTTTTAGAATTATACAGTGATCCCTCGCTACTTCAAAGCACACGGTCCCAGGCTTCAACTGGGACCGTGTGCTTTGGTCAGATGAGACCAAGATTGAGCTTTTTGGGACCAAACACTCTTAAGTGGGTCTGGCGTACCACGAAAGATGCGCATGCTGAAAAGCACCTCATACCCACTGTGAAGTCTGGGGGTGGGTCAGTGATGCTGTGGGGCTGTTTCGCTTCCAAAGGCCCTGGGAACCTTGTTAGGGTGCATGGCATCATGAATGCTTTGAAATATCAGGACATTTTAAATCAAAATCTGTTGCCCTCTGCCCGAAAGCTGAAGATGGGTCGTCACTGGGTCTTTCAGCAAGACAATGACTCTAAACGTATGGCCGAATCTACACAGAAATGGTTCACCAGACACAAAATCAAGCTCCTCCCATGGCCATCTTAGTCCCCAGACCTTGTTTTGTTGGCAAAAGGGGGTTGTACAAAGTATTAACACCAGGGGTGCTGTTTGTTGTGACACACATTGTTTGATGTCAAATAATTATTTCTTTATGTGGGATTTTTTTGCCCACTGAATAAATGCACTTGTAGTGAGGGTTGGATTTTTCTCTTTTTTCCCCATTAAGGTCCCATATTATTTGAATAAAAAAAAATATTAGAAGCTAAAAACACATCTAAACCAGGGATGGCAATAATTATGGAGGGCACTGTATTAGAGGCAGTGTTGTTAATAACGGCGTTACAATATAACGGCGTTACTAACGGCGTTATTTTTTTCAGTAGTGGGTAATCTAATTAATTAATTTTCTCATCTTGGCAACGCCGTTACCGTTACTGAGGACCAGTGTTGTTAATCTTACTGAAAAAAAGTAATTAATTATAGTTACAAATTACTTCTCCCAAAAAGTAATTGCGTTAGTAACTCAATTACCTGAATGTAAGAGTAATTAGTTACTTGGCAAAGTAATTGGTGATAATTCTTTTTTTTTTCCTCAAAAAAAAAAAAAAAAAAAAAAAAAAAAACATTTGCCACACTATGTGAAGTTTTTTGTGAAGGTTTTTGGTACAATTGGCCTGAGCCCAATTCTTTACCCTAATTTACTCTTTACGCTGGATCAACTGTTAAAAGTTGTTAGAATTGCTCCCATTATTGCATTAGTTCCCTTCTCTCTACTTTCAACATATGAAAGTTTTAAAACTGTTTCATCATTTAAAGATAGATTCAAGTCAAGATTTTGCCGATTTAGAAGTATTTTATATAAAAAGTTACTTAGGTTCGCTAGGAAGGTTCTCTACAACAGAGCCGTCCTAAAAAGTCTACTGCTTCAAGATGGCGGCTGTCTACTAACGCATTTAGTGCCATGTCTGTCATTTTGCATTTAGTTATATCTATATACAGTACATGTGATATCTACCATGTCTACCATATCTACCATAACATGCGGGTGTAGGCTATCGGCTACAACATGAATTATTGGAGCTACCTAGCATCGCGTCTGCTCGGCGTCACAACTTTCTTGCCTCTCCCCACTCCTGCTCTGCTCTGTCGTCTCGGTGAGTCCGTCTCCCTCAGACTTTTCGACCAATATAGTAACGTATAGTAACGCATGCCTTTCCGTCCAATATAGTAACGCATAGTAATGCATGCCTTTCCGTCCTCAGTAACGCTAACGGCGTTGCCAAGATGAGAAAAGTAATTAATTAGATTACCCACTACTGAAAAAAATAATGCCGTTAGTAACGCCGTTATATTGTAACGCCGTTATTAACAACACTGCTGAGGACGGAAAGGCATGCGTTACTATGCGTTACTATATTGGTTGAAAAGTCTGAGGGAGACGGACTCACCGAGACGACAGAGCAGAGCAGGAGCGGGGAGGAGGCAAGAAAGTTGTGACGCCGAGCAAACGCGATGCTAGGTAGCTCCAATAATACATGTTGTAGCCGATAGCCGGACAAACTACGCCTGCATGTTATGGTAGATATGGTAGACATGGTAGATATCCCATGTACTGTATATAGATATAACTAGATGAAAATGACAGCCGCCATCTTAAAGCAGTAGGCTTTTTAGGACGACTCTGTTGTAGAGTACCTTCCTCGCGAACCTAAGTAACTTTTTATCTAAAATACTTCTAAATCGGCAAAATCTTGACTTGAATCTATCTTTAAATGATGAAACAGTTTTAAAACTTTCATATGTCGAAAGTAGAGAGAAGGGAACTAATGCAATAATGGGAGCAATTTTAACAACTTTTAACAGTTGATTCAGGGTAAAGGGTAAATTAGGGTAAAGAATTGGGCTCGGGCCAATTGTACCAAAAACCTCCACAAAAAACTTCACATAGTGTGGCCAATGTTTGTTTTTTTTTGTTTTTTTTTGGAGGGAAAAAAAAAAAAAAAGTAATTATCACCAATTACTTTGCCAAGTAACTGATTACTCTTACATTCAGGTAATTGAGTTAGTACCGCAATTACTTTTTGGGAGAAGTAATTTGTAACTATAATTAATTACTTTTTTTCAGTAAGATTAACAACACTGATTAGAGGCGTGCGAAATTTCCGATTCTTAGATTATTCGCGATTCGGCCGTGGAAGATTCGAGAACGATTCACAAACATCCAAATTCTGATTATTGAATTATACCAGCAAAAGCAGAACTAAAACACAGTCAGCGCGGTCTTCAGGACGCAATGAGGAACAGACTGAGAGCAAATATCATGTTCAACTCATGCCCCTAGATAAAAAAACAAAAATACTGACTGCGGCCGACAGATGGTTCAAACAACGCCTAGTTGCTACAAACATGGCCACATACGGCTATAGTAGATATCACATATATGCAGAACTAGATGCTAAATGACAGACGACTGCGGTGTTAGAACATATAAAAAGAACTAGATGCGAAATGACAGGCTTGCCGTTTAGTAGTTGCCACGTTGTAAACAGCCACCATCTTAAAGCAGTAGACTTTAAAGCAGTAACTTTTTATCTGAAATACTCCTAAATCAGCAAAATCTTGACTTGAATCCAGAGGTTGCGCTAGACATTTTCGTTGTCTGTCATTTTGACTGACAGGATCATAAAAATCCAGTCATAGTCTATTTTTACCCGTCACTTAAATTTTTAAAATGATAATGATGACATATTCAATAGTATTTAGTATTCATTCATTTTTAATTAATATTGTAACGCTTGCTTGGCGGCGAAAAATTAGACACGGAAGTCGTGGTATTTTTCTCCCTTTTTACTCTGCTTACCGCCAACAATTCCGCCCCCAAAGAAAAAGAGGCAACGATATAGACCCCAATCACCAACGTCACACAATGATCTTAATTGTGGTTGTCAGCCGAAAATCTTCTAAATATATATTAAATGCATCTTACCAGATATAAAAAGACTACTACATAGTCTGTGGTGATCGTTTGGTGCCTAGATTTCTTGTCGAATTACAGCAGTCCATCTCGCTCTCATCTTCGGGTCTCTCAGAATACGGTAGAACTTCAAGTCTCTCCATCTATCTTCTCTGTTACAGCAACCAACCGCCACACACGCCTTCACCATTTTGATTATTAATATTAACGAACAGAAAAACACGCCGTAATAGGAGGCATGTACGTAGCGGTAATGTGTAAACATGACGAGCTGACACACAATATGGCGGCTCCGGTCAGGGGGACGGAGTTGTGACGTCATGTGATTGGGGTCTATACACAGGCGGCGATCTTGTCCATCAATTGGATGACGCGCTGGCACACCGGGTGCACCAATAAGAACCTCGCGTTGATGTGTCAATCACGGTGCCGCCGCCAGACCCCGTTGACGCTACAATATTCTGACAGAAGAGCCAACGACGTCATGCATTAAGAGAGACAATAGCTAATTAATATGCTAACTCGCCACCCTGTGGTCTGGGGTGTGAATTGCAACCTGTCAAAATGACGGACGGACTTCAGTTTTTTCCGTCACCGTTTTAAAAAACCGGTCAACGACGGAAAATATATTAACGCGACCCCTGCTTGAATCTATCTTTAAATAATATAACAGTTTTAAAACTTTGACATGTTGCAAGTAGACAGAAGGGAAATTATGGAATAACGGGAGCAATTTTATCAACTTTTACGGTTGATTCACATCGTTAAATTAATTGAATGTAGTTTAAAGCTGCTGATACAGAATGGGGACTTGAGTATTTTATTTAATGTTTTTAACTGTTAACTTGATACTTAAATATTAGTTTGGTTTAGCCTAACAGGATTTTTAAACTATTTTGGAACTAATGTACAAACATTAAAAAGGGGGGTTTGGGTGACATCAGTAATCGATTTATAATCAAATCGGAGCCCCTGAATCGTAATCGTAATCGAATCGTTTGGTACCCAAAGATTTCCACCTCTAATATTTATGCAATAAAAGTTTTTTTATACTATGGGGGGGAAAAAAAACAACAAAAAAAACATGTCTTATATGTATCTCTTTCCAATGATAGTTCTGAATAAATACATTGAACAAAAAAAAAAAAAAAAATTGGGGGGTCGCTACTTTGCGGTTTTTTACTTATCTCGGAGGGTTTTGGACCCCTTTAACCGCGAAAAATGAGGATCACTGTATTGCCGAAACATTTTGGACATTTGAATGAAAAACATTCTTTTCAACAAAACAGCAATCTGAAAAGATGACAATGTTTATATATATTTTGATCAGTTTGATTGGTTTGTCATTTAGCCAATTGAGGCATCTGATATTAGTTTTTTTGTTGTGCTTTTTAACTGAATTTATTAAAAAAAAAAAAAAAAAACACACAGAGTATGCTACCTGGTTTTAGGTTTGCGTGCACCTTTTTCCAGGGTTTAACCTTCTCCTTGTTAAACTTTACATTAGAGCCCACTGTAGCTTTTCAACTGCTGCGAAGTGTAGGCACTCACTCTATACACAGGTTAAGCTATATTAGCGGTAGACAACAAAGGCTGACAGTCTGCTGCCCCGCTCTATAAAACTGATTTAGTATGGAGTCAATCCATTTATTATATTTATTATTTTGTCCCGATATTGGTCTCCAGTTTTGTGATGTTGCTGTCTCTCTGTGAATCCCTTTCCTTTATTTTAAACATGTTTTCGCGACGTGATGACGGCACAATGACCGCAAAGCCTTTGTTTATGTAATCATAGCCACCAATATGTCCGCCACAACCCACAATGCAAAGCAGTTCCCAAGCCCAATGTTTAAAAATCATGCTTCAGGGAGGGGTGGGGAAGCTTTGGCCTTTGCATGGTTTACTTCATGTAGATGTAGGGGGCCTTGGAACCTGCAGCACATACCCTTTCTTTAAACGATAACACCCTCAGATTGGAAATGTCAGGGAAAGCCTACTAAAACCCCCAGTCGTAAAAGGTTTTGCACGTTTTCTCAAACAAATCTCAGTGGTTGTTTTTCTATTTTTATTTTTAATTTTTTTTATTGAGTCGTACAGGTCAAAGGTAAAAAAATAAATACGCAATTTTGGGGTATATGTTAATTTACCTTTTTTTTTTTTTTTTTTTTTAAACCTTTTTAGCTGACAAGTTATATTTGTTATATATTATATACATATATATATATATATTTGTTATATAGTTTGAATGCATGAATATTTGATAGCATTTCCAATATAAATTGAGCAATTTTAAAGTGTGGAGATGGATGTTCATTACTGGACAGCGACAATGTGTAAATGTGGAAGTTTTTTATTCAACTTTGAAATTATTTCACTTTTTTTTAATTTTTTTTTTTTATAACATGATAATTTGTAACAACTTCGTAATACGGTAATTACTAAATTTTAATGGTGGCACATTACAAACTGTGTTGTGCACTAAAGAAGACCTGTTAAAAAGAAAGCCTTTTAACCTTTTATCACCTTTAATACCAACAACAATTACATAATATTCAGATAATTGTTGCCCAACATCATATAAACCCATCTTACCCAACAATCAATCAAGTTAAATTAGTGCTTGCCCTTTATAAAAAATAAAATGGAAAAGGGCTAATTTAATAGTTGATATAAAAAAGGAGTGCTTTAGTGCTAAGCCCCATTGTTGTTTCCCCGCAAGCTTTACTTTTTTGTGTCTAATTTAGTCAAAGGCATATGCCGTTTAATAGTGAATTAATCCCTCCACCCCCTACTGACTGCTACTCAGTAAATCAGGCATGTAAAGCATTATAAAAAAAAGAAAAAAACTCTCCCCGAAAAAATTGAACACAGTGACTAATTAGAATCAATGAATAACAGGCCTCCTTCAGTCAAAACACTACACTATAATTGGCCATAAATAAACCCGTGCTGTTTTTGTGAGCGCTGTAAACAGCTGAATGCTTCAATTAAGCACAAATATGTTTTCAGTGCAGGCTTTTGGAGGCTGCAGCACAACCCCCCCCCCCCCCCCCCCAATAGTCAAATATGACCCATCTTTAATGGCATGCAAAAGAAGGGACCATCTTGTAAGCCTGATAGCTTCTCTTAGGTACTAAAAGTTTTCATTAAAGATGTCTGAGTTGTGTTATTGACACGGCGGGGCGCCCACGCAGTATAAAACATTTATCAGCATGCTTTTCCTCACCTAATAAATCATCCCAACATGCCCGAGCATATGGCTGATAACACCTCGGAAAACGTGACGTGCAAGTTTGCCTGAAATCGGGCGGAACGCCACCACTGCAGCTTCCTCTTCCCGTTAGTCTCACAGTTATTTTACACGCCATTTTCTTGTTCACCTTATCACCTCTTTGTCACTGTTTTTTTTCCTCCCCTCCGAGTTGAAAAGAAAGAGAGAAGCAATTCCTGTGTGTAAAAGAGCTGGGAGGAGATAACTCTCTCCTCCTTTCTCCCTCCCTCCATGCTGAGAGGGTCCTGGGAGGTGCACAGACTGATGGGAGAGGATGATATATGTAGCGTCTGTGTCCCGGCTCTCCTCTGGCCCTTTGTCATTAATCATAGCCATTAGCTTTTCTCTCCACTGCCTTGTCTGGGCTCTAGTAGCCCCCCAAAAAACTACACCCTTTTTGCTTTCTCTATCATAGTATGTAGCACTTGGAAAAAGTCCTCTAATACTCACTGAAATAAAATGGTAATGTGTTTCAATCCAGTGTTATTGTTTGGTGGAATTATTGAGTGAGTACTGAATGATCTTCTCACTGTCTGTGCTATTCAGTGACCAAATACAAATATTGATAGACACCTAACGCCCTTGTGTCAAAACAAACATAGCTTTGTTCTGGGGCTGTGAAGCTATACAAATACAGTGGGGCAAATCAGTATTTAGTCAACCACTAATTGTGCAATTTCTCCCACTTGAAAATATTAGAGAGGCCTGTAATTTTCAACATGGGTAAACCTCGACCATGAGAGACAGAATGTGGGGGAAAAAACAGAAAATCACATAGTTTGATTTTTAAATAATTTATTTACAATTTATGGTGGAAAATAAGTATTTGGTCAATACCAAAAGTTCATCTCAATACTTTGTTATGTATGCTTTGTTGGCAGTAACGGAGGCCAAACGTTTTCTGTAACTCTTCACAAGCTTTTCACACACTGTTGCTGGTATTTTGGCCCATTCCTCCATGCAGATCTCCTCTAGAGCAGTGATGTTTTGGGGCTGTTGTTGGGCAACACGGACTTTCAACTCCCTTCACAGATTTTCTATGGGGTTGAGATCTGGAGACTGGCGAGGCCACTCCAGGACCTTGAAATGATTCTTACGAAGCCACTCCTTTGTTGCCCTGGTTGTGTGTTTGGGATCATTGTCATGCTGAGAGAACCAGCAATGTCTCATCTTGAATGCCCTTGCTGATGGAATATTTTCACTCAAAATCTCTCCATACATGGCCCCATTCATTCTTTCCTATACACAGATCACTCGTCCTGGTCCCTTTGCAAAAAAACAGCCCCAAAGCATGTGTCCACCCCCATGCTTCACAGTGGGTATGGTGTTCTTCGGATGCAATTCAGTATTCTTTCTCCTCCAAACACAAGAACCTGTGTTTCTACCAAAAAGTTCTATTTTGGTTTCATCTGACCATAACACATTCTCCCAGTCCTCTTCTGGATCATCCAAATGCTCTCTAGCGAACTGCAGACGGGTCTGGACGTGTACTGGGTTCAGCTGGGGGACACGTCTGGCAGTGCAGGATTTGAGGCCCTGGCGGCGCTTTGTGTTACTGATAGTAGCCTTTGTTACTGTGGTCCCAGCTCTCTGTAGGTCATTCACTAGGTCCCCCCGTGTGGTTCTGGGAATTTTGCTCACCGTTCTTGTTATCATTTTGACGCCACGGGGTGAGATATTGCATGGAACCCAAAATCGAGGGAGATTATTAGTGGTCTTGTATGTCTTTCATTTTCTAATAATTGCTCCCACAGTTGATTTCTTTACAACAAGTGTTTTACCTATTGCAGATTTAGTCTTCCCAGCCTGGTGCAGGTCTACAATTTTGTCTCTGGTGTCTTTCGACAGCTCTTTGGTCTTGGCCATAGTGGAGTTTGGGGTGTGACTGACTGAGTTGTGGACAGGTGTCTTTTATACCGATAATGAGTTAAAACAGGTGCCATTAATACAGGTAACGAGTGGAGCCTCGTTAGACCTCTTTGACAGCCAGAAATCTTGCTTGTTTGTAGGTGACCAAATACTTAATCTCCACTCTAATTTGGAAATAAGTTCTTTAAAAATCATTCATTCATTCATTTTCCATGCCGCTTGTTCCTCACGAGGGTCGCGGAGGTGCTGGAGCCTATCCCAGCTAACTACGGGCAGTAGGCAGGGGGCACCCTGAACTGGTTGCCAGCCAAACGCAGGGCACAAGGAGACATACAACCATTCACGCACACACTCATACCTACGGAAGCCCGGGATTGAACCCTTGATCTCAGAACTGTGAGGCAGACGTGCTAACCACTCAGCCACCGTGCCGCCTCTTTAAAAATCAAACAATGTGATTTTCTGTTTTTTTTTCCACATTCTGTCTCTCATGGTTGAGGTTTACCCATGTTGACAATTACAGGCATCTCTAATCTTTTCAAGCAGGAAAACTTGCACAATTGTTGGTTGACTAAATACTTATTTGCCCCACTCTATCTTTTTACAGACAATTCTCCCATGCCACATTTTTTGTAAAGGGTGTACGAAGTTGATCCAGTGATTATACTCCCTTCGAAGTTAAAGGGCATATGAAGAGTTTGTCGGATTCCGGTGTAATTTTACTAATTTAAACTTTGAACTAGTTCGTTGAAACAACGATGTCATTTTTTATGCGTAGCTGCTAAAAGAATGTGTGTTTATTTATTTATATATATATATATATATTTTTAGTTTTTTAGTACTCCGTCAATACTGCCTTCCCCAACCTGGAAGTGTGACGTCATTTACAGAAGGCAACAGAAGACATGGCGGACTTTATCCATAGCACCACCAGCGATAGTGACATTTCCAGCCAAAGTAACTGTTCAGGATCGCTTTTTCGTGACGAGACGAGATCTCCCAGGAAATATCTACAATTAATCCTTACATGTTTGAACCTGATGCATCAAATGATGACGATTTACTCTGCACAGCAGAAGGTGGTAGTGACGCCGATTGGCGGCTCGACACTTCACGAGAGATAGAGTAGTAACCCTATGTCTAGAATAGTGATTTCTCTCTGAACCTTTCTTTCCCCAGTCATTCTGTGATATAATTATCAGTAATTGCAAAAACAGACGTGTAGTCATAAAGATCTAGTAATAAATGTATCAATTTCACATGAATATACGATCTGTCAGCTGTTCTATATACTTATGACAGGGCAGCAACAACAACAAAAAACAGGTCACACTTCAACGAATGGGCGGTACGATTTCCCCTTTTATAACAACAGAAATGCTTCAAATTTAAGAATTAGAAAATCCAGGACACCATAACCTTCATGTCTAACCTGTTGTTTTCTTCACTGACCAATTCTAATCAACATTTTGGACCCAAAAAGACAAAATCCCAAAATATTTTTGTCACATTGTCAACCAGACATGCTCGACGAACCGTTGAAGCTTAATAATATTTATTTAACTTGTTAGGATAAACATTCAACTGAAAAAAATATGACTGAATAGTTTTATATTTGACAATACAACACAAACAGCAAGGTATGGTCATAGGCGTTTTTGGCCTTCACACACACTACGGTCAAAACAGGTTTTATACAGTCGATCAACAGTGCAAAATAGTGAAAAAAATATAAATAAATATACAGTATATCATTGAACACAAAAAGGGTGTAGAGGATATCTCTTTGTGAGGTTTTGTGTTGTACCCATCACCTTATCAAAGTTATATACGTACAATCAAGCTGCTCAAACACACACATCTATATACAAATTAAAAAGATTGAAATTGAAAAAAAAAACAAATATAACATTGAAAAAAATCTTTTCAAAATATTGACAATAAACTAGTTCAAATTTTTCAGGCATGCCACTGAGCTCCCCTTTGAACAGGACAAAGGGCCACGTCATACACTACGTCACACAGCCCACTCTTCCACCGTTTGCGCTGTCAGCCTGTCACTCTTTGTAACTCGCAGACTCATTCGAAGAAAACAACGACAAATCTGGTCCATCCTCTTCCACGAGTTGATGAAATAATGCATTATCTGGCGCTAATTGTAGTTTTCGATTCATTCCACATGTTTCAAAGTCGCTGGCTCAATCCAATCGGCTGTCGCTAGCAACCTTGCTTCCCTCTCCTTAGGTGGCGCCTCGCTCGGCAATTTATTAAAAATGTTCACACGTTCACGTCCTTCTTGACCTCACAATGGCTCCTGGGATATATAGTCTTTTGTGGTGCCTTCGGTTTTGAAAAAGGACAATAAATTATGGAAATATGGACATAAATACATGGTCCATGCAGCATTGTAATGCATATTAATGAGGGCAGTAAAACTATAAAATCAAATGACATTATTGATTGGCTTCAAGTATAAACGGATGTGGACCTCAACTTCTGCACTTTCAAATGAGACCAACCAGCGGCACGTGGGTGACATAATTACAGCTTGACGAGGCTTCAAAGATGATATACGTAATTTTGTCGCAGCCGACACGTTCGGTGTCAAAGGGTTAAGGTAACCGACGTCAAGTTGTCTGTCAAAGTCAACATTTCCTCATATATTTTCTACCTTCTCATTGTGTTCATAACACAGACACGGCTTGAGAGTACAAAGTCAATCCAACAATATTCCGCCTTCGCATGTCTTATCAGAAAACGTTTTTATTTTTTCTCTATTCTTCCCCACGTCATCGCTATGTCGTATGAATGGCACCAACACGGAATGACCGCATCAATTTGACCAAGCGGTAGTTTCCCTTGAGAGTTATTATTTTAAAATCAAGTCATTGTATTTCGCCTGTCACTGTTCACGTATCAACCCGCGATGGGGTAACCAAAACAACGGAACAATTACTTGCCTTCAGAAGTTGTATTGGAACTATTTAGTTAGAAAAATATGAACTTTTGGAAGCCGTGCTATCAAATCCTTTCTTAATTTTAATGGTAAGTGTCACCTTTTTTCCACCACCAGCACTAACCTTCTTGGGACCCATGTTGATCTCTCTCACAAGAAAATCCGCCATGCGTCTGTCTTGCAGGAAAACAATAAAAATGTGTCGCTGTCATAAATCGTCATATTTCGAGCATGTCGTCATATGTCGGGGCAAACGACGAGTCAAATTTCACGTCGAATGTCGAAAGGGCTGTATGTCGATGCGATCGTATGTCGAGGTACCACTGTATCCCGTGAAGGACTGAAATGACCACCTCTCGACTTGAACCTTCAAGAACATTGAAATCATGTTTATTTCCAAATTAAGTCAACCCCCACACAAACAATACTCACTTCCGAGACCCTTTTTTTACTTCATTTCCCTAACCGTACCATCCATACATTAATGAATGAAACTATCATAAGTAGTTATTGCTGACTTATTCCGTGGACACAAAGCTTTATCAAAGTGCTGCATTGATTTAAGCGAGTACGTTGCGCAGAAAACTCAGGGGATATTTCATTTGGCTTACTGTGTGGCCGTAATAATGGGAGCCAGCCCTGAGTATGCATTATGCATTGATAGACCATAGATAATTCAAACAGGAGGAACACATGCATTACCTCCATTACTGCTGTAACCGCTTACGCTGTCTATTACATTAGCTTGTGCTATTGTTGGGCATTTGCACTGGCATTACAGTGAAAACTGTAACACATCACAGTGCATTTTTTAGCTTTGATGAAGCTCTGAACAGCCTGTTCAGAAGCACTTTCTCTCATTTGACAGTGTGTGTCCCAGGCTAGCTCTAGGTGCCCTCCCCGTGGTTTTGCGGCGTGTGATAAGCATTTGGCTCCTGTTAAGCTCCCCCTGTATACCTCCAAGGTGACTGATTTCGACAATGCAATTTATGTCTCCGCATAAAACAATCTGGACGATTTACACCAGTTTAAGCTGTTTGTCGCAGTCGCCGCACCATCTCTCTCTCTCGCTCTCTCTGAGGGCCGATACAGCGTCGCCTCACTCATCCCTCGAGAGTACAACATTGATCCTGAATGCAGAGCATATCCATCCTCCCCCTAAATCCCACTCCTCTTTAAAATAGCTACAACAGCTTTCACAGGACCTAAAATTATTGCAACATGCAGATGTCAGTAATTTCAATACAACTGATGTGGTCGTAATGAAAACATCTGCGAGTGAGCGAGCCACCGCGCTGCAGGATTTATGGCGGCTTTCGAGGGAAAAGGCTGAGATGACATTTTTTTGTATGTGTGTAGCAGCAGTGCTCGACATGCCATTGTTTCTCCCCCGCGTTAAGGGTGCAGATCAATTAACGTCGAACGCTGTTAGCTTGACCACTGACAACAACATGAAAAATGCATGTGTTTAAATGTGATTTTAAAGCTTTCGGGTGGTCTCGTAATAATGCAGCCTAACGTACAGTTTTTGCAATGACTGGAAATCATGGAAATGCATTCACATATAATCTGTTCCACAGTGAAACTAGCCATTTAAAAAGCTTACCTACAGTGTTTAATGGCGGTCTTACACTACAAAATAATCTGGGGAAATGAAATCTGGCTGCATGACACACACACACACACACACACACGCACACACAAAAAATTATTTTTCCAGATAATTTAAATATGTACATATTGATGGTTTTAAAATAATCAGGGTTGCAGCACACTGCACATTCGAAACCAAAGGGAGTCATAATTAGTCAATATTAGCCTGCCTTTGTATAGCCGGAATAAAATGACAGCAAAAATGCATATAGAGCTCTGGTTTATATCTGTATTGTCAAAATGAAATACCTCTATCCATCCATTTTACACTGGTATGATGTCATGGTGTCTGAGTGCTGCCTCTCCATTCCCATCAGGTGAATCATTGCAGACACGTCACCCTCTCTGTTCTGTCTGCCATATGTCTAATTCTAATTAAATGAACATTAAGACCCCCGCACCCTACTTTTTTCCCTTTCTCTTTCTTTCCCCTCTCCCTGATGCCATCAGAGGCAGGATATAGTACAACGATGAAATATCGAATATGTTGATACGATGACAGCAGCGCAGAGGGTGAAAAAGTGACGAGGGTTCGATCACATTCGATTTGCATAACCTCTGACGACACGATCTGTGGGCTTCACCGTTGATTGAATTTCACCTCGGAGAAGTGCTAATTAATAACACTGTGCATATGACAAGCCTTTATTACGAGTGCGGGACAGGAGATGATGTCTGAATTAGCTGGGTATCTGTGAGCTGTGGAGGAGAATATAGAATGATGAATTAATGAGACTATGGCCCGGCTCAATCATCATATCATTAGAGCGCTGCTGATGGCTTCACATTACAGGTGGAAATCTATAACCACTTCTATTATCTGCGCTAAATCAAAGGTTGCAGGTTGTGGTCCCAGTCTTGCATTTGTCTTAAATAAAGCACACTTTGTTTTAGTTTGTTTGTGCAAATAGATCCATAAATAATAAAATTGGAATTCCACACCATTTTAGTCACTGCTAATCCACTCACCTACAATAGTTCTTTCTCATGTTCTGTTAGTCCGCATTGAAAATTTGTCTTCTGTAGTATGTCTTTTTCTACCCTTTTGTTCTCAGAAACCTGTCACATACTGTAAAATTAATAACAACTTTGTGGCTTTTGTAATGTATTATGTCTAGTAACCTGTTCAAAAATTCTTGTATTACTATTCTTACAACTTTGTCTAAATTCCAAACAATATTGTTACCTAAAGATATATACATTTTAGGCAATTGCTTGCTTAAGCAACAATCTACCAAAAATGCAGTTCCTGGACAAACATACTGGTAGTTAGTTGTCAGTTCAAACTGTAAGGTTTCTAAGTGCACCATAAAAATCCCTCTTCTGTTTTAGCTCATGAGTTTGAGCTATTCCCCCATTGTTAAAAGGTCTGCTCTGTGGGAATCACAATTCCTAAGCGACTTATTCTGTGATCTCCTTGCAAAGATTACAAGTCCCCAAATTTCCCATCTGTCTGTCCAGAAGCTGCTTCATATAGCACGTGCCTGATGAATGTGATGATTTCCTTTTGTTTACGACCTTAAACTCTCTTAAGAAGTGAAACCTCGGCAGCGTTTTGCCTCTTATAAATTGCAATACGGTGAAGAAACGGATTCAATAATGTAACCATCTCCCTTTTTATGTCTTTTATTAAAGCTTTATATAAGCACACATATATTAGATCCAAGGATCCTGTGCTGAAGAACGATTGTTTCCCAGATAAAGAAGCCCATTATGTTCATTTACTGCTTATTCAAGGTCGTACTGTATACGAGTAGTGCTGCTGTTCAATGCTTATTGCTCTAAATTATCTCTCCTAAATCATCGCGCCCTTACCAATAGTACGCCCGAGAGTCCTGCATGTATTAATGTTGCATACAGCCCACAATTCCACTTGACGCCGGAATGCTCTTCATCATTCCAGAAACAGGAGGGAGAATGCCCGCGGGTAATGAGACTGACTACAATTGAGGATAACTTATGGAGCTAATATTCTATATCTGCACCAAGCCAGACATCATAAACATACTTGTTTTCTTAAATATCTTTACCTCAGTGTGTGACAAGGAGTATAGTAAGACCCTCATTTGGCTTTGTTCCACATCTGATTTGCTTGTTACTGTAATACCATCCCAAAACACACTACAAATGTATTATTCAGGTTTGCGGTTTAGTTTTTACAGAGCTCCTTCAAGAAATTTGCAGTAAAGATTCTGTCTGATTGCTAACAGTCTTGAACCACATAAATATAATTAAACGGGCAATTGAAAGTACCGTCATTTTCGGACTATAAACTGCTATGTTTTTCCTTCATTTTGAATCCTGTTGCTTATAATTCTGTGTGGTTTATTTGTTGATTTATTTGGGTTAATAGGTACCACTTTATTTGAAGGCGGTGTCATAAGACTGTCATAAGACCGTCATAATTATGACATGATTCTATCACGGGCATTACTGTATGCTTATGTCAAGTGTCATCCAGCAAGTTATGTCACTAACTCCATTTATGTCCAGCTTGGATCTTTTACATCCATTCAAAAGTGAGATAATTTGCCAGATAACACTAAATGACATTCTTTTATCATTCATTAATCATGGGCAGTGTCATGTCATAATTATGATAATCTAATGGTGCCACTGTCAAATAATTTGTTACTAAATATCATAATTTGCAATTAATAAAACAACCATGAACAGTAACTGAAGAAACAATTAGCACAGAAAATGAATTTTGATTATGTACATCTGTAGTGCTGCAATGCATCCTGGGAGACATGTTGGATGACAACAGTGTTGAAAGCAGGTGGCAACATAGGTTGACTGTCTCCCTCAAGGGAGCAGTGATGGCCAAATGAAGCTTCTTGAAGCAATGAAGCTTTGCAGCAAATTGGTTCAAAGCTTCATTGTGGTTCATTTGGTCTTATGACAGTCATATGATCCTTTTGGTGTAAATATCCCATAATACAGTGAGGTTAGCTACGGTTTATAGTCCAGTGCGGCTTATCTATGAACAAATGCTGTTTTCGTGCCAAATTTAGTGGGTGGCAGCTTATAGTCAGGTGCTCAATATAGTGCGAAAATTAACAGTAATTATAGTTTTTTCCCCCCCCATACTTCATGTGAACAGAGCATGGCAGAAAATACTGATGAACTTCCATTTACATACATAACATTACATACTAAATCCAGCCTCAAAGCTAGTCTTATAAAAAAATTTTTTGGTCAGTGTCGCAGAAAGGCTGCCATTTTAGGCTCATGTTTTCCATTTCCGGGAGTCATAGAAAAAAAACAACAACAAAACTTGTGCTCTACTTTTTGTGGGAAAAAAAAACTCAAATATGTATTCTTAGTTCTCTTCGCTGTAGGGCGTGACTCCGAACTTTCATATGCCACCCACGGGCGTCGAAGAGCGTGAGCCCATTCATCACTACTTCCAGTTTTAATTAGTGTAGCGTTTTTACGGCAAGTCATTAAACTTAGCCACCATGCCCCGCCCACACACAATGATGGAAACCCTAAATAATTTGCAATTTAGGCCCTCACTTGTCTACCAAAAGAAGATGATGGGTAAGATCCTGCCAAGATCCTGCCTTGCCAAAGTTTCCTTTAGTGAGATACATACCTTCGTTCCTCTTGATGCTGTGTCGTCAGTAAGTAAATATAGAAGCTAGGGCTTTGACTGCCTCCCATATAGAAAAGGAATTTACAATGTTTAAAACAGACAAACAGTGGCATTGCGGCAATCTCTGAATGGACTCATGATGAGGCATCAAACTTCGCCAACATGAATTGTCCAGATCGCATAACGACGGAAACAGTTTGTCCTTTTGTCAAATACAGTACAATACAGTTCCCATTTGTGTGTCTACTCATGATAAACCTGCCCACCAAATTACATGTTGCTGAGTGAAAGTATCTTTGTGGTCTGAACTTCCAAAAATACGTGATCCCTGCAAAACATATGGAACAGTTTACAAAACAGTGGATTCATGGGGCCTAAGCATGATAACAACAAACAATGCTATTTCAATAGGGCTCTAAAACTCAAGGTTGGGCAGAGAGTGTGAGGTCGCCTTGTAAAAGCTTTCTATTGGATTCCCACCTTCCCAAAGAGTCATTTGTCCAAATGAGCACTAGTCGTTATTCTTTAAGCCCTTATTGAAGCTCACAGCAAATGGGAGGTGTGTGACACAAATAAGGTGTAAGCGCTCAATATCCCACCCCGGACTTCACTCCCCCTCGCTCCGCTGCATAATGTGCACCGCAATCTGATAAGTTAGGCCTCCCAATCACAACACTTGCATGTGATGTGTGCCTGTGTGTGCATGAGAAAGCAAGTGAGCACATCAGTGCAGGAAGGGGAGGGCTTGCGGGGAAGAGGGGGGATTGAACGTCGCTGTCTGAAGTTGATTAATCGGCCTGCGAGGGTGAGAGACTCCCGGGCCAGGCAGCGGGGTCCATCCCCGTGGCATGTGATGCTGATTGGCTTTGTCCTGTGCGTCTGCGCTGGAGGAGCGGACATTAAGATTAAGTGATGCTGTCGTGTCGGCGAGCACTGCACTGCATCATTCTGGGAAGAGACAGCTGTGCTGCTTAATCCTTCATCGCCAGGGGAGAGCTGCCAGGGCGCAGATATACAGCCAAAGATAACCCTCCATAACTTCTGCTAAAGATCAGGAAACTTTGAATTCGCATCCATCTGCTTGCCGATGTTCAGCCCTCTCATCTACCCCCGCCGCCCTCCTCTGACTGACTTCTAAAAATGAGCAGACACTAAGAAGGCTGAATAAAAAGGGAGGCGTAGGAGGAGAACGTGAACGATGGCTGCTGGGAGCAATCTAAGACCAGTAGTGTGTCCAATATGGATAACCTCTGCCACTGAGGACGTTTTGTCTCAATGATGCATTAATGAGCTTTTGAATTACATTTCAACCTGGCCGAATCACATTTTTTAGGTTTTCAACAGAACATTATTTGTTGGAATCGTCTTTTGTTCTTCTAGCTTATGTGTTTTGCAGTTACATTTTAGACAGTTTCCAATGGCTGGTATTCTTACAACATTGGTATCACATGCAGTATTTTTTTGTACTACCAGTATCATTTTATTATGATTACATTCATTTATTATTATTATTTTTTTAATCCCACACTTTAAAATGACCAATACCGCAGTATTTATTTATATTTTATTGATTAATTACATGTTTCTTAGGGTACCCAAAAAATGTAACTTTGAATACAAAATGGAAATCTAGAATATATCTGGTTTACATTTCCGTCCCCCTAATGGACTCAAAGAACATTTGGCATTGATTTCCAACAAATCAAATACTTGTATAGCTACCACTGAACACATAAAACGAAAATGGCAGCACTCAGTTCATAATCATATGTTATGTGGAGACAATGATTAGTAGTCAACTCGAAAGTGACATGAAGTATTGACACCAGCTAAAAATGCATTGATGAAAAATACAAAGGAGATGTTAAAGTGGTATTCAGCATTTTCTACTGGTTTGTTCTTGGAAAAAAAAAATCACCAAATAGGTTCAGCTTGAGGGTCAACCTCCAAAGTTTGGAAATAAAGCCTCGAATAAACCCTAAAATACAGTGCCTTGCAAAAGTATTCGGCCCCCTTGAACCTTGCAACCTTTCGCCACATTTCAGGCTTCAAACATAAAGATATAAAATTTTAATTTTTTGTCAAGAATCAACAACAAGTGGGACACAATCGTGAAGTGGAACAAAATTTATTGGATAATTTAAACTTTTTTAACAAATAAAAAACTGAAAAGTGGGGCGTGCAATATTATTCGGCCCCCTTGCGTTAATACTTTGTAGCGCCACCTTTTGCTCCAATTACAGCTGCAAGTCGCTTGGGGTATGTTTCTATCAGTTTTGCACATCGAGAGACTGACATTCTTGCCCATTCTTCCTTGCAAAACAGCTCGAGCTCAGTGAGGTTGGATGGAGAGTGTTTGCGAACAGCAGTCTTCAGCTCTTTCCACAGATTCTCGATTGGATTCAGGTCTGGACTTTGACTTGGCCATTCTAACACCTGGATACGTTTATTTTTTAACAATTCCATTGTAGATTTGGCTTTATGTTTTGGATCATTGTCCTGTTGGAAGATAAATCTCCGTCCCAGTCTCAGGTCTTGTGCAGATACCAACAGGTTTTCTTCCAGAATGTTCCTGTATTTGGCTGCATCCATCTTCCCGTCAATTTTAACCATCTTCCCTGTCCCTGCTGAAGAAAAGCAGGCCCAAACCATGATGCTGCCACCACCATATTTGACAGTGGGGATGGTGTGTTCAGGGTGATGAGCTGTGTTGCTTTTACGCCAAACATATCATTTTGCATTGTGGCCAAAAAGTTCAATTTTGGTTTCATCTGATCAGAGCACCTTCTTCCACATGTTTGGTGTGTCTCCCAGGTGGCTTGTGGCAAACTTTAAATGAGACTTTTTATGGATATCTTTGAGAAATGGCTTTTTTCTTGCCACTCTTCCATAAAGGCCAGATTTGTGCAGTGTACGACTGATTGTTGTCCTATGGACAGACTCTCCCACCTCAGCTGTAGATCTCTGCAGTTCATCCAGAATGATCATGGGCCTCTTGGCTGCATCTCTGATCAGTTTTCTCCTTGTTTGAGAAGAAAGTTTGGAAGGACGGCCGGGTCTTGGTAGATTTGCAGTGGTCTGATGCTCCTTCCATTTCAATATGATGGCTTGCACAGTGCTCCTTGAGATGTTTAAAGCTTGGGAAATCTTTTTGTATCCAAATCCAGCTTTAAACTTCTCCACAACAGTATCTCGGACCTGCCTGGTGTGTTCCTTGGTTTTCATAATGCTCTCTGCACTTTAAACAGAACCCTGTGACTATCACAGAGCAGGTGCATTTATACAGAGACTTGATTCCACACAGGTGGATTCTGTTTATCATCATCGGTCATTTAGGACAACATTGGATCATTCAGAGATCCTCACTGAACTTCTGGAGTGAGTTTGCTGCACTGAAAGTAAAGGGGCCGAATAATATTGCACGCCCCACTTTTCAGTTTTTTATTTGTTAAAAAAGTTTAAATTATCCAATAAATGTTGTTCCACTTCACGATTGTGTCCCACTTGTTGTTGATTCTTGACAAAAAAATTAAATTTCATATCTTTATGTTTGAAGCCTGAAATGTGGCGAAAGGTTGCAAGATTCAAGGGGGCTGAATACTTTTGCAAGGCACTGTAAATAAATAAATAAATAAATACGCCTCAGAAATGTTTTAATGCAACTGGAGGCATAAAAAAGAGCAATCTCACTTAGAGATACATTACAGAGCGCCTGATTTTGCCATCAAAAGTAACCTATTTCAAAGTGGTTGGAAAAAAAAATCAATACTGCAATAAATTGTTGCGCTCTCTGTTACAATAAATAATCAATAGACTGACAGTAAGTATCGACATTTCATTACAACACACACATATAATGAATTTGCTCCATTGTTACCATCAGTACCAAATTTCTGTAAATTGGTGTAAAGAGAAGTTGACAAAAAATAGAAGAACAAACGCAAGAATAGCAGAAAATGTGAACATAGAAAAACAAATCAAGTAAATTGCTACTTATGATTCAGTTTAAGAAAGCAGTGCACTGATTTACATAAATTATTATTATGTAATAATTTATATTATATATTTATATATTTAATATTATTATTAGTAATGTTTGTACAATTTAATGTGTTCTGCTGTACAGGGTCATATTATTAATCTCCATGCTCTTTAACTTGTCCAGCTATAGAGTGATTACATTTACAAGGCTAGGAGGCAATGAATTACTATGCAAAATTAAGTTTATACTGACTTTTCAGTATCAGAAAGCAGTGCACTGTCTTGGTTTACAGAAAACGTTTTATTAATGTTCATTCACATTAATTGTCCAGCTATGCAGTGCTTACTAGTACAGTGCGGCACTATGGAAATCTTCGTACATTGTACAAGTTTTGGCATTGGTGTTATACGTTAGTTGTTTTATACTTGTATAGCGCTTTTCCACCTTTCAAGGCGCTCAAAGCGCTTTACACTACATCGCCATCTACCTACTGGGGACACAGCACCAGGAGCAATGTGGGGTTCAGTATCTTGCTCAAGGATACTTAGGCGAGTTCATCAGGGCAGAACCCACAACCTCTGGGTTGGGGGACAACTACACTACCACTGAGCCACGCCATCCCCGTGATTGAATAAATGCATAATTACAGATTATTTTCATTATTTTTGTTATCATTATTTTTTTGTTTTTTCAGTCACATAAATCGTAATATATAAAGAGATTTCTTACAATATATCGAATATCATATATTTTCTGTATCGTGATATGATCATTACCGTGGGCCACATATCATCACAGTATCGAGTTGTGAGTTACCTGTATCGTCCTTTCCCTACTATTTACTGGTATGAATTTAGAATTGTGACTGTATGGCGACACTATATCTTCATGACTGCTGTACGTGGGTAGAATGTTTTTGTCACTTTTTTACAACTAACTTTGTCCGAAAACGGAACTGCAGCCTATGTTAAGCTTGTGCATGGAGTGCATGCTTGTACAAGCATGAATATAAAGCAACAAGCTTTTGGCCCATCGAACCAGGATGAGAAACGTAAAAACACCAAATGTGATTGTTTACTGTTAGTACCAAGTCTTAAGTGGGTAAGAAAAGTGGGTTAAAAAGTGTTTTTGCCAAGCTGAGACTAGGCGGAGTCTATGTGAATCAGTGCTGTTTGCGTAGGGACTTGCAGGGGTGCGTGTACGGAAGGGAAGCAAAAGGGCTTTCTGGGGCAGTCTCAGTTAAAATGTCAGGGCTCTGTGTACTCATAAGGGCATTGGTGGAGCATGCATGGAGTAGAAAAGTCATTGAAATTACTACAAAAATTCGGTGTACTACCTACTACCTTTAAGTCGTAATCTTTCTTTTAAAAATGTCAAAATTAATGACTTTCTGGGAGGTGTGCATCGATCACAGTTCTCTGGCCAATCACCAATTTTTAAAAAGCCTGATGTGCTGATCTCGATTTTTGCACATCACGTTTTTTTTTTCATAAACACCATTATGCATCTTTAACATTTAAATCATTTGTGTTTTCTTACAAAACATTACCTGTCAATCAAGACTGCTTTTTTAAAACTTCATCTGTAGTTCTTGAAAACTTTTCTTTCCAACCTAGCCAATTACAGGTTAGTTCCTTTCCTGATGGTTAACTTAGAGCAATATTTTGAAATATAATTAGAAAATTATATCAGGTCTCTAAATCGTTTTCTCCTTCTTTTTGTTGCATTTTAATGCCTTTTGACGCTGCATCAGTTTAAATGTGAGGACAAATGTGTGCATTCACTAAATGGTTAATATCTGACTCACTGAATATCTAATACGTGCACATATAAGCTCATATGACTCTGTTTGCTGCCGAAAACCACAGAATCCACAAGAAGCGTGTGTTTGAGCATTAAGACTTGATTACAACCATGGACACGTAGCGGCGGCGCTCAAACGTTTGGCTCAACTTTTAAAAAAAAAAAAAAAAAAAAAAAAAAAAGAGTCAGCTCAGTGCAACATTTGCAACACAACTATATCATACAAAGGTGGCTGCATGGCCAATATGATTAAACACCTCTGGGTTCATGGAATACAAGTGCCGAGTGCCAAGTGCATAGCTAAGTGCCGTGTATTTGCAACACTGCGCCGTAGGTAGATATCACATGTACATAGAACTAGATGCGAAATGACAGACTCGCTGGCGTTAGTAAACAGCCGCTATCTTAAAGCAGTAGACTTCTCAGCCTATATAGGCTATATGAGCAGCTACGTACTATATGTTGCCGCCTCCGTTAAAATCAACTGTATTAAAAGATCATCAAATTATAATCAATAGAAGAATTTATACCAATGCTTCGTCATAGCTCTTAGCTAAGGTACATATACTGTATGGCAAAAAGATATGTGTAAATGTTTTCTCCGTGAGCTTTTGAAAAATAAACATCTTTGTGAAAGTGCACTCCTATGGAAAGAAGCTTCATCCCATTCAAGTTCAAAGACTGATATTTATATGCAAGTTAAGAATAGCCCAGAGAGAAGTTCATATAATTTAAAACATCATCGAGAATTTAAGACATTAATATAAACTATTCAATTTTTTGACCCTGCCTCTTTTTTTTAAATTTTTCTTCTTTTGCTACCCTGCCTCTTTAAAAGAATCGGAATAGAGAATCGTTTGGGACCGGAATCGAAACGTGGAATCGGAACCGAAATTGTTCAATTTTGAACGATGCCCAACCCTAATCATGGGTTACATTATATCTCCAATTCTATCCTAAAGGTTGGTCAAGAGTCAAATATCCTAAAGTTGCGTTATACATACATACATGAACATCTTCCAAGGAAAAATTTGAGAATTTCACAAACGGAATCAGTAAATAATACCAGATTAAAACTGAGGTTTATTTATTTATTTTTAAAGATCTGATTCATGAAGAACATACCTTGAAAGTGAGGCGTCACTTCTAACAGCCTGTGCTTTTAAATGAATTGTGTTTACTGAGAGTTTGCCTGTGAGGAGAGCAGATAAATGGCGGGTGGTGTTCAGTGTGTATATGCAGCGTTGGGTGGCGTCAGCAGGTTTCACACTGCTGGCCTTTGCATGTTTGCAGCTGGCTAGATGCAGCTGTCGGCCAGTGATTGATGACTATCATCATTTAAAGTGTAAAAGAAAACGTCTCTGTGAAGGCAGACATGATGAAGTGCCGCCTGCTGGCGCTCGCCGAGACACGCTCGGCGCTTCCTCCCGCCCCTTGTTTCTACTTCAGTGCCCCCCTGTCCATCCTTCTTTGCTTTATCCACCCTTTCTGTTTACTCTTCACCATTCTACCTCCTGTATTTTATTATTATCCGGCTTGTGCAAGGGTGGCCAACCCTTGGCCCGTGGGCCATTAAGCACATGCAGTAGACTATTAAATGAATGTTTGATTGTCCAAATTCATCTGAATCTAACTCTGAATGCATTTCAGATTTTTTTTTTTTTTTTAATACGGATATTCAAATAGTTCCCATCTGGAACATGTTGGGTAATGGACAGGCTGCGTTATAGGATTGGTAAAGTAGTAAAGATGAGTTCATTTGTATTTAGGTTTTATTAATATTATATGTATGTCCTGCTCTTGTCACATCTACTCTGTGGATAAATACAGTGCAGTTTAGCCCCTGCCAAGCAAAGGTCTTGGTTAGGTGGTAGTTTCTGTACGTCAAACTTGTTAACTCATTTACTCATGTGAATGTAAATATTTTTCCATAACAGCAGGAGTGAGCTGGGATGAGTTGCAGCTGACTTTGGTGGAAAGCCAGTATAAACTGTGAACTCGTTGCCAGTCTGTTTACAAACAACCATTCAAGACGTTTTATTGCATAATTTACTGCTGGCAGTTTTCAGTTTTATATGTGTGATTTTAAAAATTATATTCTGCCAGACTGTACCAATTGTGAACCAAACCTTGACTATAAAACCAAGACACGTAGTGAGATTTTCGGTGCGCGCTTACGCTCCTGATTTCAACCGTTTTTAACATTTTCTGTGAAATGATTATTGTCGTCTTTGGAATATTTGATTAGGAATAGAAGTTATTAAGACCTTCAAAGAAGAATGGTTGCTTTCCACTGATCTGAAGTCTCCACCCAATGTTGGTTATGCCAATGTCAAAGTGTCCTTATGCAAGGCACTGAATGCCAAATTGTTGCCAGTGGGTTGGTACCAGAACAATTTGTGTAAGAATGTGTGTGTGAATATGAGCCACTGTGTTAAGCCCTATGGGCACTGCAAAACTTATAGAAGTACACTCCACTTACCGTTTATGTATTACTCTTAACACTTCCTTTGTTAATTCGGGCCATCAAAAATCATCCGTATATTCACCGAGTGCCTGGACAAATACCTCCCTGGCCCGCTTGACAGATACATATTATTCATGCTGTCTTTTGCAATGTGATATCTTCAAATTTGCCACCTTGTTAAGCTTTGATTAATGCGATTCCATTTCAGCAAAGTAATTGGCTTGGCCCTGTTGCGAGCGATACACAAGGCGCTGCGCCGGAACAAACGCCCGCAACATGGTAATGAGGCAATGAGTTTGTTCTGTGGATGTTGGCAAGTGACAGTTATTAATGATTGTTATGATAAACAGACGAGCGCTGAAGGAGGGGGTCGCATGGATGAGTGGGACCAGACTGACAGTTTAAAAATAAGGCGCAGTGGAAACTAGCGGAGATGTAATGCGGTGTTAGGAAAACAATCATGCAGGTTGTCAGAAGAAGAGGTGTAATTACACAGCGACACTGGCCTGTCGGAGAGGAGCCACAAGAATTTGATATACAACTTCAATTGAATCATCGTTTTACTTCTTTCTGCGAACAAAAGGTGGTGTGTGCGTGTGTGTGTGTGCATCCGTGGGCTCACAGCTGTGTTATGATAGCTTTGGTCTCCTGTGAAGACTGGTGACCCTGTAAATGTTCCTTTTTTTGTCATCCAAACATGGACGATGAACTTGTCACTGCTCAGTGTCAAAAGTCCATAAGGCTTATTTAAATGGTGAGAAGACACGTCAAGCCAAAACTCAGCAAAGCTTTTATTTCCATAGCAACACATTTCGATATTAATAGCTCATTAAATAGTCATTATCAGACCTAATTGGGTCATATATTACTGTCATCTAAGTGACACAAGCATCAACCAAAACTGTTCCTTTGTTTTACCGTAACATTCTGAAACATAAGTCCTTTCAACCATAGATGTTTTGATTTAACTTGTGTATGTATTATTGCTTAACTAATTCACAACATAATCATTTTAAAATATTTTATTGTTAGCGCTTTTTATACATGGCACTCGTCATTCATTCAATAAACTGCATCATCTTTTCTCAGGTTTGGTAACCCTAAAGGCTTTTTCACACGAGCGGCAGCCTAGTGTGAAAAGTGGCCCGCGGCAAGCACAAAAAGGGGAGGAGCCACGTAAGCTGTCTTAGACGCTGTCAGGAAATGATAAGCATTTAATAATAATGCATTTATTTTCATTATTGCTCAAGAAACCAGCAACTTTTTCTATTTGAAGGAGTAGGGGAGATAATATACTGTATAATAATATTATAACTTATATATAAATACATATATATCTATTAGAGATTGACCAATATGGGTTTTTCAGGACTGATACCGATTATTAGTAGTTAGAGAGGCTGATAACCGATTTTTCGACCTTTTATTCATTTGCAGCAAAAGTCTAAACATTGGCATAAAGATTGAATGATGCAAACACTGGACCTCATTGACATGCCTAAAGCATGTTTATTGAATCACACAAATAGAAAATAGTAGTTTCAAAAGTGCCTGAATTTCCTAGACTCAGAAACATCAGTGATAAAGTTGAATTAAAGGTTAAATAAATAGCTCTCTAAACATTTTCCACGGACAAATACAACAAAAATACAGGGAGTTCTCAGGCACAGCAGCACCTCTTGTAAAGTTAAATAAAACTTTGATGATGGCTGTCTGAATTAATAGAGGAATTTTCCGCCTTGATAACCTCGTCTGAGTATCCTTGAGCAAGATACTACACTAAATGTTGCTCCTGGTGCTGCGTGACCACTAGGTAAATGAGGATACAGTGTGAAGCGCTTTGAGGGCTTAAATAGGTGGAAAGGGGCAATGCAAGTGTAACTCCATTTACCATTACCATTTAACCAATCAGAGGACGAGTTGAATACTAGTGCAGGAGACAGCAGGCAGGAGAGAGAGGCGCAGCTGCATCTGAGCTGGAATAACCCAGTTTTATATTTATTTTTTCATATCAGTTGGTCGGATTTAACAAACAAAAAAAAGGCCGATACCGATATACATCAAATTGCAAAATATTGGTTCATCCTCAATATATACTGTATTGGCCCGATTCTAAGACGTTTTTTCTGCATTGAAATAACACTGAAAAAGTGGGGGTTGTCTTATATTCGCCTGTCTAGACATTATTATACCATTCACGGCGCTAGATGGCGCCAGATATCATTGAAGCGATGTTCTGTCATGACAGATCTCAGCTACTCTCAAGTTTAACCAATTTGCATTATTTTGTTGCAATGTTTTTCCTTATTCAGATTTGTTTCAAGACTACAGTTACAGTTAGACTTCACTTTGATGGTTAATGCAGTTATTGCAATTTTGTTGTTTTATCACAATGGATTGGTTTATTTACATTTCGAAAACCAGAAACCATTCATTTACGAATATGATTGCACTTTAGTTAACGTATTTAAATGCTCAGATATTAAGGTTTGAATGAGGCAAAATAACATTTTTTCTCTCAAATATATTGTTATAATCATTTGTTTCAGATGTACTGTAATTATTTTCTGTATAAAAATTAATTTGGTGTTCAAAAAGTCTTTTTTCAAACTTGAGTCTTGAAAAACAGGGGGCCGTCTTATAATCAGGGCTGTCTTATATTCGGGCCAATTTTTATAATATTTTATAATAGCCGTTTTATAATAGCCGTGTAAATAGTTTTACTAGTTTCGGTGAGAAGGTGAATAGTTTTTGCGTTTTCTGCGAACTACATTTCCACACAAATGCACACTGAGGTAGCATTTACTGTAGTTTGCAAGGAAAGGTGTGAGAACCATTTTTTTAAGTGTCCTGAGGCTCGCGCAACAAAGAAATGCATTTATCAAGGTTTCGTCGGCCGTGTTTTGTGTGTATCAGTCTTACGAAAACATTTAATAGCACATATTTCAGAACACCTGCCCATCTGATATTAGATGCGTTGTTGATGTCAGCGTGGCAAAATAGAACAAATTTTATAATTTGGGCACTGCCCCTCGGCGAAAATTCACTCAAGATTTGCCGCTCTCTCTCACATATGCAATGAATATGCAATGAATGGATGGATTGTCGCGCACCCTGTCAGACCGGGCTGCCACTGGTGGGAAACGGGCTTAAGCGTTAGTGTTTGATAGTTAGGATTAGAAGGTAGTGTTCATTTTAGTTAAAAGAAAATACTGTAGTTATTTTGTCTCCTATTGAATCCCTTTTCGCATAAGTGCAACCAAAGTGCAAGACGCCGCCAACAAACCCATTCATTGCGTGTGTGGTGAAGGGACGGTACCCACGCAAAGGAGCACTGATTGCTGTTTTGGGTGGCGCGGCATGGGTAAGTAGGGAGGATCTACAAATAGTAAGATGTTCTTTTCCAGAGCAACAGCACTCTAACGTCGGAAAGTGCCTCCAATTGGAGAAGGGCGGACTGAATCATACCCTGCTATTGTGACGTCTTCTTACCGAGCAACGTCACTCTTGCGCGTCGGAAGTCTTCTCCGTAACAACACAGATGCCGAATGGGAGAGCCGAGAATATGTTCAAATCCGCGGGAAAATCAGTTTTAAATGAACAAAAACACATCGACACAAATCATTGACAAAAGTCTGTCTCGCGCTAGCCATGTTGAATAAACTTCTCCGTTCTCCGCTCGTGCTAGGTTCTTGTCGCTTTATCAATGTCACTGCTATAATAATAACCAACACGGCCCCGTGTTCAATACAAAACCCTCCTACCACAACAAAACAAGTAGGAACTAATATTCACATAGGAACTAAAGTTATACAACATAAAATATACAATATAAATGAATACTACATCACATTTGTAAAATATAAACACATAATAAAATAAATTAAATTGAAATGAGCTAAAACACCTGTAATTAAATGATAAGAATAATACACAGATCCTGCTTACACAATTAAATTTATTAATTTCTGTGTGGCGCTTTAACTTGAGAAAATCTACCAATAAAGCTTTTGAAAACCGTTCATAAAAAAAAAAAAAAAAAAAAAAAAGATTCATTGAGGCATTTCATTTGTAAAATACATGTTAAAATCTTTGCCATTGGGATTGCTTTTCTCTTTAGCACAGGACTTCTTTTTTCTTCTTTCTTTCAGAAAGAAAGCTGACCAATACGCGGGGTCTGAAAGGCAAATTGTTGTTGGATTATTACCTTTAAATACCCGCTACTTTTTGAGCAGAATTCTAGCTTTGTATAGGCTAATGTTCCTATTGTTGAAAGCACAAAGGTGTGTAATAAACAACTAGCACATTTATATTTTGCATTTTGTTTTCTTACTGTACCGAAAATGAACCGAACCGTGACCTCAAAACCGAGGTACGTACCGAACCGAGATTTTTGTGTACCGTTACACCCCTAATATATATATACATATATATATATAAATGTATATCGTCACCAGCAGTCTTAATTTTTTTCTGCAATTTGCACTTTTTGCAATTAGCAATATCCTTTGCTCCGAGTTTAGTTCTGTTAGTTGTCAGTTTTCCCTATTCCTGAACTTTGTGTGACATTTAACCTGTCTGCGCGCATGGCTTGTCAGGAAAGACCTGCTACGGGGAATGTGACGATCAGATGACTTTGCCGACCTTGGCTTGAACCCTTGTCTGGTGTTGATTTAGTGAAGCACAGAGATCAAAGCAATCCTGCTCAGTTTTTTGCCAGGCAGGCTGTCGGCGAATACAACGCAGGTGTGAACAAAACCAATCACCGGCCAACTCCCAGCATGCTCCGAGGTCAGCCAAGGAATCAAATTTACAGTTGAGACGTGTTCACTCGCAGATGTATAATGAGGTGTCATTTAAAAAAAAAAAAAAAATAATAATAATCAAACAAAACACCTACATTTACTACCACAGCAACTATTCAAACATTACACTTGTATGTATCAAGCACTTTCTAAAGCAGGGGTCCCCAACCTTTTTTGCACCATGGACCGGTGTGATTTGGGTCTTTTTTTCACAGACCGGTGTTCTGTCAAATTTTGCACCCTTATAAAATTTTGCTCCCAAAGCTTTTATGGCGGTGAAAAAAGCCCTCTTTTATATTCAGTTGGACTCTAATTGTTATCCAACAGTGCTAAAAAACTATTTACATCATAAACATACATGTGCAGCACGAAAATGGCGTAAATTAATGTTTAACGACATGGCAAAGTCGTTAAGTGAGAAAGCTGCGTGCAGTTGTTATGTGCAGCTAACATGGCAAACGTAAGTTGGAATAAATAGATAATAAATATCGGTGGAAACGGATTACGCTACACAAGCACATTATTAGGCTTGTTGATAACACTAGTGTATTTAAATATGACATAAGTAGATTGTTTACTTCTTGGAGATGCGTGTGTGGCAGCCAGGCAGGTTTTTTGTTTTTTAACTAGGGGTTTGATAGTTGTCGTCATATTTTCGGGATCAATGTACCATTCCGGCCCGGAACCTTGTACTGGAAACTAGAGGTGTGCATCGGTACTGCCCTCACGATTCGATTCGATTACGATTCGGAGGGCCACGATTCGATTCAATTTGATTCGATTCGATTCAGAGGGTCACGATTCGATTCGATTCGGCAATGCATCGCGATGCCTTAAAGCCTGGGATGCATTAAAATTCTAAAGCAAAGCATATTTTTCGTGAATCATGAGGCAACACAAGCGGTCAGACATTAAACAACTTTTTATTGGCTCTTGTGTCACTCCTGGTTGAAGTCAAATGAAAATACTTTTAGATATATATTTAAAAAAAAAAAAAAACAGATCACAACATTTAATTGGTGCTTTGAATGAGACCAGGGCTTTCTCTTTTTTTTACACACAGTAGCAGCCTTTCACACAGTGCAGCATCTGAACTTCTGTGCAAAATCAGTAATAGCAGTCACTGTATTTTAGTCACAACAACCCATCGATAAAAAATATTCAAGTAAATATTAAAGAAAGCGACAAAGAAAATATTGTAGTGCAGCAGCATCTTTATCACAATATCAATCCAGGGATCAGTTCAGTTGCAAACAAAACATCCAACTAAATTGCAATGTAGAACAAAAGTAAAATGTTGGCCTAGCCCACTATATATGTGCAATCAACTTAGAAATGCAGTCAGTAACTACCACGTAACAATAAAAAATAATGAATTAAAATTAAGTGCAGCAGCATTTTAGCAGCCATAACAATCTGTTTCAACATGAGGAAATATCATTTTTTTGCAATTGAGAGAGCAGAGAGATAGTAGAGGTTAGATGGGGCCTAAAAAAATCCAGCCCGACCCGACACGGCCCGCTGGTATTGAAGCCCGACCCGGTCCACGCGAAAAAAAAAAATACGCAGCAGCAGCAATTTATTTTCATTTCTTCGAGATGGCAGAAAAAACGCATGTTTCTTAATGTTTAAATAGTCTACATATTTTTCTGATCATTATAGAAGCATTTACACAACGAAATAACGCTGGGAAAGTTTAATATTAAAAAAAAAAAACATGCGATTTTGCAGACACACAGAGGAGAAGATTCAAAAGGATCACATTTGTGTTGCTTTTGTGTGCATAAAAAAGTGTCTTTCGTAACGAATTCTCAGTTGGCAGAAAAAAACGGAAGTTTTCTTAATGTTTAAATAGTCTACATATTTTTGTGATCGTTATAAAATCATTTACACAACTAAATAACGCTGGGAAAGTTTAATTAAAAAAAAAAAATTAAAAAAAAAGTTTGCAGACACACAGAGGAGAGGATTCAAAAGGATCACATTTGTGTTGCCTTTGTGTGCATAAAAAAAGTGTCTTTCGTAACGAATTCTCAGTTGGCAGAAAAAAAAATTCAAGTTTTCTTAATGTTTAAATAGTCTACATAATTTTGTGATTATTATTAAATCATTTACACAACGAAGTAACGCTGGGAAAGTTTAACATATATATAAAAAACAAACAAAAAAAAAAACGAGTTTGCAGACACACAGAGGAGAGGATTCAAAAGGATCACATTTGTGTTGCCTTTGTGTGCATAAATAAAAGTGTCTTTCGTAATGAATTGCAAGCGCCACAGCGGAGGAGAAGAAGAAAAAGCGGGCGGCGCCACTGCTTCATGTGAGTGCACAAGCAAATGCACAATACAGAGAGCCTGCTCTCGGTTTTATCCCTTTTTTTTTTTTTTTTTTTTATAATTTATTAATCCGGCGCGGGGCGGCCCGACCCGACCCGACCCGACCCGAACGTGAATGCTTAACATTTTGGGCCCGAACCCGAACTCGGGCACAAGATTTAACCTCTAAGAGATAGGACATAACATAACAATGGCTGAAGCGGAGAAAGAGGGAGCAAGAAAGATTCTTGATGCACCTAAGACATTGAAAGCTGACATCTGGAGACATTTTGGCTTCTATGAGGTTGGTGGGAAACTTGACCAGAGTTATGCAGTGTGTAAAAAATGAAACATGACAATAATAATACAAATGGGGAAACCAAATCCATTGCATCACCGGAATTGCGCAGGGAATATTTTTGAACGTACTTATATATTTTAAAATGTGCTGAATCGATTCGGCTTGTTGCCCGCATCGAATCGAATCGTCCATGCCCCGCATCGGGATGCATCGCCGCATCGATTATTGTTGACACCACTACTGGAAACGCGTACCAGACCAGTCCAGCCAACTTTCACGCCTACTTTTAAAGCTGATAAAGTTGTCATGTTGCTGTCATGTTGTTTAGTTGCACAAATCTGTAGAAGTTGGAATATTATTAAAGTTTCACTCTATTGTAAGGTTTGCCAATGTTTTCCTGATTGAGACTCAAACAACACTGAGAAACATTTCTCCTGAAATTTGAATGAGTTTATCCGTATTTCGAGTGCAAGGACAATGACATACTATATATCGGCGAATAGAAAGAAAAGCCTCCAGCATTTATATTCCAGGGAAGGAGAACTTTTTTTATACTGTATTTTTTTCAGAAGTCAATTGTTGAAAAAAATCAATGTAATCTTTATGTTGTTCCAGTTTCGCGCACTGCCACCATGACAGATTTTACACACATATTACACATATTATTATTATTATTATTATGTATAGTTCTGCTTACAAATGGCAAAAAAAAAAAAAAAAATCCTTGCGCATTGCTTCTTCGTCGAGGTTATGATGTCATTCTCACATTTCTGCAGTTTTATAAAATATGTCTTATAAAATATGTCTGGAGAATTTATTTACCCCAATTTGGCCTATTCACTTAACAACCGTAAATCACTGTCATGCAGTATATCGAGAAAAAGGTTTAATTTCAGTACCGGACAACCCAACTTCCTTTTTAAGGTTAATTACAGAGGGAAATATCACATCGCTGCAGTCATAATTCAAATAGTTAAGGCCTAAAATGTCCACCCACTCCAGTCCCACGATGAGTCAGTGTACTGATTAGAGGGAGGCTGTCCACTAGCTAAATTTGTTTTACCAAACTAGTCAACATGTCAGTCAAGTTGTGGAAATGGATTATGTGTGGATGGTCAGCAGTGCCGTGATATCAAATAGCAGGAAAAAAAAAATGTTGTTATTCAGTAATGGTTTTACTTGGCGCTAAATAGTCTGATTGGAACTTCTGGGCTCCCACGTTATCCATTATCCAAGTTTTCCAACATGCTGTCATCGTTGACAGCTGGATTATCATTTTTCTGAAGCCGAACAATTGAAATGACAGCGGTTTCGCAAATTTGGAAGAGACAAAGAAGAATGCGGCACTCCGACAGGAAACGTGCTGCCAGCATTTGTTTGCACTCGGTGTTAGGAAGTGAGAAGTCCTGCTTTCTGTCTTGCTCTCAGAAGTACGACTTTTCCAGATTGTCAAAGTATGCACAACACAGGACAGGACTCTTGATAAATGTGCTGCTTCAAGTGTTTCTACATACATTTAAACCCTACTTGAGTGACACTGGAAACCCACTAAATGTCAAACAAGAATGACCATTTAAAGAAAAAAAAAAATTCAAATATTCAATGCAAGGGAGTAACAACGAGTACAAATACTTTCACTGTAGTTACAAACTTACTTTTACTACTGTTACAAACTTTCGTACTGTATATAAGTAGTTTTTGGTATATCTTCCTTTTCATTCAATTAATTTGAAAATAGACTTAAAATGATCATTATTTCCTAAAATAGCTTGTTACGTTTATAATTTCACGTGTATCTGTACTCCTACTTAAGTACAGAGTGTGTGCACTGCTCATCTCTGCTAATTTTACATCCCTTTATTTAAAATGACAAGTTAGTTTGAACACAGCCTCCAATGAGTGTTGTGTTGTGCTGGCCCGCCTCCTGTTTCCAAGCTGCCTGCATCTTGGCGCTGTCACACTGCATTTCTTCACGCTTCCATTCGTTTTTCCTTTTGAAGGCTGCGATTCCAGGCCATATGGAACCCATCCCATTGTCTTCTTCTTCTTCTTGCGCCATCGCATCAGAGAGTCCCTTGTCGGGGCCCGTCCCTGGCGTGCCGAGTCTCTTCGACGACTGTCAGGCCGGGCTAGCCTCCTGTTTGTTGACATGTGAAGCCAGGCGGCATACTGTAGGCCCGATGTTGGAGCTCACTTAAAATTAAGTTGAGAAGACACTGACTGACATGGGGGGGCTTCAGAGCATAGGGAGGGGCGGCAGCTGCACGTCGTCGCTATTTAAGGCTTTTTTTTTTTTTTGTACATGTTTTTGTACATGTTTGTTTATCCAACGGAGAAAGAATGCACGCGTATGACGTTTTGAAGATGTGAAGGATGAGAAGAGGCCATGCGAGCCGCCTCATTGGCTGGGCATCAGCAGTCCCACACCAGACTTCTCGAGTCCCCCAAAGTCCCTTTGCCTTCATGATGACTTTAGTCAAAGCCATTACACTGGGACCACACTACTGTCAGTGATTATTAAACAAGTGCTATAGTGGAAGACCTTTGTCGGCTTTTATTTTAATAGCTCAATTAGTATGAGTCCTTTGTGACCATCACCTTCATCAGTCATTGGGAATTTAATTGCACAGAGGTAGCATCACTATAACTAGTGCCTTTTTGCATTAACAATGCAGGCTAACTGATTGTAAAGTGACAACGTGTCCATTTCTGCGAGCAGAGACGGTAAAAGAACGGCCAAAGAGTTAACTTTGCTTAGTGGAGTGTAGTGACACCTGTCTCCTGACTAATGCACACCATCAACTTAATCCCATCACATGATAGTCAAGGCCACCAGGGGAGAGAGGCCTCAATGGGAGGAACGCAGCCAGAGAGACTTGCATGAGTGTTAAGCAAGCCATTTGTTAAAACTAAGCAGGGAAATAGAGACTGAATTAATAAAGTGTTCATTCAGTTGACCTAAAGGCATCTGGACTATGTCTCGGTGAGTGATTGTCCTCTTTTTTTTTTTTATTGTAAACCTGCAGAATATCAGTGATATAAACATTTGAATCATTGGAAAGGAGAGATCAAAAGAAGACCAAAACAATACCGTTATGTGTAACTGTTAGGATTATCTCACCCAACGTTGGCAAGAAAAACAGACAGGGAGGCAGGTTTGGTCTTTCTGGAGAGAACCTAACAGCAAATGTTAGAGCCGGGCTGTTTACCGAAAATATACTGTTACTGAGATGGTTCATGATGACCGACATAATTTTAACCATGTCGGTAAATTCGGTATTTTAATACAATGAAAACTTACATTCTTTTCAGCCCGCTTTGACGGTGTGTTGTTCGTCTATGCTCATTCCCCTTAAGAAAGTTTAGCCCATGTGCTTACGTGTGAAGTCACGTGACTATCAGGAAATCAAACAAACAGAAGCCCGGTACGATAATGCTAGCGGCTAACGTTACAAGTGAAGGTGATTGAGTCGGCATATCGGATAATAGTGAAACGGCGACCAGTTGCCTGGCATCAGGCATTTCGAGTGTAGCATTAGTCGACGCTCATAGTGTGGTGTTGGGGCCAAGAACGAACTCGACGTTGGTTGTATTTTGGATCAAGAAGAAGGACGACAAGCACTACATGGCTCACGGTCCATTTCAAGACAAGTTGGAGATGTGCACACCGGCTACTTGATACAGCTTATTTCTCAGACGACCACATGGTTGAAATGATTGCTCATGCCCGGAAACAAACGCTCTCCATGTGGGACGTAAGGTTGCCATAAACACCGGCAACCTGAACCTGAAACCTTGAAGTAAACACTTGTGTTGAGTAATCATGTCACAGCAGCCAATAACAATAAATTGTCTGTTTGAAGAGTACGGTTCAATCCTCTCCTGCTGTCTTTTGTGTTCCAATGACATTTTTGCACAGTGGCCATATTGATATTTATAATGTTGTCCATTGTTCAAGTCATACAAGCTGTTATAAATGTTCATACTTGAATGCTTATTGTTGCACAAGATATTTTTATATACTTAATGTTTACACTGCATGTAAAACTGTAAATATGTTAATTTGAAAGCTGGTAAAGAAACAACGTGAAAAGGTTCATTTGTATTTCATGCATTGATTCAGATTTTCAATTGTATAACAATCTGCTTGGGCGAATTTGTCGTCATTTATCATTATCGAGGTAAATCTGCTCAATTCACCGTGATAATTACTAAAGGCCATATCGCCCACCCCTAGCAGATATTCAGCTCAAAATGCTCAGCTTTGCTCAAAACTCTCAGCTTGATCAGCTTGCTTTGAATACCGCCATTCGCCGCTATTCAACAAGGGGCAGGAGCAAATTAACAATACATTCGCTTGTGATTGGGCAGGTCTCCAGAATGTTCATACATGTTTACGGATGTCTGAGCTACCCTCAGACCTTGCTTGATATACTGTTATCATTAAGTCATCAACTCAGACGTCCAGCCACTCTCTAATCACTGAGTCACACTTAGTACAAAGGTACAAGAATTTTGCAACTTACAAAGATCATTTGAACAGTTTCATGTGACGTTAATGTATGAGAAAATCAAATCAGAACAATGTAAGTAAAACATAAAATTAGTCAACATATTGTACAATTTCTTCAACAGTAAATGTAGTCAAACTGAATCAAATTTTTCTTAAATAAAAGCAAATATTTCCCAAACTAGACGAAATAGCCTTTGGCATTTACCGTTACCAAAATGGTTCACGATGACCGACGTAATTTTTACCGTTAAATTTTGTCAGTAAATTCGGTGTTTCAATAAAACGAAAAAAAAAGTCTTTTCAGCCTGCTTTGGCTATGTGTTGTTTGGCTATGCTCATTCCCCTTTAAGTACAGCCGGTGTCCTTACGTGTGATATCACGTGACTATCAGGAAATCAAACAAACAAGCCCGTTCCTATCAACTAGTATGGTATCGCTAATGCTACAAATGAACATGATTGAGTCTGATCATAGTAAAACAGCTACCGGTAGCCAGGCAACAGGCATTTCGAGGACAGCATTAGTCAATGCACATAGTGTGGTGTTGGTGCCAAGAAAGAAGTCGACGTTGGTTGTATAGTATATTGGATTTGAGAAGGAGGACGAACCATGGAGCACAACTAGGGCTGTCAAGGGCTGTATATATATATATATACAAATATACAAGGGCTGTCAGACGATTAAAAATTTTAATCGAGTTAATCACAGCTTAAAAATTAATTAATCGTAATTAATAGCAATTCAAAACATGTATAAAATATGCCTTATTTTTCTTTAAATTATTGTTGGAATGGAAAGATAAGACACAAGACGGAGATATACATTCAACATACTGTACATAAGTACTGTATTTGTTTATTATATCAATAAATCAACAAAATGCCATTAACATTATTAACATTCTGTTAAAGCGATCCATGGATAGAAAGACTTGTAGTTCTTAAAAGATAAATGTTAGTACAAGTTATAGAAATTTTATATTAAAACCTCTCTTAATGTTTTTGTTTTAATAAAGTTTGTAAAATTTTCAGTCAAAAAATAAACTAGTAGCTCGCCATTGTTGATGTCAATAATAATTATGGTGCTGAAACCCATAAAATCAGTCGCACCCAAGCGCCAGAAGAGGGCGGCAAAACACCAAAAAACACAAGTAACAAGTGGAAATGACACTTTGCTGTCTTTTTAATCTGAGCGGGGCATGTGCCTTAAATGCGTCAAATATTTTAACGTAATTAATTACAAAAATGTATTAACGCCCGTTAACGCGATAATTTTGACAGCCCTAAGCACAACATGAGTTAGATAGTCCATTTCATAGACAACAAGTGGGCACCCCGGGTGCTGGGTGCTAGATACAGCCTATTTCTCGGACGACCACACAGGCGAAATGACTGCTCAGGCCCCAAAACAAATGCTCTCGACATGGGACGTGAAGTCGCCACCACCGACGGTGGAGCTAAACTTGTCGAAGTGGCTAAAGTTTGGATTGGATTGGCCACGGACTGCATCTAGCAATCAGTATGTCGCGTTGTTTTGTATATCTGTTCGGCATAAAGTATAGTCCAACAGTGTAGCGTATTGGCTTATTGGCCACAGCTATTTTTCTGTATGTGCTTGCTATATTCTGTGTCATTACTGCTATCATAAAATCTTACATGTTTCATTGGCATTAGAGCAGTTGGTGGGGGTGCGGGGTGTGTGCATGTGTGTGCTCGTGTATTTCAGTAAATGTTCTGGGGGAGAACAAAACTTCAAACCTTGAAGTAAACACTTATGTTGAGTAATCTGAAGTTCAAGCCCCTTTTGATATAAATCACTTGTGTTACAATGACATTTTTGCACAGTGGCCATAGCAATATTTACAATGTTGCACATTGCTCAAGTATACAAATTGTAAATGTTCATACTTGAATGCTTATTGTTTACAAGATATTTATATATACTTAATGTTTACACAGCATGTACAATTGTTAAATATGTGGAATTGAAAGCCGGTAAACAAATCAACGAGAAACGGTTTGTTTGTATTTCATGCATTGATTCAGATTTTCAAGTTATATAACAGTCCGCTTAGGCGAATTTTGTCATTTAACCCTATCGAGGTAAATCTGCTCAATTTACTGTGACAAGTACTTAAGCCCATATCACCCAGCCCTAGCCTGTACTATTTTACACAATCAAATGCAAATAACATAATGTAGATTACCCCATCGACTCACGTATTGCTCTTATATAGCCTACCAGTTGTGAAGTGAGCCGCTTTTGACAATACACGCCAAAGATGAAACGAGCTTCATCTGTGTCGCAGACAGAAGTAGGAGAAATCCAGCGACAGATTGAACAGGGATAAAGACCGGATGATTTGGACAAAAAAGATGTTTTTTTTTGTTGTTGTTTTTTTTAACTTAGGCTTCATGTTTTGTTTTGTTTTGGTTGTTGTTATGAACTTGTAGTTTTTATACATTACATATACCATTGTATATTTGCATTCAGCTACCGGGTGTTCAACAAATTAAATGCCTTTTATATTTCAACTTACAGTATGTGTAATTTTCTGTGTTTAGCTTTAGAGTTTACCTCACCTGGAAGGTACCATATTGGCCCAAATATAAGACGGTGTTTTTTTGCATCGAAATAACACTGAAAAAGAGGGGGTCATCTTATATTCGTTGTCTAGGCGTTATACCCATTCACGATGCTGGTTGGCGCAAGATATCATTGAAGCGATGTTCTGTCATGACAGATTTCAGCTACTCGCCCCATTCACGACGCTAGATGGCGCCAGACATCATTGAAGCGAAGTTCTGTCATGACGAATCTCAGCTACACTTTTTGGTTTGACCAGTTTGCATTGTTTTATTGCAATGTTTTTCCTTATTCAGATTTGTTTCAAGACTACAGTTACAGTTAGACTTCACTTTGATGGTTAATGCAGTTATTGCAATTTTGTTGTTTTATCACAATAGATTGCTTTATTTACATTTCAAAAACCAGAAGCCATTCATTTACGAATGTGATTGCACTTTAGTTTACATATTTAAATGTTCAGATATTAAGATTTCAATGAGGCAAAATAACATGCTTTTTCTCTCAAATATATTGTCATAAGTATTTGTTTCGGATGTACTGTAATTATTGTCTGTATAAAAATTAATTTGGTGTTCAAAAAGTCTTTTTTCAAACTTGAGTCTTGAAAAAGAGGGGGTCGTCTTATAATCAGGGCCGTCTTATATTCGGGCCAATACTGTAATAAACTACTTGAAAACATGGGATGCTTCTTGAGATTTTGTTCAAAATCTGCCAAACAAGTCAGGTTCCATATGCATATGATTGATTAAATATAAGACTGCTAATCATTAAGATCGATTATTTTTTATTTCATATGTACTGTATCTTAATATCACCAAGCCCTAACAGTTAAAGTATCTACATTACAAAGAGTGTATTACTATTTTTTTAAGCTACTTTATACGTATTTATGGGCTTTACACGGGTGTCTAGAACCGTCATCAGAGTTGTTCCACAATGGCTGCTCTCATGAGTGGTGTCATTCTTTGTGTTTAAACATCATTTCCTTCCGATTATCAGAGTTCTAAGAAATGCACTATGTACATACTTAAATAGTTTGAGCAACCATCTTTCACATGGACGTCATTCATACTTGGTGTTGTCTTTCCCTTTATATGTATGAAAGTTGAAAGTAAACTAAAAGTGATTATTTTGGAGAAATGCAAAGACACAGTATGAGCAGAGCTGTGCAGAGCTAATAAGTTGCAGGAATACAACCATTTGAGCATACAACATTACAGATTACACATCTGACAGTGTGCCAAAATGTCAATAGTCAAATAAGATGTTTTTTTTTCAAATACTGTAAAATGTTAACGTTAGTGTCTTAAAACTCTGGCCTACTACCACAGATAAGGACTTGCGTTATGCTTTGTATATTACTCAATCGCATACAAGGGATAAGTCATCTACGGTATGTATTAGATGTGTAGCATCTATCAGAGGGACAGCAGCTGTTTGATGAAATTCAGTATATCTTGACTTCCCTTCAATAATATGTTTATCCCGAAGACCATGTTACGTGTTGCTTGACATGTTACCCCGTCAATGAGTGATCATACATGAAGGCTGGTGTAATATGACTAATGGGTGCTTTGGGAATGTGCTGGAGCCGTCTATCTTGTGGTGGTAACATGTTGATGGTGATTGATTTTTTTCCCTGAGACGATGGGTCATTCAAGGTCAGCTTTCACTCTTCTTCAAACAACGTTCCGAACCGCTTGGCAATATTTCATAATGTGAGAAACCAGATGTGGGGAAAGGGATGAGAGAAAGTTTTTGCATCAGGGAATAACTTGATGATTGGATGGATACTGTGTCAGGAAAGCCACAAGGCCGAAGCCAACATGGTCTATTTAAACCCCCGAAAAACAAACAAAATTTGCTGTGAGCTTATTTTAATTGTGAAATATTACTCATGTTCTGATAAAACTGCAATGATTGCCATGCCATGTCATGTCCCATAGTATTTTATGGGGTTATGGATGTTTCTTTTCTTGTGTGAGTTTTCACATTTGTGTCATATTTGTAGAAGCCCTTATAGTTATTGAGGTTTTTTCTTGACCATTGAATTTCGGCAGATAGTGTACCTCAACAATTTGCGTGTAAATCCTCCAGGCCAAGTCATGCTGTAGCACCACTTCTGAACCATGCTACTGTATAATGAACCAAACTAAACTGTGCCACTTGGTGAAATGCTAGCTTTTAAGAATACAGGTCATTCAGTCATTATTTTCGCAGCGTAGAAAGACTCGTAGAGGTCCATGGCTCAACCATCTGCTTGCTGTGTTTACTGTGCTCACCATCAGAGAGTGCGTATTAATCATGCTTGCACAAGTGTCTTAATTACTCCCAATGTAGCTGCTCCCTCCAGAACCCGGCAGATGACCTTTCCTTTCCTGCTCCTTGACGCCATTAATCATCCCTAATCAACGGCGTCAGAGTGGAGGAAAGAAGGGCCACGCGGTGCTTCCTAACGCTGCCCATAGCCAGCGTCACAAGTGCGTCTTTATTAATAGCCCACACACATATGAGAAATACAGCGCCTATAAAATCCTGAACTCAAACCTAATTTTTTTTTTTTTTTTTTTTTGTTTGTAGCAACTAGCAACCGGTCGCTGTTTGTAGCGGCTGTCGGCCGCAGCCAGGTATGATTGTTTTTTTGTATTTTTTTATATCTAGCGGCATGAGTTGAACAAGATATTTACTCTCGGTCCTTTCCTCATTGCGTCTGGAAGACCGTGGCGTCCCAAAGACCGAACTGACTGTGGTTTATTTCCGCTTTACCTGGTATAATTCAATAATCGGAATTTGGATGTTTATGAATCGTTTTCGAATCTTCCACGGCCGAATCACGAATAATCCATCAATCGGAAATTTTGCACGCCTCTAGAAAACACTATCATGAACGTTTCCCACCAGCTACAAGAGTTCACTCCAGTGTGTTTAGTGTGTCTAGCGGTGGTAAAACGTGTTTTTATCTATCTTGCAGCTGATGTGAAGAGAGTGTGTTTATAATGTAGACATGATATGAGTCATCCATACCTGAATTTTGTGGAAAATAATTCAATTATTTTTGTTCTGATGATAATAATGTTAAGCTGTGGCTGAGGGTTTAAACTCACCTAAAGGACTGCAATTATCTTGATTTTATTTAGATTATTATTTTTGAAGTTTATTTGAACTTACCGTTATACTACCGGTAATCTTGCAATTTGCTAATGTGTTTTGAAAAATAAAAATCCTGTTTAATGGATTTTTTTTAAACCCAGATATCTCTTAACACATTTTAGAGCTGTAATTGCAATACCCTGATAACGTGAAACTGTGATATTTTTGCTAAAGGTTATCATACTGTCAGAATCTCATACCGGCACATGCCTAGTCATGAGCATTAATGTAAAGTATGAAAATATGACTCACTCCATTTATGTCCAGCTCGGATCTTTTCCATCCATTGAAAAGTGAGAAAATTGGCCGGATGACAGTAAATGACATCTGTCATGAATATTCATTAATGCTCATGACAGTGTCATGTCATAATTATGACAGTCTTGTGACAGTCTTATGACACACACTGGTGTGAAATAAAGGGTTACCTATTAACCCAAATAAATCAACAAAAAAGCCGCACTGGACTATAAACCGTAGGATTCAAAATGAGGGGAAAAAAATAGCGGCTTATTGTCCGAAATTTACGGTATTTAAATAGTTGATTTATTCCGCCAAAATCAACCCTTCATTTAATTAATATTTTTTATTTAAAATCATGTATATGTTTTTTTAATCTCCAATGTAAAATATGTGCAGACAACAATAATGCTAAAATTGGATGTCAAATGGTGGCCACAAATTATTGTCCCATGGGCTGAAATTGGCCCCTAGGCCAAAGGTTTGAGACCTCTGCCCTGTATGAATGTAACAAAAACATGTAAGAAAAAAAAAAAAAAAATTTGTGCATGAATAGGTTAAAGTAAGCTTGCGCTTTTTAGCATTTTAGGTGGCTTATGAATTAGTCTCCTTTGTTCCAAAGTTACAGATACAGTAGATGAGAAAAGCTTCAAGGTGACTTTTCCAATGATGTCATGTTGTCACCGCCTCACATCCGGCATGAAACTGGAGGCCCACAAGGCCTAGAGTATACACTTATAGACGGTGTGACATTGATGGCTGACGCTGATTCATAGGCGTCACTTGACTGATACGTCTAAGTGGTCGGCACACACGAGGAGGCGAGCCGCCATGGCTTTGCAGGGCTTTTAACATTTCACATCTTGTTGGGGCCTGCCAATACAGATTGACAAGTGGAGTTTGTGTCGTAGCAGGTAACTGGCATGCATGCTCCCCCCTCCATGTGCTGACTGAAAGCTTAATATATCATTTGTCAGTCAAGGATGGGTTTTCATTCAGCCATGGCATGCCTTCCACTCAGATGCCACTCAGAGCATTGATTTCATGCAGAGGGGAATATTTAGCAGGCTCACACTGGATTTTTTTTTTAAGGCTTCTTCATTACTTTAGTGCTACTCATTGTCAAAGTTTGCTCAAAAAGTGTCAATGTGTGCGGATGCGTTTCCGTAACTTTGGATAATCTTGCATCACTTACACGCAAAAAGGACAAAACGCCACTTCAAAGTTCTATAATAGTTTTATGACTGGCCACAAATTGCCGTCATAAATTTTTTATCCTTTTTAATTTATGTCCATAAATCAAATGCGCTCTAGGCTCTCTGGGCTGTAAATGGGATTGCTCCATAGTTTTGGCATGCACCAATCTGCCTTTTGGATCTCTGCAAAACAGACAGCACACGGAAGGTAGTGCATTAATTTGGGTCTATAAATTATGCACTTACTTTTATAATGTCAAGCCATAAATAAAGTGGATGCATCACCCATTGAAATTATGCATTGGAGATGAATGGGGAGGCTGTGATGGATTGTGGATCTCAAACAATGTGATCTATTTTAGTTTGCTCCCCAGACAGTTTCTTAAAAGAATGTTTGATGTAGCATGCATATAAAGTTCCTCACTTTGATTAGGTCACTTGTACTCTTTGTTGTTTCCGATTATAGCAGTTAGCTGTCAGGCCAACAAAGTTGTTTTATTGCTTTGGTTCATTGCCATGATTTTTCACAAATTACTTACATTTTTAGGGATTTCTGATTCTGAACTCTTTGTTTTACTCTTTGAAGTTTGCAGCTGTGTTCATACGGTTGACAATTTTCTTCTGCTACGGGTTGTGGGCATGACCAGAGGTGGGTAGTAGCGCGTTACATGTACTCCGTTACATTTACTTGAGTAACTTTTTGAGAAAAATGTACTTCTAAGAGTATTTTTATGAAGCCATACTTTTTACTTTTACTTGAGTACTGTATTTTGTGGACTGTAAGTCACAATTTTTTTTATAGTTTGGCTGGGGGGCTCTGGAGCAACTTATGTGTGAAATTACTAACACATTATTATATCATTTCACATGTTAATTTGGTGTTTTCGAGTGACCCTAATGGTTTGGTAAACTTGTTAGCATGTTTTTAATGCTATAATTATCGAATAACTCTTAATACAGGCATGAAAATCTCTCACCTTTCGGCAAAATTCGCCGTTTTGAAGTCAAAAAGGATGACCTACGTGAATCGTGTAGATCCAAGGAGAAACTTTTTAAGGGGGGGAGGGGTTAGGGGGAGGGAGTTGGCATGTGCCAATTTTCCGGTGTCACAGTTTACCATAATATGAAAACGTCGCGGTTTCAAAACCACTCAAATTATCTGTCACACCGTAGTACATGATTCGCTATTATTTTTCATGTGTCAAAAATGCAGCCAAAAGTGGCGTGGCAGTGCTCACCCATTCCCGTTTGTTGCTTTGTGTGTCAGTGACGCTATTCCAGCGAACCCAAAAACAAAACACAAGGCGTACTTTTCTTCAATTTATTGAGCTCTCAAATCGTGGTAACTGAAATATACAAAATTTAATACATTTAAAACGTTGTACAATAGTATTTTTCCATGTGTGAGTAGCTTCAACTGATTACCACCATGAAAAAGTTCGCCAAAAACAAAACACATTTTCCTTTCAAATTCAAAATACAAACTAATTAAAAACTTACAAAGACTAATATTAGCCTAGGCTTAGCTGGAAGAGCAACTTTGTCGAAGTTTTAAGTCTCACAAACGCTAAGTGAGAAACAAGCTTGAAGTGGAAAAAAGAATAGCGTCAAAGATCGCTTATTACGACAGATGATCTTGCCCTAAGCACAAATTCATGATCGCTGGATGAGGGGATGTCTCACTCCCAATATTTTTTTCAGATGAATGCATTTGCCAGCATATTGGATTTGGTGAGTAACGATTTCAATCCTTTTCATATTTTGCTGTATAACAAAGTTACTGCCGTTTGTTGCAACTTGCGTCGAACACTGCCAGAGCTAGCCAAATCTCCAGTGAAAAAATAGCTCCCATTAAGTTAGCTTCAAGCTTGTATATTTAACGGTAATATAAAAGAAGAAACACAAGCTTCTTTCTAATATCGCTGTACAAAATGCTCAGCGCGCTTGCGCATTCACACGCATGCTGACATCAGTTAAAAGCGGCGAGTACTCACTATTTTTGTTTTTACTGAGTTTTTTTATGACCTTTTCTTTCCCTCAACTCCCATACTTTTAACCATTCTCTTTTTTTTGTGGTAGTTTTAAAGCAGTTGACCACATTAGTCACGTAGCGTATTTAAACCGTTCTTATTTGATATAACTACATTTAAGTCTTTCTTAAGGCATTTTTTAGTACGTTCTGCCTGTATGCATCGAAACAAAACAAGTTGAGAGCACACACTAGTATTTTGGTGTCAAATTTGCCTCATATACAGTAGGACGCTTCGCCTATTTTGACATTTTGGCAAAATGCCAGAACATATGTCCTCCACACCGTTATCACCTTTTTAACCCCTGACCCATTTTCATGCCTGTTAATAGCAATGTTACGTTAACATATCGGCCACGTTCGCATTTCATTGTTAATGCATCATCTAACATTATCATACTATAGACTTATTCAGCATGTTGTTCTCTATTGTATCTTTATTTTAAATTGCCTTTCAAGATGACATATCTGTTCTATTTGTTGGATTTTATCAAGTAAATTTCCCCCCAAAATGCGACTTATACTCCGGTGTGACTTCTTTGTCACTCCACACGTTTTTTTTTCCTCTTCATTGCACATTTTTGGCCTGGTGCGACTTATAGTCCGAAAAATACGGTAGATTTTTGAAGAAAAAAAGGCTACTCTTACTCCGCTACTTTGGGCTAAACAACTATGGTTACATTTTTCCTCTTTGTTCTGCATATTAGATTTTTTTTTTTTCCAGCGATGCCAAGAGTAGCTCTACCAATTTCACCAATGAGACATCGCAACAATGATCACATAACTCCATAATACCAATGGGACGCAAGCTTGCCGTTCTATGATTAAGCCAGCCTGTTCAATCACGTGGCGTCTTTAAAGCACTGTAAAAAATGAAGTATTTGACATAGAGCGCTGCACTCAACATGATTCAAAAGCATGGATTTTAACCTCTCTCGCAGTCTTTATTTGGCACTGATTGACCATGGAAAACCAGAGATATGATCCTTTTAGTTACCATAATAGTATCTATGAAGGAACTAGTATTCACTATTCAAACTAGAACCTATTTCTCCACTAGAGGGCACTCATGTTCTTCGGACGAATAATGCTTCATCGCTGTCATTTTTTTCTCTTGCCAGAATCAATGTTTTTTTTTTTTGTATTTCTTTGGCTTAATGTGGTTATGTAATGGGTTATTGTACAGTATCATTGTAACAACAGTTCATATAGATAACTGCTGAGAAAAAAGAATACCACTATTTAAAAAAAAAAAAAAAAAACATTTGTAAGCAGTTACACACAATGTTACTCATTACTTGGTTATTCTTTTAATGCAATAGTTTTTTACCTGTACTTGAGTACATTTTTTGAATGACTACTTTTACTTGAGTAATATTATTTTGAAGTAACGCTACTCTTACTTGAATACAATTTTTGGCTACTCTACCCACCTCTGGGCATGACCCTTGAAAAATGTATTCTTGGTAGCACAAAAGAATCAGCCCCCAATTACATTTTTTTTGTTAGCAATGTGCACAATGAGCAAGAACTGGACATTGCAAATCTCTACAAAGTAGAATCCATTCTGTAAGATGTTACTTTTAAAAGACAAACAATTCATTATTACAATTACATTTCATTTTCTTAAAGTGTAACTCTATATTGGAACCTCTGTATGCCCAGTCCTATGTATTGTCTGAACATTGTTTATTTATTTATTCATTTTTACCTGCAGACAACTCACTCACCTCTAACCCATTTTCATAGTCTTTACAGACAAAACCCAGTAGATACTGTAAATATCTTCTGTTGATATATAAATTATTTGTCGAATATGTTTGTACAGCTCATCCGTTTTTGCTTGACTGTATTGATGTTTTCCTCAACAATTAGGTTAGATAGCATGATCAATACCAAGGCACTGGCTTGAATTACCATCACCATATTTTTTCATGGGGGAACAGTATTGTCACTGTAGGCTGCTTTGCAATCAGAACTAAGCCCATTTTATTTACATAATACATATGATCAAATTGGTCGTCACAATTATGACAAGTTTTTGAAAGGATAAATTTAGCCCAAAAACACAAGTGTGCCTATGACAAATTTTCATGAAAATTATTGATAATTTTTCTGTGAAAAGCATTGGAATCAACTTAATATTTAGAGCATTGAATATGTTTATATTACAAAATAATTTAAACTTTAAAAAAATATGTATTTATTTTTCCTACAACATTGAAGTTGATAGCAGCATTTTTAATGAAAATCACTACTGTCTTTTGTCCCTTTTGTGTATTTTGTGTCTTTTCCAGCTAAAAAGAGACACATCTGCGAATAACATTTTCTTAAAGTCGAAATGTGACCAGGGTAGGAATAATTTGGGGCTTAATTGTATGTAATTACATAATCAAAGGGAGGCTCTGTGTGTGTGTTCTTGTGAGCTGTTATTCTCCATATGTTGTGCAATGCAACACATATGGTCACAAACACAAGGAACCATATGAAATGGGAAATGTATGTAATTGCAATGCATCCTACTTTGGTGTGAAACCCAACTGTCAACAAATATAGAAACGGGGAAAAAAGCAAGGCATGAATATCCATATCACTTTTGTTTTGAACATGATGTGCTGCAACCCAGTTATTATGAAGCTGGAAATGTAGTGGTTTTGTTGTTCAGTACTATACAGTTGGAAAATGGAAAAAAAGACCATTTGGCTTACTTATTGTCAATCTTTAGTGTTGACTGTGTTTTTGGTACACTTTAATAAATTCTATACACTATATTTGTCGTGGGTATTTGGTTAAATTGACAGTTATGGTAGGGCATCTTAAGCATGAGGCCGATTTGATATATAGATGCATGGCTTGCAATACAGTAATGATATATGAAAAAACAAAAGAAATAAATAACAGTTCGTTCAAAATTCAGTTTAATTTTGAATCGATTTATTGTGGGAAAAAAAATAAAAATGTGATCATTTTCTTCTAAAGTGAATATAAATCCATAGACTTCATAATTTATTGACTGGACACGGGGCGCGGGGCCGGTTCATAGGGGGCCTATCTCCATCAAAGCTGACCGAGTGGAAACACGTACAAAGAGCTTTATCTGTTGAAAATTCTTGTGAATAAATGCTTAAATCCCTGAATTCTTTATAGATATGGACGTAAAGCAGTCTCGATTCTTGGTTACATGCAGAAAAATACGTGTGCAGATAGCATTTTACATAAATATTGTGAACGATGAGGCTAGTCAGTAAGGAAATTAGCGGCCGCCATATGAAAACAAAGAGCTTTTTCTGTTGAAAATTCTTGTGAATAAATGCCTAAATCCCAGAATTCTTTAAAGATATGGACGTAAAACAGTCTCGATTCTTGGTTAAAAGCAAAAACGCCGTGCAGGTTGCATTTATTTTATGTAAATATTGCAAACTATGAGGCTAGTCAGTCAGGAAATTAGCGGCCGCCATATGTAAACAAAGAGCTTTTTCCTTTGAAAATTCTTGTGAATAGATGCTTAAATCCCTGAATTCTTTATGGATATGGATGTAAAACAGTCGCGATTCTTGGTTAAAAGCAAAAAACCGTGCAGGTAACATTCATTTTACGTAAATATTGCGAACTATGAAGCTAGTCAGTAAGTAAATTAGAACGTAAACATTACGTAAACGATTACGTAAACAAAGAGCTTTTTCCGTTGAAAATTCTTGTGAATAAATGCTTAATTCCCTGAATTCTTCATAGATATGGACGTGAAACAGTCTCGATTCTTGGTTAAAACCAAAAAACCGGGCAGTTAGCAGTTATTTTATGTGGATATTGTGAAGTACAATGCCGATACTGTAGCGGCTAATTTCTCCCATTGATTTTTTTTCAAGTTTCAAATTGCATCCACGGCACGAGAAATATAATAATTACCTTGAATCCTCGAACAAATCACTCCTGAGAGGATCCTTCCTGTTTGTATGCCATACAGGTTTACTACTTTTTCAACCTCAACCGGCGTTAGATCGCTGCATGTGACCGACTGCTAATAAATGAAGTGTTGGACGGCCCCCTTCGGGAAGGCGTGACGCAGTGAATGGGGAATGTGTCATGTCAATACATTATGAAGTCTTTGATCAATTATAAATAACCCAATTATGTATAATGACATTCTTATTTGAACGATGGTAAAATGCTATCTATCGCTTAGCGTTGTTTCATTATGTTACTATAAAAAATAAAAACAAAAAAAACAAAATCTCAGATAAGGGATAACACTATTGTCAACAACATGAAAAAAGACTTGCCACATAGCATTTCTTGGATAGGCTCAGGAAATACAAAATACTCAACAAATACACACAATAAAACTTAGTCTAGTGTTTTAACACGATAGGTATTGGGTCGGTAGCAAACGTGCGACATTTCTCCCTGTGAAATAATACAACAACAATGTGAGTCCTTGGGCAATGAATTTAATTCAAAATCTCATGATTCCATTTTCTTTTGACCAGTGATTCCAACCACTGTTCATCAAGTGTGCCATGGGAAATGGGCTTTCCTTTAGTGAAAGGTCCATTGGTCCAATAAACTACAAGTCAAAATCTGTATGTTGCCCATTAAATTATGAACAATATATTATGGATCCTGGAATCATTTCTTAAGACATTTCTGTTTGGTGGTTCAACATGATATTTTTGTAATGTCAGTAGGTGCCATTACGCCACGCTGGTCGGAAATACAGTAAGTTTTTGAAAAAAATCTCACAATTGCTCGCAATGGGAAGAGCTACTGCTCCATTGTGTCTCAAGTCGTAATGAATCAATCCATTTTCTATTCGTTCCATCAATAGATGATAACATTCTTATGTAATCCAAATGGTTTATATCAATATTTTAGATTATTTTAAGTAATCCTAAACAGACTCTGCAGTCATCTTTGTACGGAAAGCGTTTTGTGCAGCATGAGTATGCAATAAGGCCAACGTCACAGTGTTGGTTTGGAGCGACCAGTGAGAACAGATGGTTTTATGGCCCATTGGAATTGCACAAAATGGGAAAACTGTTCCGGGAAACAAACCCGTAATGTCCACTTGCTGATATTCTTAAACTACTACGTGACACCACATAAGATTTTAAAGTTATGGCTCATTGCAAAGTAATTAAACAGTTTACTGTGGGCTACATGTTGCAGTCAAGTTATATGAACTACTGACAATAAATTGGTACTTTGTTCCACTTGCTTTGCTGGCATTTGATGCTTCCAGGACTGACATAATTGTCTGTCTTGTAACACCACATACTTCTCCTCTTGATTTCAGCCTCAGAACAACACCCTGTTTTCATAAAGTATTTCCAGTTGGCACAATTTCCCCCTACAGGATAATAAGACCTGGAAGTTGACGGTAAATATCTCTGAGGACTTCATTACCTCCTTCTTGCCGCCATGAATTCATCCCACGGAGACAAATTCCCCCGAAGTAGCCATACAGGTCTGTATCGTGTCTGTCCAAGTTCACATACTTCAACGGGCTCACTTTTTATGGACTGGAGCTTCCTGCAATAGGGAGATTGTGCTATTTTTTTGAGGATGCAGACTTGTTGGACATGTATCTTTCTTAGAATAGTCCATCATGGAGACTTTATGGCTGCGATGCTAGACACTTTATTGTTGTGGGTGCTGTCGGACAACAGTATATCCATGTCTGCAAAGCCGAGCTGCCCTTGCCACAAAGTCAACAGTCTGCACGGCTGAAGTCAGCGTCCCTGCCCCGTTGATTTAAGACTGCACTTACCAGAGGCTCTTGGTGCTTCTCTTTTCTGAGAGCTGTCACTCTTATGTGTAATTTGCCCCGCTGAATGAAGCGCGAGAGAGGGCGGGAAAAGGGATGGGGGGAAAAAAAAAAAAAAAAAACAGGACAAATCCCAACTCAAGCCGTGAATAATGAGCGGTTGTTAACTTTTGAGACAGAGCAAGCAAAGTGAAACACAAAACACTCCAGTGAGAGAACTGTAATTACCCACAAAGCCTGTGAGTGCACTCTTGTTGGAGGGATTGTTATTGTGTGTGAATGACCTTTCATGTCTTTGTCACACTGCTACGCTACTGCTCTGAGGGAAGCACACGTTTGCAGTTCCATTGAATCTGTCAGCATGAAGCTAAAAAAAAAATAAATAAATCTAGCTCTACCTTGAGAGTAGAAGGCCTCAAACATGTACAATTTGGTATTGACTTTAGCTCAAAGGTGTCTGTGAGTTAGGACTGTCCTCTTGGTAGGTTACTACTTCCTGTTTTAAATTGTTGCAATTTCTTGGCTACTTTGGACTTTTGAGCTCTATTTATCCATGTAAGGAAACTGAGAACAGATTCGCATTTGCAATTGTAGCATGAATGTAGAAAAAAAAATCCAAATCAAATAAATATACAACATACTGAGAGTGCACGTTTTGGTATGAATTGTGACTGAGGGTGAAGATAGGATGGGGTATTGCCATTGTGTGAAGTCTTTGTGAACACGTGACTTTATTTTGGATTATGTATTTGTGCATTGAGTGTCTGAAAACTCTGTGAACTGAATGGAGACGTTGATTGCTACATTAGCTTATCGTGCTAAAAACTGGCGACATGCCATATGGTGGTGATCAAAAGTTATAGTGTTAAGTACAGGATATGTGTTATACGTGTTGTATTAACCTTCCTGATCAAAGGTCAAAGAGTGTTTGAAGAGTGATTGTTTTAATGGATGGATTCATGTTTTAATGGATTAATGTTACTCTTACATCATTACTGCCATTGGCTGGCGACCAGTCCAGGTTGTACCCCACTTTTCATCCAATGTCAACTCATATACTGTCCGCTTAAGCTCTACTCTGAGTCCATGACACTAAGGAGGAGAAATGGATTGTTTTTGTTTTTTTTTTTCATTTTTTATTTTTCTATGAGTAATTTTATATGTATTTTTAATATGATTTTATATGCAATATAGTATTTCTTGTCCAGGCCGTCATTGGGGTATAATGTTGAAAGTTGCAACATGTCATAACTTTAAAAAGAAGTCCAAAATGACTTATGGTTGCTTTTGGTTGATGGTGGGGATATTCCTCTCACGCTACGATTGCATGAGACCCATCCTGATGTTTAAATTCCAGCACAGAAACCTGTTGAATCCCATTTTTTAATTTTAAATTTTATCTGTTTCCTTAAAGACCACCCATAGGAAGACGGATTACCTAACGATACCCGACCCCGACAAATGGACGCATTACGACTATAGGATGACAGATAACGCCGAGCCAGCAGAAGCACTGCACGAGAACCTCCCCGCTTCTGAGCCAACTGACTTTTAAAGATTTATTCCATCAGTCAAGTAATTAACATGATTTATGGCTCTAGAGTGACTGTTAGTGAGACAACAAAGAGTTCGGCGGGGGGGGGGGTCCCTACCCCAAGGAGATGCTATCAGGTGTTTTCTGCTGTGCTTGCAACGCAGTCAGCATGCAGTTGTAAATCTAGCCATTCTGCATTGAGGAAAGACTAACCTCCCACCACCTTCTCCTACTTTTCCTCCACCTCCTTGTCATGACAGAGGGTCACAAGTTCACAGCTTGGCCTGAACTGGTAAAAACCTAAGGGTTGAACTTCTGACCTCCACCCATGTAAAAATGAAGAACACTGATTGTGTTTATAGGAGATGCTAGTTGGAAGGGTTTAGTAAAGGTAGTTAAACAGGGACTGAGTTAAACTTGTCCCAAATGCAAATGTGAATTAAATGTGAACTGCAAGTATTGTTACTTACTGAAACACCTTATACGGCCAGTCCATGAAAATATAAGGAGTAGGAACATGTCAGTGTTACCTTTCACACTGCCTTCTTGGCAAATTGTCACACAAACCATTTATTTGCCGTTGCCTTGCTGGAAGAATTCTCTTAAGCAATTCATTAAGGTTTTGCTCATTCGGATAATCTTATACATGACAATGATGATTAATATGAGATGATTGCTTAGAATGAGTATTATATTCATGGGTTAAAAACCCCATATTCTGTATTACCCAGAGGGCAATAAAAGTGGGCATTGATGTTCAGCCTGAAAGGGTCAAAGGTGATAAGCAAGACAATAACAACAAACATTTTATATGTGCACCAACTAGGAATTTCAACAGCGGTTTGACACCAACATGAATCAAATAGTCAGCAAGACAAGGTCAATCACAAGACTGTTTTGGCATCTTGTTGCATCTTAATGACAGCATTTAATCTTCCCGTGAGAACGCTTCAGGCCTCATTCCCTGTCTAAGTCGTCTCGATGGCAATATAGATATTGCCTGCAAGCGCTGGCAGCCGTTGCAGATTGCAAACAAACATTCATTTGCAATCTCTCCTCATTCATCTGTCAAGCAAAATCAGAAGAACACCCATACCTGTTTTAACGAGACTGTCGCTTCCCCCGTATTGTTGTCGCTCGCAGGCAAAAACAAATATCTAAGAAGTGCTCAGCTTGGCCCTGTATACACACACTCTTGCGTCGTCTGAAACCTCAATAAAAGCTAAACACGCTTTCTTTAGGCTGCCTGTTAAATACCCACAAGCAGATTTTATGATCTGATAAAAGATGACATTTATCAGCGCTTAATTTACGACCTGACAAACTTATATGATTATACTGTGATATCAACGCATCAGACATGTCGAGGAGTTATTCTTGCTGTCATCGTCTCACAAGTTTGAAAAGGAAGCCAGCTTTAATTGTACTGAAACTTTGTTGGCCTATAGACAGGTTTAATTGCATTCAAGTGCATGCATGCATGCATGTTTTGTTTTTTTTATTCTTAGGCTTGATATATTTATTTACATTCATTTCCCCTGCCATAATTTAGCAGAGCACAGCTACAAACATTTATTAGGGCCCGAGCACTAAGCGTGCGAAGGCCCTATTGTTTTGCAAAGGATTATTTATTTATTTATTTTTTTTTCAGGGCAAATGAAAACGGCCAATTTGGAGGCCTGAACATGCACGAAAAGTCACCAAAATTTGCACATACGTCCGGAAAATTGTAAATTTCGATAATTTTGCAACGTTGCAAAAAAATATAACAAAATGGCTCAGTGGCGCCCCCTTGAAATTTTAAAATTGGCCTATAACATTAGGGTCTGTCAGCGTAGAGCAATGAAATTTGGGGGGTCTATACCTTGTCCAAAACCGCTCCAAAAAAGCATTTACACGCATATTCCAAACCCAACAGGAAATCGGTTATTTTGGATCAAATATGAAATTTTTATCGATTTACAGGGTGCACATTTGAGACCTTTTCGCCGAGGGAGTTAGTTGGATCATCTTCAAAATTGGTGAGACTGTTCAGGAGACATATGAAATCTTAAGTTTTGAAAATGGTGCATTTTCATTCACGGGTCTGACCTGGGCGTGGTGCCAAAGTCAACCATTTTTTCGGCAAAATGACAAATTCAGTAAATGACTTATAGTTCCTTGACACAACGTTCAATCTTTTTCATATTTGGCATGTATGTGTGGTATCCCACCCTTAACACGAGTGCATTGAAATATTACCCATTAGGTCTAGCGCCCCCTAGTGAGAACAGGAAATGCCTTTTTTTACGAGACAGGTTCCTCCTCCAAGGGAAAAAAATCTGTTGACCTCAAACCTGCATCAGGGGAGCCTTAAGACCTGTGTTCAGGTGCCTGATGAAAAATATTGAGGTTTCGTTGAGGCGGAGGGGTCCAAACAGGAAAGTGAAAATGAACGTCAACAATTTGTCACGCAAAAAACTTTGAACAGTCATAACTCGGCAGATATACAACATATCTGCGCCAAACTTCCCGTGTTTGTTGAGAGTCATACCCTGAAGGTTCTTGTAGGGGTCATTTGCATCAACTCTACAGTGCCAACTAGTGGCGACAGAAAGAAGTTTTAAAAAAGGCCTTTCCTATTGGGTTTTTTCAACATAGAGCAAGGAAATTTGGGGAGTAGATACCTTATGCAAAACTGCTCCAAAAAGTCTCTTGCACCCATATTCCAAATCCAACAGGAAATCGGGTATTTTGGATCGAATGTGAAATTTTCATGGGTTCACAGTAGGAGTTTACATTTGGAGGCTTGAATATGCACAAAAACTCGTAAAAATTTGCACATACATGCGGCTTTAGATAACGTTCGATAATCTTGCAATGTTACGAAAAAATTTAACAAAATGCCTCAGTGGCGCCCCCTTGAATTTTTCAAAAAGGCGTTTCCTATTAGGTTTTTTTAACAGAGAGTGATGAAATTTGGGGAGTCGATACCTTGTGCAAAACTGCTCCAAAAAGTCTCTTGCACCCGTATTCCAAATCCAACAGGAAATCGGGTATTTTGGATCGAATGTGAAATTTTTATCGGTTCACAGTAGGAGTTTACATTTGGAGGCTTGAACATGCACGAAAACTCACAAAAATTTGGAGATACATGTGGCTTTGCATAACGTTCAATAATCTTGCAACGTTACGAAAACATGTAACAAAATGGCTCAGTGGCTCCCCCTTGAAATTTTCAAAAAGGCCTCTCCATTTAGGTTTTTTCAACGTAGAGGGATGAAATTCGGAGAGTCGATACCTTGTACAAAACTGCTCCAAAAAGTCTCTTGCATGCATATTCCAAACCCAACAGGAAATCGGGTATTTTGGATTGAATGTGAAATTTTTATCGATTTACAGTGTGCACATTTTACACCTTGGCACCTAGGGAATTAGTTTGATCATTCTCAAAATTGGCGAGACTGTTCATGAGGCATATGAAATCTTAAGTTATCAAAATGGTGTGTTTTCATTCACGGGCCTGACCTGGGCGGGGTGCCAAAGTCGGCCATTTTTTCGCCAAAACACCGAATTCGGAAAATGACTGATAACTCCCTCATACAACGTTCAATCTATTTTAAATCTGGCATGTGTGTGAGGTATACCAGCCTGAGCAGGACTGAATTGAAAATTTACCATTTGTGCTTGGCGCCTCCTAGTGGGAACAGGAAATGCCCTTTTTTTACGGGACACACTCCTCCTCTAAAGGGAAAAAATCAATCTACCTCAAAGCTGCATAAGGGAAGCCTTAAGACCTGTCTTCAGGTGCCTGATGAAAAATATTGAAGTTTCGTTGAAGCGGAGGGGTCCAAACAGGAAAGTGAAAATGACTGTCAACAATTTTTCTCTCCAAAAACTTTGAACAGTCATAACTCGGCAGATATACAACATATCTGCGCCAAACTTCCCGTGCTTGTTGAGAGTCATACCCTGAAGGGCCTTGTAGGGGTCATTTGCATCAACCCTACAGCGCCAACTAGTGGCAATAGAAAGTCACTCGTTTTTCCAATACATGTCCAGTTCTTTTCAGGTTGGTCATTGTAGTTTCAAGACCTATTAAAATACTTATTTACGGCCCATGTCCACGTGTCTCTGTCTGTTGCCGTGACGACCCTTTATTCGCCATTTAAAGGAAATACTTTTTTTCAGAGACTCAGGCAGCTTATAGAGCCACAATATTTGGCACACTTGGTCGAATTGGCCCAGTTAGAATATTAATTTTGGTTTTGAATAAGGGCTTGGCTGCACAGCTCAGTAGTACCTCCTTTTTTGTAGTACTCTCTCCAATAGGTTTTTTTTTATCTGTTAGGTGTGTGAATGTAAAGAGGCGACTTTCGAGCTTGTTAGGTTCTAATGAGATGATTAGAGAGGAGGATCTGCCACCACCCTGACCTGCACACAGTCCGAGTTGCGCTAGATTGCGAGGGCCCGTTCAGTCCTGCTTGCAGGCCTAGTTTTACTTTTGTCCTGACTTTTGACTTGTCCCATCAGAGCTTGCCACAGCCAGTCACTTGCACATTTATTTGGCTGCCTGAGAAGCAAACCTGTGTCAAAGGAAGCGGGTTGTACAATGGGGCAAATAAGTATTTAGTCAACCACCAATTGTGCAAGTTCTCCTACTTGAAAAGATTAGAGAGGCCTGTAATTGTCAACATGGGTAAACCTCAACCATGAGAGACAGAATGTGGAAAAAAAAATCACATTGTTTGATTTTATAAAGAATTTATTTCAAAATTAGAGTGGAAAATAAGTATTTGGTCACCTACAAACAAGCAAGATTTCTGGCTGTCAAAGAGGTCTAACTTCTTCTAGCGAGGTCTAACGAGGCTCTGCTCGTTACCTGTATTAATGGCACCTGTTTTAAGTCATTATCAGTATAAAAGACACCTGTCCACAACCTCAGTCAGTCACACTCCAAACTCCACTATGGCCAAGACCAAAGAGCTGTCGAAGGACACGAGAGACAAAATTGTAGACCTGCACCAGGCTGGGAAGACTGAATCTGCAATAGGTAAAACGCTTGGTGTAAAGAAATCAACCGTGGGAGCAATTTTTAGAAAATGGAAGACATACAAGACTGTCATGGATTGCGGGCAGGCAGGTGGTGTGGACCCAAATGCAGGGAAACAAAAAACGCAACAAGGCAGGTGACAGTGAACTCAAAAAACGTTTTAATAATAACTAACAAAAACACAAAGTACAACCAAAAGGACTGGGGATCAAAAAGACAATGTTCAAACAGACTGGTACACGAGGGCTCGGACAGGACTTGACATTGACATTGACATAGACAATGACGCGACAAGGAGTGAGCAGAAACTTGGAGTTTATATACACACAGATACAAGGAGTAACGAGACAACGAGGAACAGATGAGTGACCCAGGAGGATGCAGGTTGGATACACAAGGAGCAGGCAAAACAGGTGAAATCAATGGGCAATCACAGGGACACACGAGGAGGGAACAAAAACAAAACCTAACCCAAGATCTCCCTCGATCTGGGCCTCCATGCAAGATCTCACCCCGTGGCGTCAAAATGATAACAAGAAGGGTGAGCAAAAATCCCAGAACCACACGGGGGGACCTAGTGAATGACCTACAGAGAGCTGGGACCACAGTAGCAAAGGCTACTATTAGTAACACAATGCGCCGCCAAGTACTCAAATCCTGCACTGCCAGACGTGTCCCCCTGCTAAAGCCAATACACATCCAGGCTCGTCTGCGGTTCGCTAGATAGCATTTGGATGATCCAGACGAGGACTGGAAGAATGTGTTACGGTCAGATGAAACCAAAATAGAACTTTTTGGTAGAAACACAGGTTCTCGTGTTTTGAGGAGAAATAATACTGAATTGCATCCGAAGAACACCATACCCACTGTGAAGCATGGAGGTGGAAACATCATGCTTTGGGCTGTTTTTCTGCAAAGGGACTAGAATGACTGATCTGTGTAAAGGAAAGAATTAATGGGGCCATGTATCGAGAGATTTTGAGTGAAAATCTCCTTCCATCAGCAAGGGCATTGAAGATGAGACGTGGCTGGGTCTTTCAGCATGACAATGATCCCAAACACACAGCCAGGGCAACAAAGGAGTGGCTTTATAAGAAGCATTTCAAGGTCCTGGAGTGGCCTAGCCAGTCTCCAGAGCTCAACCCCATTGAAAATCTGTGGAGGGAGTTGAAAGTCCGTGTTGCCCAACGACAGCCCCAAAACATCACTGCTCTAGAGGAGATCTGCATGAAGGAATGGGCCAAAATACCAGCAACAGTGTGTGAAAAGCTTGTGAAGAGTTACAGAAAACGTTTGGCCTCCGTGATTGCCAACAAAGGGTACATAACAAAGTATTAAGATGAACTTTTGGTATTGACCAAATACTTATTTTCCACCATGATTTGCAAATAAATTCTTTAAAAATCAAACAATGGGATTTTCTGTTTATTTTTTCCACATTCTGTCTCTCATGGTTGAGGTTTACCCATGTTGACAATTTCAGGCTTCTCTAATATTTTCAAGTGGGATAACTTGCACAATGAGCGTTTGACTAAATACTTATTTGCCCCACTGTATAACTACACTACTAGTCTCCAGTATCTATTTTGTGATGTGCGAATAATAGCTCAGCATAGCTTCCGCTGCCACGCTTCGTAATCTGTGTGGGCCATCTCCACTTACAAGTGCCAACTCAAGGCCATCGACAAATGTTTGCATTTGGAAATGTGCCCCCAGCCTATACTGGTACTGTATAACCCATTTTGGCTCTAAATCGCCTGGCTGCCCTCTGAGAAATTCCAGTCCCACCTGCAACTGCTGCATTGCATGACAGTCGTGTTTGTTAATTAAGGATTTACGGCATCTCAAAGCTTTGTTAATTGCCCGTTGTACTCCTGCTTAATGATCTCACATTAGTTTTTATGTGTGTTGTAAAGATATGTGCTTTGTTGTGTTCTTGAGCAGGCACTGTTGGTGGCCTCTTCCATTAAAATAATTGAAATAATAAAAAAATGTGCATAAGCACATTAGCTGCTTGCAGCACAGTGCAACAGTGCTTAGCATCCTGAAATAACGTTAAGGTCGTCTGTTTCACCAACGATACAACACAGGTTTGAATCTTGCACAGGTTGACTCAATTGTCAAAAATAGAAAATCCACTTCAAACAGTGAAAAAATAGGTACTATATGTTTGCTAATTTGCGACCTTCTTTCTTTTGTAAGACATTTGGGATTGACAGATTGGGTTCAACCATATTCAATCTAATGGCAGCATGTCAATCTGTTGTCCTTTTGATCAATATGTTTTGTAATGTGTCTGTTTACAGTAGCTTATTTTCTTAAAGTACAATATGTATATACACATTTTTTTTACAAGGATCCCTCTATAGATGTAGTGTGTGCATATAACTAACTATACATGTATACTTGTATAAAAATGATCTCCATAGAATGGGTCAATTTAATACCCCACATACAACTTAATGAATAATAAATAATCAGATGGTCTGGCTGATACACCATTATAAAAGACGACAAAATCACAATTGCCCCGAATAAGCTTTGTAAGACAAAATGTAATTGGAATTTTTCTGTTTTAAGATAAAATATATTATTACTGCTCTGATTTTGAGGTAATCTTTGGTCAGTTTCCTAGCCTATTCCGCACATTTTATCTCAAGTGTTCTGGTCTGATCGGATGTGATCTTTTTCTGCGCACATCAAAGAGCTTGTATGTCGGGGGGGAGCTCAAAAACTTCCACCTCATTCCTTAAAGACTTCCTTCTGCCCATCCCAGCATCCTTAATGCAAGGCAAAGTAAGGTAAGGGAATTCTTCCTTGTATGTTTTGCGTGCTTTGTTGTGTTTCTTTGTGTTCGTGTTGCTCCTCCCTGCCGTGTCTTTTGTCAGCATGATGAACTCCGTGTGCACTTTGACCCATCAGGGCTGACTTCTCAGACTTTTTGGCCTTTCTTTTTTTCCCCCCTTACCCTTTTTTGCATCTACAAGGAGTGTCGTCCCTCACCTCTTGCGTAACCATGAAACACTTGTGTGACCTTTTCATCCCCCTGCAACCTGTCATCTTCCTCCCCCCAGGTTGTCAACTTTTACGACTCAGAACATAGAGTCCTCAAACAGGTGACAAAGTGCATGGCCGTTTAGGTTACGCCTATACCTTGAGGGTGGAAAGTACCATTGTAATAATAACTCTATAATAACCCATTGCAAAACTTGAAACTGTGATAAATGTTATTCTAAAACAATATGGAAAAAATGTGAATAAATGATGATGATAAACCATAAAATAATATATGATTTTTTAAAAATTGATAAATAAGAATTGTTGATTGGATCTTGGTAGTAGATTAATTATGCCTTGAACAGGTTGAGGCTAAATGGGCTGCAATACCTGACAGCCACCAGCAGAGGCGCTGTTGATTTAGTCTCAATTACTTTTTAAAACATGAACTGTAGCAACACAAAGTGGAGCAACATTTAGCAGACTTATGATATGTCAAAATTCCCAATGGAGGCACTGGCATCGAAATATAAGTTTAGAACCTTTAAATTATGCCCTCTATTTAGGAATAACATAATTTACCTATGCTCCCCTTATTTTGTATATTGATCAAGCTTCAATATATTAGGAATAAAAAGCTCTCTGATGCTATTAAGCCTGTAACGATATGCAATAAGTCAATCACACGAAAAATAAAAATCAGGGCGGTAATTTTCCTGGCTGCGATTTATCGCCACGTGCGTACGTGCGCACATAAATTTGTGTGTGCGTGAGCTGGGTGCACTCGGCACATGTGCGTGTTTGATTGCATGTGAAACTTCATTTCCTTTCACATATGTTTAATGGTCATCAATACATTGTAGAATTAAAGTTCAGACTTACAAAATAAAGAAAGACATTTACAGTGTATATTAAACATTGTAAAATGTTAGCATTGCTACATTGAGGCTAATGGAAAAAGACAATGTACTAACGACTTTAGCCTGCAATTAAACATTGGCAGTCTTCTTCAAATCACAAACTCGCAGTTAAAAGGTGACACTTTAAACATGAAAACTCGCTAGTTTGCATTTGGAAACAATGCGGGGAAAAAAAAGAAAAAGATCTATTACTGACGCCACATGCATGACCAAAATGGATGTGTACTCTTTCATACCTGTCAACCCGAGGCCGTTTGCAATCTCACAAATGGTGACGTATGCCCTCACAAATTGGTGACTAATCTTACAACGTTGTATATAGCGTGCAGTATGAAACAAAAATAAAACTCAATTTTTAAAATACTGTAATATGAATTAATTGGTAATATTGTAATATATAACCTGGTGCAATCAAAGAACAATCAATATCTTCAGCTACATCATGATTACTAAAATTTAACAGTGACTTTTGTTATAATTGTATGTAGCACTTTTGGCTATTTCTATCATGTCTTGGTGGCTGCACTTCATGGCACTTCAGCTCGCAATTCAATTTGACTTGAAGGTAGTTTGTTAGTGTGTCCAATTATAAATTAAAAAGGTCAATTGATAAAATAAACTTACCGATGCAATCTTTGAGTCAGGGAACATTTCTTTTTCTATTCTGAGAAATGATCAGCAATAGTTGCAGGCAAATTGTGTTCGGCACAAATTGGCAGAATAAAATCTCCGCTTTCGTCACTTTTTATTCTACAGACTTCATCTTTGTGACCACTGACCAGTGTTGTTAATCTTACTTTTAAAAATTAATTAATTGCAGTTACAAAATTAGTTCTCCGAAAAAGTAATTGAGTTAGTAACTCAGTTACCTGAATGTAAGAGTAATTAGTTACTTGGCAAAGTAACTGGTGTTACCTTTCATGTTTTTGTTTTCATTTAAAAAAAATAAAAATAAAAATAAAAAAAATATAGTAACCTTTGCTATGTTTGGAAGTCATTGAATGTTGTAAATCAACTGTTAAAGTTGTAAAAATTGCTCCCGATTTTGCATTAGTTCTTCTGTCTACATTCGACATGTGAAAGTTTTAAAACTTGCATCATTTAAGGATAAATTCAGTCAAGATTTTGCCGATTTACGAGTATTTTAAATAAAAAGTTACTTAGGTTCACTAGGAAGGTTCACTACAACTGTGACTTTCTGAGAAGTCTACTTCTTTAAAATGGCGGCTGTTTACTAATGCTGACGAGTCTGTCATTTCGCATGTTGTTCTATATGAATGGCATAGATTGTAGGCTGTCGGCTACAGTCTGAAAATATTGGAGCCATCTAGCCTAGCCTCGCGTTTGCTACAGCGTCACAACAAACCCTCTTCTCTCTCCATATCTTTGACTTTTCTCGCATCATTCAACGAACGTAACACATAGTAACGCACATTGTCTTGTTGCCGAAACGGTGACAAAATCCGAACGGAGAAAAAAAAACGTAATGCACGAAAAAGTACAAATTTTGAACGTACAACGTAGACATTTAAAAATCAGTGCTCACTTGTACAAATTACGCTGAAACCGTACAACTTGACAGGTATGCTGTTTCTTTTTTAACTAAGTGTGTTTTTTAAAAAAAAATTTAAACATTATTTTTAATATAGTTTGTGTTTAGGTTCCTTATTTAAAAAAAAAAAAAGACAATAATATCGCATATCGGCAGTAATTGATGAGACAATATATCGCCTACTAAAATTTGTTATTGCAACGGGCCTAGATGCTATTATTAAAAACAAACTTTATGGTTTTACATTCCTGTTGTCAATGTATGCTATGTCGAGGCTTTGGGCAACATATAAAAGCTCTGTGTGCTGTATTTAAGGCCATGTGAAGCATATTAAATGCATGTGAGTTAAAACAATCTCTCTTAAAGAAGTGTTGGCATACCAAGCAGACACCTGGCTATGCGCCATTGTGGATCTCAGAGGTGGAACACAAGATAGTTAAACATCTGCATATAAAGCCTTGTGAAACTAAGAGCTAGAACAACACTAATATTAAAACATGATAAAAAGAAAATAAATGCAGTGATTGGAATAATTATTTATAGAAAATAATAAACAATTACCATTACACATAGCAAATACACAACATGTCAAATTAAGTCTTTTATTTTTTATCATACCTCAGATAAACAGGAGAGGATGGATGGCTGGATGGATGCAGGAAAAAATGAGAAGTTCAATTTGTATTTTACATAAAAAGTTGTAAGATAAACGCTTTTGATTAGACAGCAACCATATGCAGAATATGTTGTCCAGAGCAATGGAAGCTTAGATAGCAACGTCGTTTGTGGGAAATCAAATAAATCTGAACACTCTTAACGTCTCTGGGAGTCATTCCAATGAAATACTGTATATTTTGCTTTCTAAGGAATCGCATAAAGCTGTGATCTATTTCACGGAAATATTGAAATGTCTACACTCAACCCAATGTTGCCTGTGAAGATGATATCCAATAATCACACCCCATTACGTTTAGTTTCTGTGCGGTTGTGTTTAACTGTGTGTAGTAAGTGCACAGACACATTCATTTGGGTGCAGTCATGCATATATTTGCATGCTCAGATTTGTGTATCCAGTGCACGTGTTTAAAAAGGGTTTTAGCAGCACATGATCAATTGTGCCAGGCTCTCTGCCCATACACACACAAACACAGGATGAAATATTCCCAGAGCAACAAATTGATATAATGACCGAGTGGGCCTTATTATCTTCAAGCTCCATCAGATTGGCAAACTTCTGAGGGAAAGCCAAATATCTGGGAAATATCACCAGTCATTTATCAAGTAACCCTCATTATAATGCATAGTGCCGACCGAGGCACAGGCAAAAATCTAAATAAAATAGTGGCAGATTGGGGTTCAGTTCCATTTTGTACTCCATATCTGCCACTTGGTGGACATATGTACAGTATATAATAATATTTGAACCAGTAGAGTTGCCTTGGCCACCCGTAACATCTTCTCCCCGCATACTACTTTTAAAAACCTAGTTACATGACATTTTTACAATTATTCATTTTGCATTTTATATTTTTGATTAAGAAAATTCCCCATATTTAACATTTGCCTTAACCTTTGTTTTTCAATTCAAATGCATTTTGGTTGATGAAAACACACGTCAGAACAATACCTGTTATAGTGTTTTCTGTAATGTGCTTTCAAACTCCGACTGACTATCAGAACAAATGATGAAAAAAATAAAAGACAATAGCTCACTTGTCTGCTGCAGTATGTTTAACTAGAAAGTGAAAGGATTTGGTTGACCTTCTTAAAAGCAAAATCAACATGTTCTTTATGTGGCTTTTGGTTATTTGTCTTGTGCATCAGTTTTACCATTGCTGCATCTCTTGCAGTGTGAAACATAAATTTTTTAAAACATGATCACAGACTTACTAATGATATTGATGGGACACGGGTCCCAGGTCCGATTAATAGGGGACCTGCATTGTTGGGGTGGCCCTCAAAGCTAACTGAGTGGAATCACAGCCAAAGAGCTTTTTTCGTTGAAAATTCTTGTGAATAAATGCTTCAATCCCTGAATTTCTTTATGGATATGGACGTAAAAAAGTCTCGATTCTTGGTTAAAAACAAACAAACAAAAAAAAAAAACAACAACAACGTGCAGTTAGCGTTTAGCTTTTCCTGTGAAAATTCTTGTGAATAAATGCTTAAATCTCTGAATTCTTTATAGATATGGACGTAAAGCAGTCTCGATTCTTGGTTAAAAGAAAAAAAATGTGCAGTTAGCATTTATTTTACGTAAATATGTCGAAGTACGATGCTAGTCTGTCAGTCAATAATGCGGCCGCCATACGTAAACAGAGCTTTTCCGGTGAAAATGCATGTGAATAAATGCCTAAATCTCTGAATTCTTTATAGAGACGTAAAACAGTCTCGATTCTTGGTTAAAAGCGCAAAAAATATGCAGTTAGCATTTATTTTACGTAAATATGTCGAAGAACGATGCTGGTCTGTTAGACAATGTGGCGGCAGCCTTACAACAAAGAGCTTTTTATGTTGAAAATTCTTGTGAAAAAACGCAAATTATAATAATTACCTTGAATCCTCGAACAAATCACTCCTGAGAAATACCTTCCCATTTGTATGCGGTACAGCTTTTGTACTTTTTCAACACAAATCCGGCGCAGAATAGCTGCATGTGTCGCAGTGACCGACAGCTAATTCCTGAAGCGAGTTGTGGGATGGCCCCCTACTTGAAGGCGTGGCGCAGTGAAGGTCGAATCTAACCCGTCAATATCATTATAAAGTCTATGACATGATTTTCCTCTAATTAATTAGATGAAAATAATGTTAAAATCCTAGCACCTAATTGTAATACCAAACTGCCATTTTTTTTTTTTTTTTTTTTTTTAATCTGGCGCAGCCCCCGGATTGAGCGGCAATCTCTGAAATAGAACAATTCAACCCTGGCTGATGCCCCTCCGTGGCGCGATTGGTTGATTGTGCTTATGATCCATCCTGAATAGCCGTGGCGCTAGGACAACGGTAGCGGAGCTACATTAATTAGGAGGTGACTGCATACTCAATTTTTCTTTGTCACATTGAGCGCGGTCCCAGGTGACAGCTTGGGAGAAGGTGCCGCAGTCCAGATGAAGCGCACCCACCCCTGCATCCAGCAAAGCGAAATAATGAGTTTCCGTCCCCCTTTAGCCACCGCATTCACTGTGATATACAACTCGCAATTAAGCATGGCTTGCTGATCCAGTGATTAATGCCTCTTGTGGTGCTCGTGAGGGGACAGAGTATGCGACTAGTGAACTGGCTCAGTCCGCCTGTTTATATTCCCATCATGGCCGCACTGCTCAAGCCCTTCCTCCAACCTGTACTACCGCTCACACACTTATTCTTTTCCTCCCTCTTAACCGCTTGCCATTACGGGGAAGATGGAGAGGACTATTTGCAATTCAGTAACCTTTATGACAGTGCACTCTTTAATCAGAGGTCCATATTTCCTTGCTAGTGCAACACACTCACAGTAACACACATCAAGTGGAGGGTGGAGGCCCATGAAATACCCGGCTCGGGCCAGTTGGAGAAAGTGGCTTATCTGATTTACAATCCCCTGCCGCAGCTTCATTTGTTGTTGTTGAAGGCTTTTAATTTTTACGGCGGGACAGCACTAAGTAAATTGTGCCTTGTTTAAGAGGACGGGGCTTTTTTTAAGAGGGTGCTAGAAGGAGGTGTTGAGGATTCAGACAATTATCGAATCGTTAGAATGGAATATACTATGTCTGGGCGGCTATTTGTTGGATGCCGTTAGTAGTAGCAGCGGTAGCGACGAACTAGTACATGGCGAAGCAAATAAAATAACACCGTCACATTGATCTGGCGTTAAGCTGGTATTTGTGAGACTATTTATTAGAGGTGGGAATCTTTGGGTACCTTACGATTCGATTACGATTATGATTCAGAGGCTCCGATTCGATTATAAATTGATTATTGATGTCACCCAAACCCCCTCTTTGAATGTTTTGTACATTAGTTCCAAAATAGTTTAAAAATCCTAATAGGCTAAACTAAACTAATATTTAAGTGTCAAGTTCACAGTTAAAAACATTAAATAGATAACTCAAGTCCCCATTCTGTATCAGCAGCTTTAAACTACATTCAATTAATGTAATGATGTGAATCAACCATTAAAGTTGATAAAATTGCTCCCGGTATTCCATAATTTCCCCTATGTCTACTTACAATATTAATATTAAAAGTCAATACAATACAATATTAAAAGTCTTTATTTTTATAGGTCTTCTTTAGTGCACAACATCGTTTACAATGTGCCGACATTAAAATTTAATAATTGTGTGACTGTTTTAAAACTGTTTCATTATTTAAAGATAGATTCAAGTCAAGATTTTGCTGATTTAGGAGTATTTCAGATAAAAAGTTAATTAGGTTCGCTACAACAGAGCCTTCTAGAGAAGTCTACTGCTTTAAGTCTACTACTAAACGGCAAGCCTGTCGTTTAGCATCGTTATTTTTAAATGTTCTAACACTGCAGTCGTCTGTCATTTAGCATCTAGTTATGCATATATGTGATATCTACTATAGCCGTTTGTGGCCATATGTTTGTAGCATCTAGCAACTGGGCGTTGTTTTAACCAGCTGTCGGCCGCAGTGAGGTATTTTTGTTTTTATACCTAGCGGCATGAGTTGAACATGACATTTGCGCTCGGTCCGTTCCTCATTGCGTCCTGAAGACCGCGCTGACTGTGTTTTGGCTCTGCTTTACCTGGTATAATTCAATAATCGGAATTTGGATGTTTGTGAATCGTTTTCGAATCTTCCACGGCCGAGTCGCGAATAATCTAAGAATCAGAAATTTCGCACGCCTCACTATTTATAGCGGTAAATTACTGTAAATTACATTTCACTAATGTCATAATGTGGTGATTTGCTTAGTAGTTAACAGAAAATTGATAGAAACTGTTCAGCAGTGTACATGACAATAGTGCTTTTGAGTCTATTTAAATGCATACATTTAAAATTAGAGCCTCAAAAGGGATTTTTTGTTTTTAAACAATGGTAGAGTTGTAATGAGGTGAAGCTTTACTCTAGTATCTTTTCTGCTTATGATGTTTCTCCAGAAGTGTACTTTAACTCTGTTGCCACAGCGTCACATGTTGGAAAGGAGAACTACAGTGCATTTTATAACCGTGTATTGAATGCTAGCACAGCATAACCGGAGTTGCTTATGCTCAGACACTCATTTTAGGATTGACATTTGTTTTTCAGTTAAGTGTAAAATGTGTTAAAAGAGTGTTTTAATCAGTCATACATGTTGATGTCTCAAAAACTAGATATTTTAGATATATTTGTCAAACTGTACAGGAATAAATTTGTCATGAATATACCGCATTCATGTATCTTCAGACATTGAACTAGTTGAGAGCAATGTTCCCTTTAATTTGGCATGTGTCTGAACAGACACACAAGCTCCCTGAGCACACTGAGGACCACTGCGGGCAACATCAGCTGTGGCCACACCAGTATCACGCCTGTTCAAAACCTTGGCTTGGATTATAGCAAGTCACATGGCATATTAAAAGAAAGGAAATTACAGCAGCAATTTTCATTAGTTTACTTTTAATATAATTGATTTGGCCCAATGAAAATGAAAGAACAAAATGTACAAGAAAGCCCATCCGTCTCATCAGACCATTGGACATGGTTCCAGTAATCCATGTGCTTTGTTGACATCTTCAGCCAACTGTTTGCCGGCTTTCTTGTGTACCGTCTTCAGAAGAGGCTTCTTCCGATTTAATGTAGAGTGTGGCATATGGTCTGAGCACTAACAGGCTGACCCCCCACCTCTTCAATCACTGCAGCAATGTTGACAGTACTCCTGTAACGAGTCACATGACATTTTGGAGGGAAAATTTCAAGCAGTACTCAATTTGGACATGTACGTATTTACTAAGGGGTGTACTCACTTTTGTTGCCAGGGGTTTAGATATTCAGGGCTATATTTTGAGTTATTTTGAGGGGAAAATATCTTAACTCTATTATATAAGCTGCACACAGACTACTTTTCATTGTGTCAAAGTATCATTTTGTCAGTGTTGTCCCATGATAAGATATACTTGAATATCTGCAGAAATGCGAGGGGTGTACTCACTTGTGATACACTGTACTCCGACAGCCATTCCATCTTAATAGAAATGCATTACTTTTTTACTTTCGGTTAAGTGTTGTATCGCTGCTCCTTCCTTTCGCCACAATAAAGGGTTAGCATTTGCGTCAGCTAGCTGACGCGCACGACGCGTTGTGCAGATCACATATACGTAACACTGTCGCTGCTATGATTGACAGCGTAGCGTAAAGTAAGTGAACTTTATCGTATTATTGGCTAGACAACTGTTGCTCATTGAGTTACATTGCAAAATGGTACAGAAAACAATTTTGTTCGTCTAATTAACTAGATTATATCAGTTCTAATATTAAATATTAATTAAAACTGTAACGCTTTCAAAAATCGGCAGCGGAATGTTGCTTCACTAAATCAGCGTAGGAGTCTAGCTGACATTTCACACTTTATTTTTCTCCGCACCCCTCCAGGTCATGCGCCTAACAGCTATATACAATTGTGGTGTAGTATCCAACCAATGGGAGCATCACATAGCCATATCGAACGCAACAGTAGGAGCCTCACGTTGCCGTATCGAACGCACCAATAGAAGTGTCGCGCTGACACATCACTGCGGCGCTGACAGTAGTCCTAGTGACACTACAATAAGTTTCTGTTGAATTTTATTTTGTGCCCTACGTAGATTTCCTTTTGCGCTGAGTATGTGCAAGCAATGTGCGAGCTTAGAGGGAACATCAGTTGAGAGTGTAGCAACAACGTCTCTACTGGTTGAAGTTGCTCCATGTCTTTTAGCTCTATTGCATCCTTTTTTTATTAATTTGTCCACACAAACATTTATGCTCATTTTATGTACTGTGATTTTTAAAATGCAGCTTTTCATTGGTTAAATTTGACCCTGAAAGGTGTGGCGCAGTAGCATAAGGTTTCTTTCCATCATCGCTATTCTGTGACTAAAATAGTCGATTTTGTTTCTGTTCCCTTTACCAGTCTTTTTTTTTTTTTTTTTAAAGTAATGAAGGCTGTATATTTGCTTTGTCCTCCAGAGCCCTATTGAGCTGAATGAGCGACACTCATCCTGCAGAGCACAAGGGCAATTTTGCCCCCCCGTCCCACCTTTCTCCCACTACCACTTCCTCTTAGCTGGATCATTTCCCTTCACACCCAGACAGCCTTTGTAGTGGCAGCGTCATTCTCTCCTCACTTTCACCCTCCCTTCATCTTTCCTCTCCTCCTCCTCCTATTTCTCACCTCCCTCATCCACTCCAACTTTCATAAGCTCACTAAAGCATGGCCTTCAATTCCCTTGTTCTACTGTTTTCACTTAAGATCAGGAGTGATGAGCAAAAGGTTTCTGGCTCAATCCTTGAGCAAAGGCTTGGCGTGACAGGGATTATTATTTATTTGTCATCTTGGATGTAATAAGCTGTAGGTACAGACTGGAGAGCCGGTGATTTATTGCTCTGTCGAGCGCCAGTAGCAGTCCGGCCGCTGGGGCGTGCAGGATGAATACCGACCTGTCACTCCCGTCCATCCGTCTCTGCACGCCCGCCGCCCCGGCAACGCCGCCCCATTTCATGCCAGAATACATAAACAATCTTTCATTACTCGGAAGGCTTTTTTCATATTTGCTCTTCACAGGACACAAAGTTTGAATTTATTCATGGATTTCGTTTTCGTATCCTCGCTTGCTGTTTCTCATTGCACTTCAGTTCTGTTAACGTGTTTTTGTTTTTCAAATCTTTAGGCATGTTTATCAGACATATGTTCCGATAGGTGTACTGCTTTTTTTATGTTGTTTTTTACAATATCATTCATTCAACGGAACGATAATTTACTAAAAAGTATATGAGCTCCCAGCTTGAATGACTTAAAAAAAAAATTTTTGGGGGGGCAAAATGCAATATTAAAGACCCTAAGTTCTGCCACCATATATCAAAATGGCTGACGAGAACCTAAGGTGTTTTCGCACTGTAGGAACTTGAGTATTTAGCTCCTATAACTACCCCGCCCTCCAGTAGTTTGAGGAACTATCCTTCGCGAGGCAGTCGTGTTCGCACATGGGTACTACGCCCAATGAGACGTTTAATTCTGGTCCAGTGACGTGCCAGTGACGCATTATTTATTCGCCATACTCAGCAGCTGCCCATTTTTGAAGGGAATAATTTCCATCTGTGAGAAAATCCAAGAGACTGGAAGCACACACAGATTTCGTTAGAAGACGACAGATCCAGAGGCGAGCGATATTTCTTTGTTTCATGAAGGATAAAAGGCAATCAGACAGTAAAAGACAAAGGAGGCAACAGGTAAGTGTATGTATATTTAATGTGTTTACGAAGGATGTAAAGGTTTACGTGGGTGCATTTAACTGATTTGCATGTTTGATTTGGTTCACTTGTGTACCGTTTCGGTTTTGTTTAATGAATTTTAACCCCTCATAAAATCACTAGCGCGGTCCCAGCACGGACGCTTTAAGTGTCGGACACTCAGGATATGGAGATGAATTATACCTGTGGATAAATCATTTTTATAATTGTTATAGTTTTTTGTTTTAATTTGATGAACTCAGAGTGTAATATATTTGAAATATCATCTAAAAGTGTCCCCCAAAAAAGTGTCGAAAATTCTATTGTTTACATTTTTAAAAATAAAAGCATTAAGTATATTTTTCCTATCTTTATTGTATGGACACTTCCCCAAATCGAGCACTTCCGAATCCGAACTAAAATTTTAGTGTACTGTAAAACCCCTACTGTTACTGTATACCAGTGTTTCTCAATTATTTTCTGTTACGCCCCCCCAGGAATATGTAAACGTTCCGCGCCCCCCCCCAACTCTGCCACCACTTAAATATACTGTAGTATCATTTGTATATAAAAATCTTATTATTTTAAGTACAACTCTGCATAACATTGTTCTTTTTAATATGAAAGAAAAAATATACATCAACTAACAATAAAGTGTAAAAAAAAAAAAAAAAAAAAACACATCCTTTCTTGTAAAAATACACTCAAGATACATTTTCTGACCGTTTGATGCCGAAAAATAAAATTTAATAAAATCAATAAATTATAATAAATTCAAATTGATTAGCAACATTAACTCATTAGGGCAATATGTCGAACAATTAGACCGAAAAAACAACAATGAATACAACAAAAGGTCATTGGACAGAGGGACAGTTTTTATTTTTGCTGCAGGCAGTATCACCTCCTTTGCTTATGGTGTGGGGTTATTTTGCACTGAGAAACTTGGAATGCCACCTTATATGACGCTGACAGTGCTTGGTGGTTTACTGATGTAACACTAACAAAGCGGGAGGATTGTTGGCAATATTTGGCACTCGCTGACAAAAATTATTCCTGCTGTCCGCTGCGAAAGTAAACAGTCTGGTCTTTTCTCGTCTTTCACTGTACTAAAAGTCAAAGCCAAAAGCTAAATGCTACATATGCTCCGTCATTTCCTTGTCTAAGCTTTTCATATCTCCAGAGGTCTTTGCTGTGTGCTCTGGTTTTGTTCAAAAATACTTCGCACACGCTAAAAATGAGAGTGGCACTGCCACCAACTGAGTGGATGTGCAATTACACTTTATTCTAGTATGACAAAAATGTATGTTCCCCAAGGTCACATGCGCCACCCCCAGCATCGCTCTGCGCCCCCCTGGGGGGGCCCGCCCCACTATTTGAGAAGTACTGCTGTATACGCATAAATGTACTTTCAAATGAACAAACTTTTGAGAGAATAGTTTTTGGCTTGTGTTACCTTGAATAACCCAAAAAAATAACAGTTTTCTGTTTGCATTTTAAGATTTTACTGCGACTCACTGCACAGCAAGCCTCGCCATCCGTTTGGGTCCGAACAAAAGCCATTGACTGGTGGAGATGGGTTCTTCCTTGTTTTACAGACAAGCAGTTTGTGGAGAATTGGTTGAGCATGCTTTTGGCAGACTCAAAGTAAGGTGGCAATGGTTCCAAAAGTGCAATGACTGCAGCCATGAGAGGAAGAAGTCCAAGGTGCTCACATGCTGTGTGCTTCACAGCACCTCTGTGAGAGCCACAATATGATGTGGAGAGAGGAGTGGAGCGAGAAAAGGCCTAACCTGTTACTGGAGCCAGGCACTCCAGTTCCACCACCTGCTGCAGATGCTGTAGGTGTAGCTGTGCGTTCAGCCTTGATGCGTCACTTTGTGCTGCCCAACTGAACTTTTTTGGTACATTTTCACTTGGCTTTGACGTAATGGTACATCCAACATGACTTATATTTTTTTTTATAAGCAAAAGTACAAGTTTTTTAAATTGCCCTTATATTTTGTGTGTATTATTATAAACCCATTTTCCATCTGTGGCTGGCTACAAAGGCCAAATTTTAGTGTGATGTGTTAACTACTCACACACTGTATTGCTAGCCACATGTTAAGTATACAGTGGTACCTCTACATACGATCGCTTCGACACACGAACTTTTCGACATCCGACGTAAAATTTGACTCACCATTTGTTTCTACATCCGACGACATGCTCGAAATACGACGACAATGGCAGCACCGCAGACGAATGCACGGCGGATTTTCTTGTGTGACAAATCAACACAGGTTTCAGAAAAGGTTGGTACAGGTGGTGAAACAAGGAAAAAGTTGACGCTTACCTTCTAAATGAAGATGCAAATGACAGAAAAATATGAGCGTAGGGTGGGTATCAGTGAAATGGCTCAACAATACATCTCCACGGTCCTCCTCCGATCATCGTTCGCCAGTCTTTATAAGTTAAGCTGACAATTCTTATTGTGGTAACATCTCCAGAGAAATCGCCAACTTCGCCACGTTTTTATCATTTATTTCACAACTTATTCAAAACAAAAACACCTTCTGTCTGCCGCAACTGACGGTGTTCTCAAGAAAGCATTCAAAGTGAAAGTGAAACTCAAGCTCACCGGTCTGTCTCTGGCACATCAGCTCCGCGGTGCGTTCAGGGTCAGCAAAAAACGTCCGCCACATTAGAACCCGATTCGTTACATTAATACAGGAATTATTATTATTATTATTATTATTATTACGATTTTTATTTATTATTTATTTGTTTTGCTATATGTAATTGCCATTTGTAATAGTACCAGCATTATTTTTTAAGGATTTAGTGCAAGTTTTTGGGCTGTGGAACGAATTAATGGAATTATAATGTATTCCTATGGGAAAATCCTGCTCAACATACGACCATTTCGACTTACAAACAAGGTCCTGGAACGGATTAACTTCGTATGTAGAGGTACCACTGTACTAGTAATCGGACATAAAACTCCAACTTGTGTTAGTCAAAGTAATTTAATTAAAGGTCCCTCCAACACAAAAATAAATGTACATGTGCAAAGTTTAGTTTTCTCTTCCATATTTTTTTTTAAATTAAGGTTTTTCTTGCCGATTTGCTATTCTGTTCATGACGTCCAGAAGACCCTCCATGAAAATCTGCTGCCGGATGGCCTCTGCAAACTCTGACCGTAGCGCCTGACACTCCTCTGCTTCCTTTTGAGTTTGGTCTTCAAATAGCTGCATCATTTTGTTAAAGTGCGCATCACTCTGCCTTTTCTGTTCTGTGTCTGAACTGAAGCCAGCAATTCCTGCACAGCAGCAAGCGGTGTGTCTGTCTTTCTCCTCTTTGCTGAAAGAAATAAGGTGGAAGCTTATTTCTTAGCAGGATGCAAAACCAAGAGATTATTTCTTTACCAGGTCTTTACCAGCTGGGTGGTGTTGGCTGATAATTTGTAAATCCGGACAAGCAGGTGTGTAGTTGCTGAAAGAAAAATAATTATTAACATCAAGTTTCTCATCCTTCATTAGTTTTGTGGTGTTATCAGTATTTTTTTTCCAACAAGACTTAAGTGCAGCCATGATACGATCCTATTAAGATGTTGGTGCACTCAGCCAGGCTAACCACCATTATAACAGCAAACATTTTGCTCATAAAATACTATGTTTCTTTACCTGATGATCTGATGTAAGCTGACTGGTACTCAATCTTTCAATAATATCACATCTACTAGTTCTAAATATACACTTTTGGTGCAACTTAAGACACATAATCAGTGTTGGCACCTGCATTCACTGGGTGTTTCGGGTCTCACAATATACACCCTCGGGGATCCAGCCGGGGTTGATCAATTCCCGGCTTGTGTCTTAAGAGCAGGTGACCACGTGTCGCCCCATCATTGTGAGTGCCCTGATGAATGACTGACCGGCGAATCATCTGCACCCGACTTCTGTGGGATTGCACCGGGTCTTCCATCCCCTGCTTCGGCATTCGCCTGCCAGTTCCTCATACTTGGCTTTCTTTCTCTCAAAAGCCTCCTCCATCCTGTCTTCCCAGGGAACAGTCAATTCCAGCAGGACCACTTGCCTTGTTGTTTCTGACACAAGGAAGATGTCAGGCCTGAGTGTGGTCACCGCGATGTTCTCTGGGAACTTGAGCTGTTTCCCTAGGTCGACTTTCAACTGCCAGTCCTGGGCTGTTGCCAGGAGACCACCTGCTTCACCCCAGTGCTGCTGTGGTTTCTCCCCAGCTCCGACAAGGCGATGGACTGCCTTACTGGCTGTTGGTGTTTGCTGGAGGAAATCCCTGTGCTGATTGCCTCAGTGATGAGTCGCAGCACTTGGTCATGACGCCAGCGGTAACGTCCCTTTCCCAGTGCTCTGGGGCAGCAACTCAAGATGTGCTCCAGCGATCCGGCCCTTTGGCAGAGTGGGCACAGTGGGTTCTCAGCCAGACCCCAGCGGTGGAGGTTGGATGGGCTTGGTAGGACATCGTAGACTGACTGGATGAGGAACTTGATCCAGTGTGGCTCTGATCGCCATAGCTCTGTCCACAAAATCTTCCGGCCAGCTGCCACTTCCCATCGGGTCCATGCCCCTTGATGCCACATTCCTATTGTCCTACTGCAGTGCTCTTCCTCCACCCCTGCCCGAACCTCTTTCTGGATAAGCAGACGCCTTTCCATCCCCTGTGCCTTGTTGTAGGAAGGTCTTTGGTTACTCCTAAGTCCTGCTCGTCCGTATGCAACTGTTCCCACCAGCTCACTGTGCCGCAGACGGGACTCAACCTGGTCGACTTCCTCTTGAGCGCACCACTTTCTGCCAGTCCTCACCTGTATGCAAGCTGAATAGACTCTGCTGTCACTTGAGTCCCTGTACAGCAGCACCTCCCAATACGTCTCAATACGTCATTAATACGTCTTAAGGGTGTAACGGCCGTTACACAAAAAAATTATAAACAAGCAAAATGTAAGCGTTTAATCCTTAGCAGTAACAACCTGAAAATGATCAATGTAATTATGCAAGTTAAAATTTTGCTGTGACAAAATCTAGCTGATTTTCTTCCATGTAGATTCTACATTCATTTTCAGATTGTGCAGTCTTATCTAGGTCGACATATCTGTTATGCAATGTCGACATAACTATGGATTTATTCACTTACCTTACTCCATTAGTAAGTTTAACGAGAGTAGCCATGCCTGTATTTGTGTCCGACACTTTGTTGCGGCGTTGCCAGACTATGCCGGTCTGTGGCCCAGTATGAGGTATTGCGCGTCATACCATGTGCTGGTTTTCCTGTTCGCGCTGCAATGGTCTGTTTTTGAGTTTCTTCATTTTCTCCTTACATTGTTTTGCTGTGATAAATCCCATTGCAAGAAGGGCTTTTACCTCCACAGAGAATTTCCTGGCTCCATTTTTGCGACTTGTAACAACAAAACAACAGTACAGTATTAACAGCAAAAACTGTATAACTGCAGGGTAGTATTTTTTAAATATGGCGGCTCCATGAGATGCGCGAGTATGGATAGGGCGTAGCTGCTGATTTCAGCGAATAACCTAATATAGTTCCTGCGGCCCGACGGAAAGTACTCACTTCAGGGTAAAGGCTAAAATGGTTCTCGGAATTCGAGTTCCTCGTCCATATTTCCTACATATCCGAACCGGCAAAATGATGTCATCCACCCCCAAAAGGTTCGAGGAACTGCGGATAGTTTGCACAGTGCGAAAGCATCTCTAGATATGGACGTTTCCATCTCTTTCAGAATTTAATTGCTTTATACTACTGAAATATCACAAATTGTTAATTCTGTTGCCTTGTCTTAATGTACCATATGCTGACAACATTAGAGAAGACAGATGGAAATCATTGACCATTAAAGCAATATATTTCACCATCCATGCACTCAGGTCAAAACTGGTGGATACATTTGCTTTTTAGCTTCAAACAGTTGGATTTCAATCTTAATTTAATAGTCAGAGCAACAGTGATGTCCTTTGGGGAACTACAACAATTGGGAGGTGCATTTTTGGGACGAGGCTACAGTTTAGTTGTTCAAGCATGGGGCGCCTATGAATCTGTCCAGATGGCGACCTTCATCTCAAGAGGATTGGTCACACTCTAATCTTGTGGAGTTATTTGAGTTTTGGTTTTTATGGCGAGTGGTCAAACTTCACTGTTCTGCTTGGATCTGCCCACACCAAATAATATAAGTATTGATTTAAAGTGCCTTTGACAGCATAAAAAAGCTTAAATAGCATTATTATGTGAATTAGAATCATGTTTGAGACTATTTGACTATATACACCAAATTGGCAAAGCCCAGATGACGAGAAATTAGTCTTTTAATCTGCCGTTTAGCCCCGCCTGTTATTATAGCACTCTAGCGTGCCCAGCTGGGGGATGACGTCGGCAGGGTCACGATTTTAGCTGATTTAGAATCCAGCCCATTGAGGGGGACAATTCAGAATGCGAAAAATTGCAACAGAGAGCAGCAAAATCTCATTGTTTCAGTCTCTCCACTCCAATATTTATACAGGGTATTCCTTTTAGCTAAGTATTTTTCCCCAATTGCTAAATAAATGGTGTGGTCATGACAAATAAGTCTTGTGCTAAATGGAATATGAAATATTAAAAATGCATTTTTTCAGTACGACAGGGCAAAATTACTGCATAATTGTCAAAACTGTTGTCATCTTGCACCTCCCAAACGGTATTCCATGCCACCAGAGTTAGTCAGGCTTTTGTTATTTCCCTGCCCGGCTTCGGAGACGGAGGAAAGAGTATAAACAAAACAGGAGGCGGGACAGCTATCCGACATGCTAACCTGAAGCGAGCGGCGTTTGCAAGTTTTTTCTGCGGCGGTCAGGCAGTGCTCGTCAACGGGGAGAGAAGGGGAAACGCCGAAAAGGACAAATCACACAAAACACCCCAACTCATGTCACACACGGTGGCGGGGTTGCTTGTCTTCACCGATCGGCCAGCCCACGGCAGCGGGCAGGCAGTAATCGTCGCCGAGGACAGAAGGGGAAATGCTGAAAATGTAAACAAAACAGGTGTAGTATCATCACCCACAAAATGCAAGCCACCTCCTTATTAAAACGTTTGCCATGATCCCAGTATTTGACATAATATAAAACACAAAACTTACTCACATAGTCATCCGTCCAATGGTGTCTTGATTGTCGGACTTATTTTTCCCATCGCGGTGAACAAGAACCTTTTGGAAATCCAAAAAGCGACACACCACTCTCCCTGGTGCAGTGACAAAAGCCTGCAACACATTGGGCTGGCGTGATGGAAAAATAAACGAATTAATCTGCAAAATCAGCTGAATCCGCAGTCAATCTGCATGCTATAAAGCAATGGCTGTGTTCTGAGATGCTGACCTGGGTTACGTCACGTTCGCAATATTGCTCAACCTGAGACTGGAGCCGGAAGTCACTCATTTTCATGGCGCGGGATTAAAAAAATGGAATAAATAAAACGATCGCTTCTACACACATCCAAGAGGTGCATTTCATTCAGGAGCATAAAACACCGCATGAAATAAGATATAAACATGCTTTTTGCTGTCATAGGCACTTTAACTGCAATTCAACATTACCTATCTGCTGAGTAAACTCACTTCAAATTTGGTGGTAATCACACAAAATCTCTGTGTTAAATTACGGTCCACTAAAATTGCTAAAATTGTTTAATCAAACCTTAATATTTATTTATTTTGTTTTAAATATTGGTCTCTTCATCATGGACATAAACGCTACCGACTAAAGTTTACGTTGAGAATTGAAACTGTTTTTTTTCTTCTTCTACACAGCACTAGCAGCGTTAATCTTAATTTTAAAAAAGTCATTAATTACGGTTACAAATTACTTCTCCCAAAAAGTAATTGCTTTAGTAACTCAGTTACCTAAATGTAAAAGTAATTAGTTACTTGACAAAGTAACTGGTGATTATTTTCATGTCTCACAATCTGAAGTTTAAAGGGTTTTTGGGACAATAGGCCCTAGCCCAATTCTTTACCCTAAACTTAACTAGACACAGGGGTATTGCGGGTATTGCGATAACTAGATAATAACCTTTGCTATGTGTGGAAGTCATTTAATGTTGTGAATTAATCGTTAAAGTTGTTAAAATTGCTCCCGTTATTGCATTAGTTCCCTTCCATCTATTTTCGACATGTGTAAGTTTTAAAACTGTTTCATCATTTAAAGATCTATTTAAGTTAAGTTTTGCCGATTTAGGAGCATTTTAGATAAAAAGTGACTTAGGTTTGCCAGGAAGGTTCTCTACAACAGAGCCTTCATGAGAAGTTTACTGCTTTAAGATGGTGGCTGTTTACTAACGCATCTAGTTCTTTATAATATATGTTGCTAATGGCTCTGTGTCTGTCATTTGCATCTAGTTCTGTGCATATGTGATATCTACCGAAGCATCGTGTGGGCGTAGTTTGTAGGCTATTGGCTACAGTCAGGTATTATTGGAGCCACCTAGCATAGTAGCATCGTGTTTGCAACGGCGTCACACTCCCTTGCCTCCTCCCCACTCCTGCTCTTCTCTCTCGTCTCCGTGAGTCTGTCTTTTTTCAGACTTTTCTTGCGGCAGTCAACCAACATCATAACGCACGCCTTTCCCGCCTCAGTAACGGTGTTGCCAAGATGAGAAAAGTAATTAATTAGATTACTCACTACTGAGGAAAATAACGCCGTTAATAACACTGAGCACTAGTGACCAAATTTACATGTATCAAAATAAATCATCTGATTTAAAACCCACAACACCCATCTCTTTTATCAGCGTAAACAATCATTTAATATCATCTTCAGACAAACCAAGGCGTATATGATTTGTATAATCCAATCAGATCCCCCTTTAAATGTCTCTCCTGTAAGGTTATTTATAAACCTGATGAACAGGCGGAGTGAAGACAGAAAAAAAACACAACCTTAATAGATTGTCTTTGTTGGCCTCGTCGTTCCCTGTCGATACGCATTTTCATTACCTTGTTCCTTAAGCATTCTCCGCGGGCACCGATTGGATAATGCTTGCTTTGTAAACAGGGCCCTCGTTTATTAGGCACCTTTATCTTTGAATGAGCACTGCGAAACCACAGCAGCCAGTCAGAGGACAGAGGATGATTAAGAGCTATTAATTTTGGAGAGCTGGTAAATAAACTGACCTGCTTCCAGTGTCCTCTGAAAGACTGCGGACACTCCCCACTCAGCCACACATTACAGCGTGTGTGTGTGTGTGTGTTATCAGCATGGTGAATGGTGACTTTTAGTTAGAGGACATCCTGTAGGTGGTGATGCCTCACACAGGCAATGAGCTGAGAATACTCATTTGGGTCCTGAATAAGACGCTGACAGTTGCCGTTTTCCCCCAGATCATTATATGGGGTCCAGACAGCTTATGCTGTCTAATTAGTGTAGACTGATTGGAAACGGCATTGGAAATGTGGCTAGCTTGCTTGCTTTGTCTTTGTGTGTATCACAATGACACTTGAATCCCTTTCTCAAACATATCCTGGTAAATTCCAGTGTAAAGTGACGCAGGATTTACTCGCGTCATTGCTTTAACGCATGTAGAGATATCCTGGGATTGATGTGGGTTAGACACTTTCACAGACTTGTCCTGTGTTGCCCACTGGCACTCTCTGTGCGGGGAGGGCTACTGGCGCGATTTTATACATTACGACATTTGTGGTCTGGATCGGCTGTTACAATGTTGGTCAAATCGTGTTTTGTAACTGAGCCGGTTGTGGGAGCATTCCCGACGTCGTAACTATGGCCAGTTCAAACTCATCAAGACTGTATTTAAGCCGAAATATTAACTTGCTGGGCGCCTTTCGACACCTTGTACTCTCAAATTTTGTGCATTTGCTAGCTTGTTCGTCTGCCGCCCTTGTTTTTTTGTTTTGTTTTGTTTTGGTTTGGTTTTTTTAAACCTGTCCTGTTCAGCTGTTTGACACAGAGAATGGAAGTCTAAGTGCCCGGATAGTCTGAACAGTTTTAATGTTTCACATTGACAGTCTGACATACTCCCATTGTGAGCATTTATAACCTTTTTACTATTACAAAGCAGCGAACAGGAAGGGATTATGGGGGGACAGAGGAAAAGAAACACAAGAGAAAAAAGAAAAACATACACAAACAGCAACAAGAAATACATTGAACATCTAGACTAATTACTAATATGCTGGTGCCATTGTCAGCGAGATGTATTTCCGGTTTACACCATGTGGGGGCCTATTGGCCAGTGAAAGAGGGGGACGGGGGTGGGGGTGTCTATAAGCTAAGTGATTGAAAGGGGTAGAGTGTACACAAATCAGTTCTGTGATCTAGAACCCAGTAATCATGTGAATCTCTTATGAGTGTGAGCCCGTTGGCGACCAACCCTACGCCGCCCCATCGCCAATCCCGGCACCAGTACCCCCAACCCGAGCATGCCCTACCACATCCAGCAGCACGCGAGCCCCACCGGGCGCGCGACAGCCACGCAGATGGGCGGAGAAGCCGCGCAAGCGCCAACCCAGGGCCACGGCCCCCACCCAGCCAGCCCGGGGAAGGAGGGTGGTCGGGGGGGGGTGGGCCAAGCGCAGCCCATCCCTCCTCCCGCAGCCCAGCAAAGGAGCCGCCCCCCCCCCCCCCCCCCCCCCGGGATCCAGGGTGGTCCCCCGGGCCACCCGCGCACCCATCAACCGGCCCTCAGGGATGGCAGGAGGGGACGCACCACCAACCCCACGCCAAAATAACATGTGAAATGATATAATAATGGGTTAATAATTTCACACATAAGTCGCTCCAGAGAAAAAGTCGCACCCCCAGCCAAACTATGGAAAAAACTGCGACTCATAGTCCGAAAAATACGGTATTTGCTTTTTGTTTTCTTATTGGCTCTCTGCCTTCCGCTTAGGTTAGTATTATTGATATCCCTGTCGACCTCCTGTCGTGGACCCACTGTGTTGTTCCCCTTTTTCCGTGATCCCGTGTATTTTTGTTTGTACTTAATAAACCTTTGAACGCATCCCTTCGTTGTTTTGTGATTTGAGGTAGCTTCCTCGGCTCTGAGATCCAGTTGCAATTTAATTTTGTCATGTTTTCATCTTAATTTAGCTATTTCAGGCTTGCTATGTTGATAATTGCGATGTTTGTTTATCGCTTTTCGTCATACTGCGAAGACAGAGGAAGTGACGATAGGCCCGCCATGAAATTTACGTCGTCAGCCATTGATGGCTGAGTTACATTAATCTTAAGCCCAGGTATCGCTCCTTTATACTGTTAGCTACTCTGGTTGCTAATTTTATTTCGGCTGCCATGTTCCTCTCCAAGCTCTTCTCCATGCAGGCATTGCCTTCCTGAGCCTTGTGTTCTCACTGGAAGAGAATTTGCATCAAGTTGTTTGTCGCGTTTAAATTGCATTTGTACTTACAACAATTAAAAATATTAATTGTTTAACGCTTACAATTTGTGTGTGTGAAACTATGCAGTTTTGCATGGGTAGGGTTACCAACTCCCTGAAAAAAAACAATAAATGACACCTCACTGGTAGAGCTGGCCAGCCCGATAACTGTCACCCTTTAAATACTTTTTGTATGTGAAAAGGGATTTTATCAATTAATAATTATAATATTATAATAATTTACTCAACTGAATTGCTTAGGTACATACAGTGGGGAGAACAAGTATTTGATACACTGCCAAGGGGAAAACCCATTGGCAGTGTATCAAATACTTGTTCTCCCCACTGTATTTGAGTGATCTAAGCACATGGAAAAACAATAATTATTAGCAATGTATTTTCAATACAAACTATACTAGAATAAAATTAACATCTGTCCTGCTTAATGTAAAATAATATAATATATATATTAGGACTGTCAAAATTATCCAGTTAACGGGCGGTAATTTATTTTTTTAATTAATCACGTTAAAATATTTTACGCAATTAACGCACATGCCCCGCTCAAACAGATAAAAAATGACAGCAGAGTGTAATGTCCGCTTGTTACTTGTTTTTTAGTGTTTAGCGCCCTCTGCTGGCGCTTGGGTCCAACTGATTTTATGGCTTTCAGCACCGAGTGAGCATGGTGTAATTGTTGACATTAACAATGGCGAGCCATTAGTTTATTTTTTGATTGAAAATTTTACACATTTTAATAAAACGAAAACATTAAGAGGGGTTTTAATATAAAATTTCTATAACTTGTACTAACATTTATCTTTTAAAAACTGCAAGTCTTTCTTTCCATGATCGCTGTAAGAGAATGTTAATAATGTCATCTTGTTGATTTATTGTCATAATAATCTAATACAGTACTTATGTACCGTATGTTGAATGTATATATCCGTCTTGTGTCTTATCTTTCCATTCCAACAATAATTTACAGAAAAATATGGCATATTTTATAGATGTTTTGAATTGCGATTAATTACGATTAATTTGTACGCTGTAATTAACTCGATTAAAAATTTTAATCGTCTGACAGCCCTTGTATATATGTATGTATGTATGTATATATATATATATATATATAAGGACTGTAGTGGGCATTTCACTCTACTGTCATTAAATCTGTCTATGCTGTCCTCACTCCGAAGCGTCTACTTTTTCCAAAGCTAGACAGCTAGTGAACGACGCCTTAATAATTAGACTTCTTCCTTTTTCATCTGATTTATTAATAAAATGGCCTCAAACCATTGTCCTCTTTAGACTGTCGTAAAACTACAAAATAAAAGTACACAAGCATTGCATTAGCAACAACGTTAGCTTAGCACGCTATACAGGTTCACTAAACATAAACAAAAAGCGTCTCATACAAAAAATATAACATTTCGCTTACTAACATAATATGTACATTCTTTACAACAACCATACTTACGGACAAATCTTGTCCAAGGATCATATAAGCACAACATTTTCAGCCCGAGATGTTGTGCAGCCATAATGAACTGGCAAGAAAATAATAAACCATGTCGCAAAGCGACCACAAGAGTTCGCTGTTGGACAGCAAAAAAAGCCTTGCTGTAAAACTTAACAAAAGGCAGAATACTTTCTGAGCGGGACATGTGCGTTAATTGCGTCAAATATTTTAACGTGATTAATTAAAAAAATTGATTACCGCGCGTTAACGCGATAATTTTGACAGCCCTAATATATATATATCTTAAAAAGTGCAAACATAAACGTTTTTTTTTTTGTAAACATTTTAGTTCAAAGTCCCCTCAGCAATAACATTTTCGCAAATGATCACTCCAAATATAATGTGGAAATGCAAATGAAATTGACAGAACACAAAAATATAATACAATTAGTGAAAATAAAGTACACAGAGAAGAACAACAAAACAAATTACAAACACCCTTTTTACTCAAACTTCACTCAAACCTCTTAGCTCCTATACGCTAATGCTGTCTTCTGTTTTCATCATGGCAAGCGACAGTACTTCGAGCAATGAGATGAGTGGGATTTCCTATTGTCATTGTTCCGTCATCTCATTGGTCAAAAAGCAGGAGAGGCGGGGGGATTTGTTTCCCTGCATATTCTTGTAAAGCACCATACTAGTAGTGACGGGATCTGTCGTTCACTTGAGTAAACGAATCCATTCCGGATCGTTCAGTAAAAAGATTCGTTCAAACGAATCGTTCAACGAATCGTTTGCCCCCCTCATCTCCCTCCCCGCCCAAATGAATCGTTCGGTTAGTGAACGGGAAGTGACGTTACCGAACGAATCACCAAAGACCGCTTCGCAGTATAACTGAACGGGAAGTGACATTCTTGGTCCCTCCCTCTCTCTTGCACACAGGCTCCTCATTGACCGCTCGTCGTAGTTTCAGTAATGAGTGACAGGCAATATCATTCTGCTTTCACAGACAGCCTCGTCTCTCTCCCGCAGCTGCAAAAGCGAGGGAGAACTTCCGCGTCGTCTGTCCTAGTTGTATGGGCTCAAAGTCATGGCTCGTGCTTGCATTTCGATTGAGGACACGGTTAAACATTTTCCTTTTGTGGGGGGAGCAGGGGGTTGGGGTCGGGGGCGCACGGACTTTCTTTAGCATGTTCTTGATCACATTTACAATGCTTGCTGTCACGAAAATAAAAATAAATCGAAAGTTTAATTTCAAAATATGGAACGACCAACACATCATATTTACCTCTCGCTCTGTTGTATTTTTGTTTTTATGCTCATCACTATTATTTTTAGTTACTATTGTTAAAACTATACGTGTAAATAGCTAGTTGTCGAATGTGCTGCTCTGAAATAAAGACAATACTACATTTTGATATTTGACAGTTTAATTGCAAATCAGTATTAAGATGATCGTATTGAATTTTTGCACTGGTATTAATAAATAAAATAATCCGGTCAACTCCCCTGTCGTCCCCGCATCTCAGATCGTCAAATGCTGACGAGAAATGATTGCTTGCTCTTTACGATGTCGCCTTTCTACCCTCATTAGTCTGTTAAGAAAAATGTAGACATATTGCGACATCTCCCGTGTCTGCGTGCGTTGTTTTGGGGCGCTTGAGTAGCACATGATGGACGGATTGACATAATTTGTCAAACCAACCGACACGCTCTGACGCGAAAAAAAAAAAAAAAAACACTCGGAAAAAATTGACATGTATATACAGTTTCATTGCAAATCAGTATTATGGTGATCGTATTGAATTTTTCCACTGGTATTAATAAATAAAATAATCAGGTCAGCTCCCCTGTCGTCCCCGCATCTCAGATCGTCAAATGCTGACAAAAAAATAATTGTTTGCTCTTTACGATATCGCCTTTCTACTCTCATTAGTCTGTTAAGAAAAATGTAGACATATTGCGACATCTCCCGTGTCCATGTGCGTTGTTTTGGGGCGCTTGAGTAGCACATGATGGACGGATTGACATGATTTGTCAAACCAACCAACACCTGACACGAAAAAAAAAAAAAATAAAACACTTGGAAAAAATGGACATGTATATACCGTTTCATTGCAAATCAGTATTATGGTGATCATACTAAATATTTTTTTCTGTGCACATATGAGGTAAATATCGCTGCCATGAAGCCTCCTTATAGTGACAGTTCTTTGCCCCCTTCATTGCCGTCACGCGACCGCAGCTCAGCTTTTGCTTGCCTCGTAGCTACCCATGTTTAAAATTACTGTAAATTTGATAGTATGTGGTAATAGGTAGTCGCGAGTCTGTTGAGAAAAGTAGTACACTAAAACCATGCTCGCTAGATTTGTGTGGTGTTTTTGTCTTTTTGAGCTGCATTTGATAGGCTCCACGTTAACAAATATGTGACAAAGTCCTTTCCTTTCATTTTTTTGATTCGTTCACCGCATATTCATTACTGGAAAGTCAAGTTAGCAGCAAGCTAGGTCAGGAACCGGAGGACCGAGTCACTGAACGGGAAGTGACAAAACTCAGTCTTGCCCCCCTGCCTGCACGCTGGCTGCTCATTGGCCACACGTGGAAGTGAGTGACATACGCCCTGATTGTTTCCGGTCCCTCCCCTGCCCGCGATGAGGCTGGCGTCTGATTGGTCGTGTGCGATGTCAGAAGACGCTGCCGCTTGCTCAACGCCCTCCCACGCAGTGAACAAGCACCAACTTCATAGAACGAATCAGTGCAGATGGTGATTAGTTCGGTCTCGTTCACCCAAACAATTCGTTCAAAAAGAACGAATCGTTCGCGACCGATACAACACTACATACTAGTGTTCGTGCGTTCTACAAATAAGGCACTATTTGTGAGTTTTATGATAATAGCTCAGTACAGGACACATACTTTTTTTTTCTGAATATGGTACAATTCTGTTTTTCAAGGGATGGTTGGCAACAGTGTTGTCAGTAACGTGTTACTAAGTAACGCGTTACTGTAATCTGATTACTTTCTTCAGTAACGAGTAATCTAACGCGTTAATTTTTCCAAGCCAGTAATCCGATTAAAGTTAGTTTCCCTAGTGCCCGTGCGTTACTATTTTGTTTTTGTCCTCATAATGTATGTAGAATGAAGAATACTGTAGTCATGTACGAAGAGCATTTGTCATCGGGGGAAAAAAAACGGGTCACATGTTTTACGGTGCTGTTTGAGGCTGAGCGCTGTCTGCCACGGCAGCCAACAACATGGCATTCTGACGAGGCAGCGAGGCTACAGTGAAAGGCAGGACATGTACCGCATATAGATGCCTTTGCTCACTGGAAATACAGCCATTACTTCACATTTCTGTCCAGTAAAGATGACAAAAGTATCTCCGTTGGATGTCATGTTTTCTCATCGGGGGGGAAAAAAACGGCTCACGTGTTTTACCATGCTATGAGCGCTGTTGGCGGCTAACAAACAACTGGCTAACTCTCAGGATGCTAACAGCGGAAGACGTAGGAGAAGAACCACAAACGGCTGCATTTGCTTATTGGACATAGAGCCATGACTTCACATTTCTCTCCAATAAAGATGACAAAAAATATCTCCGTGCGTCACAAATTTTGCACTGGCTCAAAAGGGCAGTCGACCGCTAATAACTCTACATCTAATTCAAGGAACCACTTGGAATTACAGCACAACGCGACAAAAATCGAAACAAAGCCAACAGGTACGAGACAGCCAGCACTTTTACAGTTTGTAACCAGCCTTTATGTACATTTTATAGTTATAGTTTGTAACCATAGGCGGAATTTGACGTTGTGTGTGTGTGTGTGTGGGGGGGGGGGGGTGACAAAAGAGCGAGTCAAAAGTTTGGACACGCCTCATCATTTGTGCTTTTTATATATTTTCCCTACTATTGTAAATTCTCAGTGAAAATATTAAAACTATGAATGAACATGAGGAATTATGTTCTTGAAAACAGGTTTTATATTGTACATTCTTCAAAGTGTCCACCCTTGAGGTGTCTCCAAACTTTTGGCCTATACTGAATGCATTATAAAATACTTTGTAGGATTCTTGTTCATTTCATTTGTTTTTGTTGTTTGTCTTATTGCTTTACAACTTTTATAGACAGCATTTTAACGGCTAGGTCTTTATTTTAAAGGGGGAGTTCAGAATTTTTGACATTAGGCTTAATCTTCGACTTAGTGGGGGTTTAATTAGTCGTTGGAGTTGTTTTGAACAAATTCTGTGCAGTTTGTCAGTTATTTGTTAGTTTCAGGGCTCCGGAGTGGCTGAGCTAGCGCAAGTCAGTGGTGGTTGAAATCAACTCCATTAAACCCCTGTTAACTCGAAGATAAAGCCTTATCTGAAAAATTCAATTACATGCAATGAAATTTTTCTGTTGAGGCAGCAAAGGGAGAAAAATTGGGAAAAGTAACTGACAAATTACTTTTAAAGTAACTTAGTTACTTTGATAATAAAATAATCAGTAAAGTAACTAAATTACTTTTTTGAGGAGTAATCAGTAATTAAATTACTTTTTCAAGTAATCTGTGACATCACAGGTTGGCAACCCTTGGCATGAGCATTAAATTAGTTTAAAGTGGTATTAAAAGTGCCCTTAAAAAGCATTAATTGAGATTTTCTGATAACCCGTAGAAACCCTGATATTGTAAACCAAACATTGTGTCACTTCATATTGCAATATACTGATATATTGCTAATATTGCCCAGCTCTAAAATTTACTAGATTTGTCCGTTAAAGACTTTTCGACTAATAACCAATATCCCGATATTGTCCAAGTCCAAAAATCCGATACTAATATATGCGTTTGTGGAAATAAAATATTATGGCTAGTTGTATTGTGGTGCCCACTGGATGCTTTAATAATGATAAATGTTGGTAAATAAATAAAAACATGTAGGCTATATTGGCCCAAAACCGATAATGGAAAACCACTGTCGATATTATCTGATATCATTTTAAAATGCTTTTATCGGCCGATATTATCGGCTATCCGAAAACATCGGAGAACTCTGAAATTTGCTATATTACCTTTCGAATAAACAAGGCAACAACTACCTGGGTCGTTGGTTTTTGCTGTTACGCTGCAGAAATTCAGTGGTTTAATCATAATTACTATAAATACTGTATAAGAAATACTGTAGTTAATGAGCGTATAAAGAGTCCAACCAATTTGACATGGGGCCTTAGCATGTTAGATGCCTGACAGTCAGCTATATGAACCACCGTACCACAATTTATACAGTACTTTCTTTATGTGTTTTCATGGTCTTATCTTTTGAGTGGGTTTTTTTTGTCTTTTGTCAGCCTCTCCTCAGCTAGATTGGATGTTCAGGTCAATAAGGTCCACATTGCTGCTGCTACTGCTGCAGCTTGCAAAGCTGCAAACCACCACTGACATGCAGCTGATCAAGCCTTAATTGAGTAGACATTTTCTCCCCTTGATTTCTATCGATGCGTGGTGGAGGAAAAAACAAAGTGAGTCTCTATCGTGCTGAACCCCTGGGAGTGAACAACTCGTCTGTTTAACCACTCTCCTGTCTAATTCGACTCTCAGGCGTCTGTGTATTCCTTCCATTGCCCCCCTTTGAGGCACTCCTTGCGTGGTGCTAAAGCCTGCTGCCTGTCGAAGCTAAGCTAAGCTGAGGTGCAGTGAGTAGGCCATGCTAGGTGGGTTGCAGCATTAGTGTTTTCTGCTCGCCGGTGCAATAGAGGCCGACATGCATCAGGGCCTCTGTCAGCAGCTCAGAAGCGATGCAGATGGGAGGTGAAAAGCTCCACGTTGGTGAGGCAGTGACGCTTTTACCGCGTACATTTTCTCCCTTTCCACCTTTGTTACTGCAGCAGTCAGGATGGATCACAGGCTGTGACAAAGTGCCGTGATTGATGGATAGACAGAGCTGTAGAGTGGATGAGAGGATGGATGAGGGTGCAGGAAGGAGTTTAACGTGGCAAACAAAGAGAGACAGAGAGGAACGACCCGCGGCGGCCGCGCAGCAATTTAACCCTCCACTCAGCCAGGTAGCTGCAACCCTGCTACCTGTAAGAATAAGTAGCCCTGCTACATTACATATATACAGGGCTACTGATTCCAGGCTTGTGCAATGAAAAGCATCCATAATGAAATATCCTTCTAGCGGGGGTTAAGGGGCCAAACCCCGATCCAAATACTGTAGCAAATATTTGGATTTTTATGTATATATATATATATATATATATATATATTAGGGCTGCCAAAATTATCGCGTTAACGCGCGGTAATTAATTTTTTAAATTAATCACGTTAAAATATTTGGCACAATTAACGCACATGTCCCGCTCAGACAGTATTCTGCCTTTTGGTAAGTTTTACAGCAAGGCTTTTTGTGCTGTCTAACAGCGAACTCTTGTGGTTGCTTTGCGACATGGTTTATTGTTGTCTTGCCAGTTCAATATGGCTGCACGACGTCTCGGGCTGACGCCTACGTTGTAATGTTGTGCCTATATGATCCTTGGACAAGATTTGTCCGTAAGTATGGTTGTTGTAAATAATGTACATATTATGTTAGCAAGCGAAATGTTATATTTTTTGTATGAGACACTTTTTGTTTATGTTTAATGAACCTGTATAGTGTGCTAAGCTAACGTTGTTGCTAATGCAATGCTTGTGTACTTTTTTTTGTTGTTGTTGTAGTTTTACGACGGTCTAAAGAGGACAATGGTTTGAGGCCATTTAATTAATAAATCAGATGAAAAAGGAAGAAGTCTGATTATTATGGCGTCGTTCACTACCTGTCTAGCTTTGGAAAAAGTAGACGCTTCGGAGTGAGGACAGCATAGACAGATTTAAATGACACTAGAGTGAAATGCCCACTACAGTCCTTATGTACCGTATGTTGAATGTATATATCCATCTTGTGTCTTATCTTTCCATTCCAACAATTTATTTTACAGAATATATATATAATTTACAGAAACATATGGCATATTTTATAGATGGTTTGAATTGCGATTAATTACGATTAATTAATTTTTAAGCTGTAATTAACTCGATGAAAAATTTTAATCGTTTGACAGCCCTAATATATATATATATAAATATATATATATATATATATTTTTTTTTTTTTAACCTCGACAGTCAAGTGCATCAGCTGCTGAGTTTGTATACTTCACTAAGCATAAATAACGAATATATATAATATATATTTTAAAATCCTAGTGTTTTTTGCACCAATCATTTTTTCCCCTCTCCTCTGTACCTCTCCTTCCTCTACATATTCCTTTATCATAAAATGCTTTAATGCAAACAAATTTGAGACTATTTTCAGTGCATCATTTTTGTACAAACCCAACCACCATTAAATTCTTTTGAGAGCGTACTCTCTCATTACAGGCCCTACCTGTACTGCATTACTTGTCAGCGGTGTCATGGCAGCCTGCTCAGATTAAGACTAATGCCGATGGCCCCAGGAACTGCGATTAGAATCACACTCATTACTCAGGGCCCGGTGACGGAAGCAATTTAAAGTCCCCATCTTTACAGTACATGAGGTAGGGCAAGCCCCCACTGTCAGAGGAGGTAACCTCCACCCACCCCCCCAACACACACTCAACACAGAGTAATACAACTGCACTTGTCCAGCAAGGACACATGAAGGCCTTGTGTGACTTAATTGACTGGCTGGCGTTTCCTTAAGGCTTTTAATTTATTCAAACAAATGACTAAGGAAGATTACTGCCATTTGCATGGTCCTCCAAAGCCTTATATTCTTAGAAAACTTGGTGGAGTATGTCTGTCATTGCAGCGGATTTCAGACAGGTCAATATGCACCGATCAAATGTCAATGTGATTGAACCAGAGCGTGAACTATGTGCATGTGTGCGACCCCTTGAATGCACATACGTAACTGCACTTGTCGATGTAGGGTTGGTATCAATGACGGATGTGTGTCTATCTTCATCCTGTCTTTTTAATAACATCTTGTGCTAATAGGGAAAAATTAGAGTACAAGTTCCAACACTTCAAGAGTTTTCAGCTGCTCTGTTTGTCCCTCAGTGACACTTGTGCAGAGAAATGCCAGTCAGGGTCAGCTGTAGGGTGGCTGTCACGCAATAATGAATGATACAGCCATCAATTACCACTTCTTTCCATGGCAGCCCTATCTCACGAATGATAACTGTGTTCGTCTGGAAGAAATCTACCGGCTAATATCAATTTGCTCATAGTTTAAGTTTGGCTCTTTTTAAGTCCAAGCATTTCTAGTTTAAATCAGCTATGACTTTTGGGTAGGTTGTTGTTCAGCAGCGTGGCCATGTAGACTCTTGTTTGAAGTTTGCCACGTGCCGTTTCCTGGTATGTCCTACGCAAAATATTGGGGAGGTAGTGCACAGCAATCTAGCAAATAACATTCAACATACTAAACACACATTTACTCTCTCAACCCGAGCGACTAAAATATTTTGATTGTTTAATTTTTAAGTGTTTTTTTTTTCTTTCTTTTTTTTTTCTTTTTAAATGTTCATTTCCTTTTATTGAATTGTGGGCTTTTCTTTCATTAACAGGGATACCAACAGTTTTTTACACGTTTATTTTGTTGTATTTTCTTGTCACAGATTTGCACTTCACGTGATCTTCACAACTGTACCCGCAACATAGCGTGAGAATTAGGGGCCGTTTATATGGTGTCTCTCCGAGAAGACGAAACATTTCATGTTTGCATTTTTATGGGCCCGTCGCCATTCGAACAATGTTGCAATTCTGCATGAAAACGATGTAGTATTCATGCCAGGCCCTCGGGGGCAGTGCAGATTTACAAGGCGACAGCGAATGATGCACTTTGACCCCACCAAAGTTCCTCAGCCTGGAAAGAAATATGCCCGCCCACTCGAAACGATGGCATTTTTCTTTTGTTCAAAAAGGCACAAAAATGGAAACATTCAACATATTTCATTTAAAAATATTATTAAAACAGTAAATTAAAGCCGACATTCCGCCATATTTGCTGTTTTTAATGTTTAGTAGCACCGCTGCGCACGTCCAATGTGACGTGTACGAGTGCTGATGTTATCGCCGCAGGAGCCTTTGATATGCATGCGGAGATAGCCTCCCCAATCCCCCGCAATCGAATTCTTCCACTTGGGAGGCAGGATTCAGAATTTTTCGTCTTCCCCTTCCGTCTTCGCCAAAACCATATGCACGCGAGGCAACTCCGCAACACAGTCATTGCGTCTTCGTGTCGCAGAGTCGCCATGTAAACTGCCCCTTAGCCTCCCTCCTTATATTATCATATCTCATCTCACACACTTTTGTTTACATAATTATGTCTGACTTATCATCATCATGGACCATAACAATATAAACAGAGCATGTGGTTATGGTAAAGCAAGCACGCTTACTTACTGTAAGGATTAAGGATGAGACAAATACAAATGACACCTGCCTGCTCTGCCTGTATAATAGAGAATGGCATTGACTGATTGATATTGTAATTCTGGCAGTGAAGTAATGTTTTACAGGATGCCTAAAGACAGTGGTAGATGGCCCTCCCCGCCGTGCACCTTTCTTCTTTATGGATCTGCCAAGCACTGAGGACTGGTTAAATGCTGTCAATCATTGATTTTGCACTCTGACAGCAGAGTGATAGCTGCCGTGATTGAAGGAGTCTGGCTTTTGTCTTTGTCTCCTATGCTGCAAAGAAAGGAAAAAAAATCCTCCTTCTTTTACCACTCCCCTTTTCTCTCTCCCTTGCTTTTTTTAGCAAATGGGTATCAACGGGCCATGAAATAATCAATGCTGATGATCCATCTTGGAGCCTGTCGATATGTTAATGAGCAGGCCTCATCGTTATTGCCGCCAGGTCATAAATCACTGCCTCTTAGCAGAATGCACAGCAGCTGGTGCAGCAAACCGCGGGCCAGGAATAAAACACTGTCTTTTAACGATTAATGTCCAAACATTCTGCTGCCCTGCGCCTTGATTGTTTTCACATGCCAAAAAAGTGGGACGGATTGTAAATCAATAAAACAATAAGACAAAGTGTTTTAATAAAGGGAGCGCTTGCGAGTAAATCATTGTAGTTCCCTGGTATGGAATAATTGGATACCTACTACGTGCAAGTCCTTTTTCTTTTAGGTTACAAATGCCTTTGTCGCTGTTTGCTGGGAGAAGAGAACTTGTCCCTCCCCAAATGGTGAGGAACATTCTGTAAGGGAACTTTCCAGTCATCCTTTTAAGTCCATTGAATAAATAAAGTACATATGTATCTCTTTAATTCTAACATGAAAGCAATGCATTAGCCAAGTATTCATTTGGCAATTTCATTCTCCCACGTCAAGGTTGGGGTCAGTCGGTTTTCTAATTCATGTCACACAATTGTGAAAACCGTGTTACAGTGAAACCATCAGGCTTGAGTTCACAGGCCATCAAACAGCAAGTTGGAGAGTATATCTTGTATATACCTTTCAGTATGGGAACTTATTGTATACAAAAGGAGGCGTATGTGTAGCAGTTTGGAGAAAAAGAAGTTTTTTCTAATACCGCAGTCTTCAATTAAAGCACCAAAATGAGCTTAACTAACCAATGATAAGAATTACAAAGCAATAAGGTTTTCCCCTCTCTTTATGTAGCTGTTGACTAAATTAGTTTAAAATTAAACTGGGGTATAATACTTCAGTATTCTGAACTAAGGCTCAGCATCAAACTAAACTAACCTTAGCATGTGCTTGTTTATAACTTTTTGGGGCAAATTAAATCAGTCCATTAACTCATTATTCAAGGACACTATAACACTTTAAACCTCGCAAAGATGAATGCCAACCACGACCCTAACATTCTTTGTTAGATTCTGCATTTTCACCTTGATTAACCACAGCCTTTGGTCTGATTCATTTCCAAGCAAACATGATACCATCTGAGAGCCATGTCAAGCCAGTGGCAATGGAACCAATAGACCCTACCCACGTGACGTCACAACTCCGCATTCTGACTGGTGCCTTCCAATTGTCCGTCAACACATCGTGTTTACCTGTTACGGCTACGTACATTCCTCCTATTTACGGCGTGTTTTTCTGCTCGTTAACATTAATAATCAAAATGGTGAAGGCGTGTGTGGCGGTCGGTTGCAATAACAGAGAAAATAGACGGAGAGACTTGAAGTTCTACCGGTTCCGAGAGACCCGGAGAGGAGAGAGCGAGATGGGCTGCTGCAATTCGACGAGAAAACTGGGCTCCAAAGGATTACCACAGATTATGTAGTAGTCATTTTATAATTGGTAAGATGCATTTAATATATATTTAGAGGGTTTTGGGCTGACAACCACAATTAAGATCATTGCTAGACTAATTGCCGACAACATACACGTATGTATGTAGTGAGAGTGCTATCGCTAAACCATATAAACATTAAAAGCCCTAGCTCCATTGACAAATGACATGAAATACATTAGACTTGACAGTGGATGTTAGCAAGAACAAAAGATTTTGAATTGAAAATTTCGTAACTCACCTTTCCAAGCACAAGATAGATTCCTGCCGAATTTTCGTGGACGAGGACCTGTTTCACCCAACCAGCAACGAAGTATTTATAAGCCTCCAAGCTCTTAAAGTTTTTCAAACTTTCGTGAGAATAGGCTGATTTTGTGTGGACAAGATAGTTGTAAATATCAGGGTAGCTAGCAGATGTCAGGCAAATACGGTGAAGACAGCGGGTCGAAAAACATCGATTTAGGCATCAAATATGGATCTGGCGAATGGATAAACTGAAGCTTTTCCACATAACGCCTTTTATGCAACGCATCCAGTGAGTTTACGGCATCCGAAAGCACCCAGTCTTCCTTGAAATGCATTATAAATTGCTCGATCAATTGAGACCATTGATAATACAGACACAAAATGACGGACAAGGGGGCGGAACAATACAGCGATCACGTGATTTTGTGATGTCGGTGGGTAGGGTCTATACAGGTAGTGGTAACCTGCCAAAATAAGGCCTGTAAAGGTACGAAAAGTGGATGAAAAGAACCAGCACTTCTGGTCAGTCATCCAAATAGCTAAACAAATGAGATGGAAATATTTGATAATTCTTGACAAAAATACTTTGGCTTCGATGTAGTACATCCATCCCTTAGTTTCTTGTACTATTTTTCCTGATTATGGTCACTGAAGTTAGTGCCATCTGACTTTCGGTTTATTCTAATTATCTCGATGAAATCCCCTGCCCTGCACCGTGGCAAGACAGTACAGAAGAATACTGGTCTACAAAATTTTGGAAAACATCTGCTTCAGAAATAAAAATGGATAAAGTATTCAAGATATTTAATGGCTGTTTCCCACTTGCGGCAGCCCAACGTGAAAGGGTCCGTGACAACTTCTCAGCGAAAATGAGCGGTGGCAGCAAGTCTTGAGTGAATTTGGGCGGGACCCAAAATCGAAAATTGTTCTATTTTCACATCGTTGCCGCTAGAGATGGGAATCTTGGGGCACCTAACGATTCGATTTCGATTACGATTCAGAGGCTACGATTTGATCATAAATCGATTATAGATGCCCCCCCAATCTATTAGCTGCTTTTAATGTTTTGTACATTTGTTACAAAAATTGTACAAAAATCCTCTCAGGCTTAAATAAACTTCTATTTCAGTATCAAGTTAACAGTTTGAAACAGTACATAAAATACTCGAGTCCCCATTCTGTATCAGCAGCTTAAAACTACATTCAACTAATTTAATGTTGTGAATCAACCGTTAAAGTTGTTAAAATTGTTCCCGTTATTCCATAATTTCCTATCCGTCTACTTTCGACATGTGAAAGTGTTAAAACTTTTTCATTATTTAAAGTTAGATTCAAGGCAAGATTTTGCCGATGTAGGAGTATTTAGATAAAAAGTCTATTAGGTTCGCTACAACAGCCTTCCAGGGAAGTCTACTGCTATAAGATGGCAGCTATTTACTAACGCCGGCGAGACTGAAATTTTACATCTAGTTTTGTATACATGTGCTAATGCCTCCGAGCCTGTCATTTCGCATCTAGTTCTCTATACATGTGATATCTACCGTAACATTATGTGGGCATAGTCTGGAGCGGTTGTCCGCTGCTGTCAGGTATTATAGTTTTTTTATCTAGCGGCATGAGTTGAGCAGGATGCTTACGCTCGGTCCGTTCCTCATTGCGTCCCGAAGACTGCGCTGTGTTTTAGTTCCGCTTTACTTGGCATATTTTAATAATCGAAATTTGGATGTTTGTGAATCGTTCTCGAATCTTCCACGGCCGAATCACGAATAATCTCAGAATCGGAAATTTCGCTCACCTCTGGTTGCCGCGCTAATGTCAACAACCCATCCAATACCAGAGGGGCAAGCGTTCTGATATTAGTGCTATCAGGCTGTTTTGGCTGATGGATACACACAAATCATGGCCAACTAACCCATGATAAATGCACTTTTTTAAGTTTTGCAAACTCTCGGACACAAAAAATCCCTCTCACACATCTTGACGTGCATTTGTGTTTTTTGTTTTGTCATAATCTCCCCTCTCATTGGATAGGAAAAGTCGATGTTTTCATGTGCAACAATGAAAAAGCATTGGTGCTTAGGACTATAATACATATGCTTGCTGGAGCTCACTTACTTTCCACTTCCTGACAGTGTCTATGTCAGCCTAAGTGGCTCTACGGGTTTTGTGCTTGCTAAACTGAAACAGCCTTAATAATGTTAAAATTTGATACAGTAATATCAGTTTTACAAGTTGCTACATTTGACATGACATGGATATAACAGTATATATTTTGTCACCTTCAACACCACCAGGATTTATTCAATACTGTGAAAACAGTGTAGTAGGTCAAAGGTCTTGTCTACACGATTATATTCTGATATGGATGACAATTTTTTTTGACAAATATATTTACTGAGTCAGAAATAACCATTTCCATTTCAATGAATAGCCATTTTCACCTAAATTACTTGTTTTTTAAGTTTGTAACATTTTGGCCAGATACTGTATCTCAGGGGTGTCAAACCAATTCCACAGAGGGCAAAGAGGGTCCTGGATTTCATTTCAACCAAGACTGCGCAAACAAATTAACTAGTGCTGTCAAATTTATCGCGTTAACGGGCGGTAATTAATTTTTAAAATTTATCACGTTAAAATATTTGACGCATTTAACGTATGCGCGGAATGACCCGCTCATGCATTGTTTGCCGTTTTTTGCACATTGAGAGCTAAGAGGCAGAGAAAGGCAAGTGGAAACAGGGTGATGGGGTGGTTTGCCCAGGGCGCGAAAGTAGCCAGGACCGCCACTGCCTTGTGGTGTAATTCAATCACTACCTTACGTAGTTAAAGACACTGTGGAAGAACGGCAGGGAGCTCATGTGACGTCACCACTCGGCGACGTCAACAATTATGAGCTAATAGTTTATTTTTTTATTGAACATTTTACAAATTTTATTAAAAGTAAAACATTAAGAGGGGTTGTAACATAAAATTACTAGTACTAAAATGTATCTTTTCAGAACTACAAGTCTTTCTATCCGTTGATCCCTTTAACAGAAAGAATGTTAATAATGTTATGCCATTTTATGGATTTATTGTTATAATAAACAAATACAGTACTTATGTTCAGTATGATGAATGTATATATCCGTCTTGTGTCTTATCTTTCTATTCCAACAATAATTTACAGAAAAATATGGCATTTTTTAGAGATGGTTTGAATTGCAATTAATTACGATTAATTAATTTTTAAGCTGTGATTAACTCAATTAAAAATGTTAATCGTTTGACAGCCCTAAAATTAACCAATGAATTTTCTGCTGAAAAGTACAGCACCTGACTGCAATTAACTGATTACACTTGTAGGAGATCAGATTGGTGAAAAGTTGACCTCTTCATTGGTTGGAACAAAATCCAGGACGCTCTTGGCCCTTTGTGGAATTGGTTTGACACCCCTGCTGTATCTAAAAAAATGTTGCTAATTGACACTTTTGATGTCATTTTTCTTTTTTAGTGACACATATTTTGCAAAGTCTCACTGCTTTTTCACTCAAATTCACACCTATGTACGATTTTGATTTCAATCAAGCTAACATGCTTATTTTTAGCATTTAGGGAGAAACTAGAGTACCTGGAAAATTCATCGTTGTTTTTTTTTTACATGACAGCAATAGACAACTTTTGAGCAAACTGCATGTTTTTCCAAATATTATTCAAACTCAAAATAGTAGACCTTTTTGGGTGTTTGAACTTGAAAGTGCCATTATTTTATGATCTGATGAACGGTAAAAAAAAAACAACACAATGCGTGTTGCCCGGTTCGTTTTATACATTCAAATACATTGCAGTGAGCCTCCTTTTGGTTTCTAGAACCAAATAGCATGTGCAGGCAGTGGACACTCCAATTATTCACAGGCACTGAATTGACTTCAGCCTCTTGACAGCTCGAATTCCTGTGGCCTAAATCACGTTGGCAATAAAGCACAGCTCTGCATTTTTTTCTCCCTGGCTGCTAAGTATTATCATGATGAATCTGCTGCTCGGGCGTGTGCTTACTCGAGGCGGACGCGGCAGCAGTTGTTTAAGTTTTCCAAAATAAATAGAGAATAATTCAACAGAGACAGATATAGCAGAGAGGAGTCTGGGAAATGGCAGAGTTTGACTTGTGGAAGTTGCCTTTCTAAATTGTTTTTGTTACTCAGATAAGGAACATTAACTCCAGATGTCAAGCCGAGTAAATAATGTATCAGTCCGCTTCAATGAGGAAAATGGAGATTTCTTTTGAACCGTCATCTATCAATATCTAAGCTCTTCCTACACGTCCACATGCGCTACTCACCCAGCCGTGTCAAATTTGATCAGTTTTCTGCCGCGTCTTACCATTTGGGAACAGATGGGCCCTGTGTGTCAATGTGTTAACGTATTGCCCTACAACATACACGATCATTTGATGAGACCCGACTGCCATTTATTGTTACTTAAAGAGAAGACTTAGAGTCTCTATGTATACACGAATGGTCAGCCGATCTTGTTCCATCTGTTTCCCTGTGTACTGCATAAAGCTATCATATAACCTATAGAGTTGGCTTTTTAGGCATTTAACTAACCATAAAGCTAGATATCCCTATTGAGATAGCTTTCCAACTATCAATTTAGCTACATAGCTCTTGAGCTAGCTATCGGTTTCGCAATATCCAGAGCAATTGTTTGTTTGCCCCTCATTCTTTATTTTAACAGCTTTTGGGAGTAGATTCTATTAATGAGCCAAGTTTTCACATTTTTTTTTAGAATCAACATACTCGCACTGGTTTTTCATATCAACGCCACTATTGATTCAATGAAACAAATTTGCCTGAATTAAAGGCATCACTATCAATTTTGATGAATAGACAAATCATTTTGATCCGTTGTTTGAGTTAAAATTGGTCAAATAATCTGATTTTAGCCATCCATTCCCAAAATGTAGTTCTCAGTTTCGACTGAGATAGTGACACTCACCTCTTCAAATGTGAAATCATCATTTAATTGTGTTATAATCATTGAACAATATCAAATAAACAACAACAATAATGTAACAAATAAAATAGTTGAAAATTGTTTGAATTACAATGTATTTATAGCAGATGAAGTCAAAGCTAGCCCTCGGGAGAAAACAACAGCTATGGCTGGCACCAGCTCCTTCTAATCGCTTGCTAAAATAACAGCTGCGTGTCAAGGATCCAAAACTGTGAGCACAACATTTTTGGACTCTGTTAACTGAATCAGAGAAATAAACCTCTTTCTACTAACTTCATTCTGCAAAACGCTGAGTAATTATTATTGATTTAACTTAGGGTGACCAAACGTCCTCTTTTGCCCGGACAAGTCCTCTTTTTATGTCCTATTTTTACCGTCCGGTCGGGTTTTTATCAATTTTTTTTTTAAAGTTTTCATGATTTTTCATGGGACCAATTTGAAGAGAATCCCTACGGCCGCTGGGGGGCTGCGCCTCACTGTGTTGACGTGACTCCTACTAGTAGAGGGAGAAGGAATATGCTGTTGTATTGTGTTACTGGCATCCCCAAGGGGCCGGATATCCTTTTTCAATATGACTGACATTACAAATATAGCGCAGAAGAAGAAATTTAGCAGAGCAAGTGTAGTTGCGCGGGAGCGCTTTGAGTGGCAGTGTCCCACGCTGGTTCTGTTTTGTTAATAAAATGTCGCCACTGAAAAAGCCATCCGACGCATCAATGCGTTTTATACCCTTCGCCATCCACTCGAAGGAAGAACCGGATCTATAAGTTTATCTCCTATTAATGTCGATCATGTGTCTTCCGTTGTATGTTGGGTTATATGTGTACACAGCGATATAGTATATTGTTTTAGTCTTGTAATTATTCTGTGTTTGTGTATTTGGTTGAATATTAGTATTATATTTATTTATTTAAGGTTCCGTCAGGGTTTTGTCATCTATGTTAAGAAAAGGAAATTCCAAATTGACACAGAAGAGTATTTCTTAACAATTAGCGTGTGTTGAAATTGACTGACACTTTGCACAGAATACTATGATACTGCGCTGCCTGTGACGTGTTCCCAGAGAGCTTGCCTGTTATTAAGAATTTCTTACTATTAATACGTATATAATCAAATGTTCATGTACCCAAAAGAGTAATTAAGTCAAAAATACCTTTATTCTACTTTGGATACAAATTACACAGACTGTATACATACATAGATTTCCATGGGTCTGCAATATATTATTATATATTTTTTATCATTATTCAGGTTTTTTTCTTTTGGGGGGGGGTGTTTTATTGTTTGAATATTTTTTAGGAAGAATAAAGCCTGTTGAGACCTGTAGAGTAAAAAAAATGCTGCTATACATTATATATATATATATATATATATATATATATATATATATATATATATATATATATATATATATATATATATACTAGGGCTGTCAAACGATTAAAATTTTTAATCGAGTTAATTACAGCTTAAAAATTATTTGATCGCAATTAATCGCAATTCAAACCATCTATAAAATATGCCATATTTTTCTGTAAATTATGTATATATTCTGTAAAATAAATTGTTGGGATGGAAAGATAAGACACAAGATGGATATATACATTCAACATACGGTACATAAGGGCTGTAGTGGGCATTTCACTCTACTGTCATTTAAATCTGTCTATGCTGTCCTCACTCCGAAGCGTCTACTTTTTCCAAAGCTAGACAGCTAGTGAACGACGCCTTAATAATCAGACTTCTTCCTTTTTCATCTGATTTATTAATAAAATGGTCTCAAACCATTGTCCTCTTTAGACCGTCGTAAAACTACAAAAAAAAGGACACAAGCATTGCATTAGCAACAACGTTAGCTTAGCACGCTATACAGGTTCACTAAACATAAACAAAAAGCGTCTCATACAAAAAATATAACATTTCGCTTACTAACATAATATGTACATTCTTTACAACAACCATACTTACGGACAAATCTGGTCCAAGGATCATATAAGCACAACATTACAACGTAGGCGTCAGCCCGAGACGTCGTGCAGCCATATTGAACTGGCAAGAAAACAATAAACCATGTCGCGAAGCAACCACAAGAGTTCGCTGTAAAACTTACCAAAAGGCAGAATACTGTCTGAGCGGGACATGTGCGTTAATTGCGTCAAATATTTTAATGTGATTAATTAAAAAAAATAATTACAGCCAGTTAACGCGATAATTTTGACAGCCCTAATATATACATATATATTTTTTTATAAAACTGAAATATTGTATCCAGACGGAGGAGGCACAGTTTAAATATATCAAAGTGATATAGGCACCTTTGAGTGAACTTCGAATAAAATTCAAGTATCTCGAGGCCGGGCCGAGTGTCCTCTTTTTTGGAAATCAAAATATGGTCACCCTAATTTAAGTAGATCATCAACAATAATGTTTCCATGTGCCATGTTTAAATTGTCAGGAAAATTTTCTATACCTCATGCTATCACCTTTAGCTTAAATTAGCTATTGTGTTAGTAGCTGTCTTTCTGTTGTGCTAACAATCAGGCTAGCTGTTAAACCACTCATAAAGCTCGCTACCAGTTTATGTGGGCTCAGTGATTTTGTAATTTGCAGAAACAGTTCAACATATCACACCTTTTAACCATTATGATATTCACAAAGACATACCTGAGTTTTCTTGGGAATAACTGTTGATAGGGGCAATCAGCAAGGAGTGAAAAAGGATTTAACACCCTTGACGATAGTGCAGCAAAAGGACGTAACGCGTCACCTCTGCTTCCAAATTAATTCGTAGATAAACTAGCCGGCACATGAATTGAGAATTAATGTGAATCCAACACCCTTGTTGTGGCATTTTATTAAATGCTAATTAGGGTCTGTAAGCGCAATTAGGCGCTACCCAGAGACATCACAGTTATAGTAGTATAGCGAGCATTTGCGCACAATATCACACGGGCTTTTGCAAACATTGGACCTGATAATTACAATCTAACTATTAACTTGTAGGAGTGTTCTTCTTGCTTCAGACCACTGCTATGATAATTATTCGTTTGTTCTTTGAGGAAGTATACAGTACATATGTGGAACTCTTGGTGCTTGAATGCAAATGTACAAAAGGAGTGCAGACTAATAATGCCTCGCAAACAGTATATACCTACTTATCAAATAACGTCCCATCCATACAGTTTTCTTAATCCTTATATGCTGTTTTGGTCAAGATTGACCAGTTGTAGGTATGCAAAAATCAATAGTGTTTTTCACATATCAAAACTTGAAAACGTGTCAATCTTGACCCGAAAACAATATGATGCAAAGTTTTAGCATTTTGCGGCTGTGTTAAATCGCAGATCAAATTGAGCAAGAAATTTGGGCAGATTTCAAGCAGAACACAAGGGTTGAATAGAAATAGAAATATTTGTGTTAAAAAAAAAAAAAAAAATGGTTTAAGTAAAAGTACTGATTAAACCCCTCTACAGATGTAAAAGTTAAAATATAATAAATAAATAAATAAATCATTAAAATACACACTATTAAATGTACAGGTACTTAGGTAAAAAGTAAAAATGAAATTTGAATGTCAATAACATTAAACTCCATTTAATTTAATTGCACTGTGCTCTTTCCAAGAAGACAAAAAGACATGCAAAATGACAGAACACTCCAAAATTAGCCAAGAGCTACACAAGAAGTGCACACCATAGGTTTTGAGGCTGGAACAACATTTAGTGTTTACAAGTAATCACCAGTGTTTTTAATCGTACTTTAAAAGAGTAATTAGTTACAGTTACAAATTATTTCTCCCAAAAAGTAATTCAGTCAGTAACTCAGTTACCTCATTGTACGGGTAATTACTTACTCAGCAAAGTAACAGATGTTAGTTTTCATGTTCTCCACGTTATTACATTATACATTCTATAACATCTTTCACATCAATGATGTTTTACAAAGATGAGTAACTGGTTGAATTGAACTGATTTCTTTCACCCCCCGCCCCCAAAAATACACTTTTTACATTAAAGAAGAAAAAAAAATCACCTATGTAAGAGTGTAATGGTATACAAACTGTAACTTTGAAATGCTGTGAGAAAAAAGCCTTTTTGTTTTTCCTGATTTACTGAACCCGCACCGAACCGTGGCCCCCCCCTGTACCGGGGTACGGACTGAACCGTGACTTGTGTGGATTGTCACACCCCTAATATATAAAGATATATTTTTCAATATGCAGGTGAGGCTCTGAATCTCCTGCCTCTCCTGTCTTTGCTCTGGTTGTTTTGCTTAAAAAACATGACACAAGATTCATGGATATGTCGTTCAAAAAAATTTAAGGCAAGTGACTATTTGTGATTATTGTAATATTCTTGCATCTACAAGGACAACGCTAACTTGGTGATGATAATGCACACTCAGCAGGAAAACCGAATATTATTTTCAATAATTGTACTGACCTGGATGCCACGAACTGTATGTTAAAAAAGTTACCCGAGAGTTTACGATGATGCTCGCCACGCTAAATGCTAATGCTCTGAGCCACCTAACCAATCATCATCGCGTTTGCAACGGCGTCACTACCCCCTTCCCGCCTCCCCCCTCCCGCTCTGCTCTATCCAAGCAGGAGGCAGCTAATGTGTGATAAAATCAACTGTCGACAACTTGCACTTCATTCAACCAAATTGTAGTAATGCGCCCCTTCACGTCCTCAGTAACGGTAACGGCGTTGCAAAGATGGAAAAAGTAATTAAATAGATTACACTTGACTGAAAAGAATAATGCTGTTAGAAACACCGTTACACTCGAAATTATTAACAACACTGGAAATCCTAGCGTTAAAAACATCACACAATTCTCTTGAATAAGCCTTGGATAGGGTAAATCTTGCCTCTCCAAAATATGTTGCGTCAATGTCGTTAATGCGTCTTTTCCTAGTTCATTTTTTATCCCCTGCCCTATAACTTGCCAAGATCAAACAAAATCTCAGTCGTTTTTTTCTTAATCTTTCTCTTTTTTTCTAGTCAAAATATGGTGTCATTTTGACAAAATAGGGAGAAGGGAGTGTCTTTTTTATGTTGAAAGTTAAAGGTAAAATTTAAAGTAAAGTGCTTTGGTACAGTAACTTCATTATATGCCACCACTGACAGTTTTGCACATCAGCAGTGTGCATCACTGCCATGGCATTCTCCCTCAACTGTAACATAAAACCTTTCCGGTTTAGGGCACAGCTTGGTTTCCAGTCTTGGGGCTACGCGCCGTTGGGTCATGTTAAAACTCAAAGCAAAGCAGTTGGAGCTACAGCGGCTTGTTAGTATCTCTGCTTCTGCCAACCATGACACTTTTCATAGGCAGTGACTTACACTGGTATTGACAGGCATGATTGTTATGAAGTAATGATTGTGGCTTCAAACAAACAACAGTTGTGAAAAGGAACACAACTATACTGGTTTTATACAGTGCCAGTTAATATATAGAACATGTAATATACTGCAGAGAGTAACAGACCTCTACTGGGGTTAAAAACTATTGTAACTGTTGGATTTACATATGCTGCGTCCGCTGTGTAGGTGAATGCTGTGATATTGGTTTTTAACTACACGTAACAGCACTGTTAGAGCAACACTAGATATCTTTTCAACCTTTATAAAATATTTTCATAACATTTGTGATGATATGTCAACTGACAGCTAGATGAATGACACCTCTTTTATATCTTGAGGGGGTCTGTATCACTTTCACTGGCACTATTTAACTTTGACTAGGGTGGCAGGAAGCCTGCCACACAAAAAAACTACAAATGTGCTGACTGCTTTAAGGCATATGTCAATTCTCCCTTTCCTCATTGGTTATTAAAGAAGTCTTTGCGAATTCTGCAAAGACGGCAGAGCAACAAAAGAGACAAAAAGTTTTGTCCGAGGAGACAAAAAAAAAAAGAAAGAAAAAGGGAGGCTTCCAGGATAAAAGGACACTAAAGAATAAACATTTGCCCGGCTTTTACTCGTTGGCGGGGGTTTGCAGGCCGGTGAGGGAATACGGTAAAAAATCAAACGTTTGTTATTATCAACATCGTCACACGTTATTGTTTAGCCACAACTGGATTCATTACCTCATTACTGTTCATCCTTTATACAACCGCTGGAAACAGAAATGTGATTTGATTTACAGCAGCCGAAAAGCACGATGGTTCTGAAAACACGCCACTACTGGATCGGATCCGATCTCGTGACCAAGTCTGATACTGTCCGATACCTCAAAAATAGCCACATCGGGTGCCGACATCGATATTGGGTATCGGATCTGGTCATCCCTAAAATCAATAACATTAGTTGACAGTGATGCTGATGGATGTATCAGCACAAAACATCTAAATAAAGGTGTTATGCCTCAAATGTAAAGTCCATATATGTCTTTTCTAAATACTACATACTGTATGCATGAGGGTGTTGTCTCACATATCGCCAAGCTTTTGGTTCAGGCCTTGGGGCTCTCGCCATGAAACACTTTATCATGTTTTTAGTCTTCATGAATAATTAAAAAAAACCCGAATTACTTGCCATGTACAAAATTCATATGCTGGCGCAGCGAGGGAGGGTGCGGTTGATACACGAAAATTAATTTTCCTTTCTCCGTGAGTGTGACGGGAAATCAATTAATCTTGATGTATTATTTCATGCCGGGCAGGGCGGCGGCGGCGGCACAGAGAGTGGCTACAGCTGTTCTCATTGGAGAGGTCATATATTATACTTGGCGGCTTTGACAGCTGCTGAAGGAAAGGGCTGAAGGATATCAGGCAGGTGTAGAAAGCAGGGGGAAAAATATTTGGAAACATCAACTATTTCCACCTAAACAAACTAAAAGCTGGAAGAATGAATTAAAGGATCAATTCTTTTTGACTTCTCCCCAAAACGCTGTCACTAGTGCCTGACATTGTTAGTGATGTTCCCGTTTATTTGATGAAGTAGTCATGTTGTGCTATTCATCTGTTTATGTGTCCTCTTTTGCCTTTTTGGTGTTTGCGTGCAGTAGGAGGGAAGGGAGGGGTGTTGGAATTGAGATTTACCACCCGTCAGATAAATGTGTCCGTGTAATATAACACGGGAGATGGAGTGACAGAGCTATTTACTGCCTGCTTTAAAGTTTTATAACTTGTCACACTTTGCACAGGTTGTTGCTGTGCCTTGTCGATGTCCCGGCATCACCGGCGTGAATGGGGAAATAGGCTCAGATAATGACTCTTAATGGGAGCGAGAGAAGTATAAAACCAGAAAGGCTGCAAACTCAAGAACAGGGTTTGTGTTCTGTTCCTATATTGACGACGTACCTCAAACCCTACTCTATCTGGCGATATGATTCATATTATTATTTACAGGTCATGATTCGATTTGATCCCGATTATTCCCAATGCTATGCACTTTTACATTATGCAATTATTGCAATATTTGTATATCACTTTAAAAAGCAAATTGTAGCAAACCATGAAACAAAGAAATTACAAATATCCATCTTGCCTCCTCAGGTGTAGTTTTAGCTAGGGAAAACAAAGGATGGTATCTAAAGTGCTAGACACATCATCTGTTTGATTTTTTTTTTAATTTTTATTTTTTTACCCAATATGAAATACGTTGTAGGATTCTTGTTCATTTCATTCATTTTTATTGTTTGTTTTGTTGCTTTTATATACAAAATTTTACTAGCTTGGTCTTTATTTTGAATTAATATACAGTGGGGCAAATAAGTATTTAGTCAACCACTAATTGTGCAAGTTCTCCCACTTGAAAATTTTAGAGAGGCCTGTAATTGTCAAGATGTGTAAACCTCAACCATGAGAGACAGGATGTGAAAAAAAAAAAAAACAGAAAATCACATTGTTTGATTTTTAAATAATTTATTTGCAAATCATGGTGGAAAATAAGTATTTGGTCAATACCAATAGCCAATGTTCCCTCTAATTTTTCATGTGTCTGAGCAAACACACCAGCTCCCTGAGCACACTGCGGCCCACGGTGAGCAACATCAGATGTGTACCGTATTTTTTGGAATATAAGTCGCACCAGCCAAAAAATGCACAATTAAAAGGTAAAAACATGTATGTCGCACCGGCGTATAAGTCGCATTTTTGGGGGAAATTTATTTGGTAGAATCCACCACGAAGAACAGACATGTCATTTTGAAAGGCAATTTAGAATAAAAATACAATAGAGAACAACAGGCTGATTAAGTGTACGGTATGCTAACATTACATGACTCATAAACAATTAACTGAGAACATGCCTAGTATGTTAATGTAACATAGCTATTTAGAGTTACTCAGATAACTATAGCATAAAGAACATGCTAACTAGCAACAATGATATAATAATGTGTGAGTAAGTTCACATACAGTATAAGTCGCTCCAGAGTATAAGACGCACCCTCTGCCAAACTATGAAAAAAACTGCGATTTACAGTCAGAAAAATATGGTACATGGCGGCCACACACCTGTATCACGCCTTTTCGCGCCTATTAGCATTTCTACTGCCCGTAAATTATCTAGTATTAAGAGCATTTAATGATTAATATTCATAATTCAAATATATTTATAAATGTCACTAGAATACACACCAATCTGACTTAAATTGTACCTTATTTTTCACATCTTAATATATAGGACTAGCATTTGGTGTACTGATATGTCAGTGCTCTCATCTACTATCGGTGTATGCCAGGGTGCATTTTTAACACTGCACATAGTCTCGTTCTCCACTATCTCATTTATTGAGTTTACAAATTCAAAGGTATAATTTTTACTTCGCCAGCTTTCTGGTATACTTACATACTTTGCCATGTGATTGCGGATTTGTTGAAATGACACCATTGACGCATTCATTTCAATGGCAAGTAAAATATCGTCAATGAGAACTTCAACTTGCTCTGGGTCAGATTTTGTTTTGTGGGACAGCTCGTTTCTCTTCTGTCGGTGTTTTTGCATTCTCCCGCAATAATGTACCAATCGCCTGTCCCATTTTGAGTCTTCATAATTTTCAACAGCTTTCAAATGACTTTTCTGCTGAATATGACACTTGAGGTAGTCCAACTTCCATTCCGTCTGCATTTTTCCCTCTGAAAACTCACTTGCTACTTTGGCTTCGTGGCAAATATCACACAGTTTTACCGCTTGTTCGTCTATTTGCACATGCTCCGACAGCCACTCCAACTTATATGAACTGCATTTCTTTTTTACTTTGGCTCGGTGAGTGGATGTGTCGCTGTCCGTTCGTTTCGCCATGATAAGGTTTTTTAAGATTTCGGTCTCAACTCCGCCGCACTCACGCACTGTTGATAGCTTGCTAACCTACACCGCGCGTGTAGGCTGGGCAATACACATGCAATGTCAATGCAATGATTGGCTGCGTAGCGGAAGTGAACCTTATCGTATCATTTGCTGGACACCTGTCACTCACCGAGTTACAACGTTTCTGTTGATTTTTTTTTTTTTTTTTTTTGTGCGCAGCATAGAATTTCTTGTGCGCAGAGTAGGTGCCAGCAGTGCACGATTGCGCACGCGTGCAGCTTAGAGGGAACATTGCCAATAGCTCAATACTTTGCTATGTACCCTTTGCTGGCAATAACAGAGGCCAAACATTTTCTGTAACTCTTCGCAAGCTTTTCACACACTGTTGCTGGTATTTTGGCCCATTCCTCCATGCAGATCTCATCTAGAGCAGTGATGTTTTGGGAATGTCGTTGGGCAACACGGACTTTGAACTCCCTCCTCACCCCGTGGCGTCAAAATAATAACAAGAACGGTGAGCAAAAATACCAGAACCAGATGGGGGGACCTAGTGAATGACCTACAGAGAGCTGGGACCACAGTAATAAAGGCTACTATCAGTAACACAATGCGCCGCCAGGGACTCAAATCCTGCACTGCCAGACGTGTCCCCCTGCTGAAGAAAGTACATGTCCAGGCCCGTCTGCGGTTCGCTAGAGAGCATTTGGATGATCCAGAAGAGGACTGGGAGAATGGGTTATGGTCAGATGAAACCAAAATAGAACTTCTTGGGATAAACACAGGTTCTCCTGTTTGGAGGAGAAAGAATACTGTGAAGCATGGGGGTGGAAACATCATGCTTTGGGGCTGTTTTTCTGCAAAGGGACCTGGACGACTGATCTGTGTAAAGGAAAGAATGAATGGGGCCATGTATGGAGAGATTTTGAGTGAAAATCCCCTTCCATCAGCAAGGGCATTGAAGATGAGACGTGGCTGGGTCTTTCAGCATGACAATGATCCCAAACACACAGCCAGGGCAACAAAGCAGTGGCTTCGTAAGAAGCATTTCAAGGTCCTGGAGTGGCCTAGCCAGTCTCCAGATCTCAACCCCATAGAAAATCTGTGGAGGGAGTTGAAAGTCCTTGTTGCCCAACGACAGCCCCAAAACATCACTGCTCTACTAGAGGAGATCTGCATGGAGGAATGGGCCAAAATACCAGCAACAGTGTGTGACAAGCTTGTGAAGAGTTACAGAAAACGTTTGGCCTCCGTTATTGCCAACAAAGGGTACATAACAAAGTATTGAGATGAACTTTTGGTATTGACCAAATATTTATTTTCCACCATGATTTGCAAATAAATTCTTTAAAAATCAAACATTGTGATTTTCTGTTCTTTTTCCACATTCTGTCTCTCATGGTTGAGGTTTACCCATGTTGACAATTACAGGCCTCTCTAATATTTTCAAGTGGGAGAATTTGCACAATTAGTGGTTGACTAAATACTTATTTGCCCCACTGTATATAGGAAAGCCAATTACATGAAATGACATTTTTCGGCCACTGGAGGTGGGGGTGAGGGGGGGGGGGGTGCACTGCCTGTTATGCCGAAAAATGTCTCCCCGCGTGAAATATCTCCCCTGACGGGAGCGCTTATTTATAATGCTTTATTGAGGTGAAAACATCAAATGTTTTCATGGACGCATTACAGTAATGGATTTACGACTGTAAAATCAGTTTTAAATAAATAAATTACACAAAATACTCGTACTGTATTTTAGTAACAAATCGTGGACTGGGTCACATAACCATCTTTGAACAGAAATGTATTAGTCTACAGGTTTTCACGACCATATCCCAATGACAATCACACAGGTATGACATTTATTAGTTCAAGCAGAGTAAAATAATACATATTCACAGTACGAGAAAGTAGTTTTTGTGTCCATCGAGTTTTTCAGTTTTTACGTGTGACGTATGGGCGCTCCGGTCAGGGGAGACTTTTCATGCGGGGGGGGGGGGGTATTTTTCGGCACAACACCCCGCCTGCCTTCCCTCAATCTCTGCGTATGCATAAAAAGTACATTTATCTCAATTTATTCTTTTGTTTTATGTTTGAACAACATATGGCTTTCTTTGTAATATTGTCTCTTTTTTTAGTGCAAACATGCTTTGGGCCAAACCAGCTAAAATGCAAGATTCTAAATATTTCATGCCTCCATTTTTGCAGTAAAAGCCTAAATGAGATGGGAGAATTGCGTGACGAAATATCGAGATGTATCTCAGAACTGATTTTTTTTTTAACACCCCTACTTTCAACTGGTGGCACACATTTACCCTACAACTCAAATTTGATCTTTTGTACAGGCCATGCTAAGCTCAACAATGTTGATTCTAAGAGTGTGAAAATATCTCGATACGGCGATGTATCGCGCTATTTTGCAACCTGATGGGTTATCAATATGCTCCCGCCAAGTATCGATACTTTTATTTGACATATTGGCAATCCTATGAAGTATGGGCGCTGTAAAGTGCTCATTCAATGTTTGTTGAGCAATTCCTGGGCATTCCGCTAGGGGCGCTCAAAAGTGGCAGTTAAGGTAAAGTGCGCGCAAGTCATCTAGAGAAGAAGAGATGAAGCTAGACGTGTGATGAAAAAAAGTTGACCACCAATGGTTGAGGAAAAAAGTGAGAAAAATATTGTCACAAATCACACGTGTGGACACACTTTAGATTTTACACGAATAAGGAAGGAAGTAAGGTGAACAAGGACTTTGCTGTATGCAAGAATTGTTTAACAAAAATAAAATACACGGGAAAAACAATGAATATGGAAAGCCACTTCCAGCTGGTGACGAAGTGGTCACCAGATTTCTTTAGCAACAACCTGCCATCACTGCTTCACTTTTATCACTTGAGGTAAGATAGATCTGCAACGTAAATTTTTTTTGTTTTGTTTAATTTACCTGTATTATTTTAATGGCATTTGTTGTAAAATAATATCAAATAAACCAGAACCTTAAATTGGATGGAAATGAATATCGAACAAGCCCACATCAATTTACTGATTTATTTGATATTATTTGAGAACCACTTGACATCTAATTTATTAAACAAACTATTATTACTGCCATTTTGATACAATAAGCTATAAAAAATGATTTGAATAGCTTCCAACATAGGATGTGCGTGTTAAATAATGTAGCCTGCCTATATATTGAAAATTGGTAATTATTGCATTTTTAGTTCACTCAGTACTTCCACCTAGGGATGGGAATTGATAGGATTTTTACGATTCCGATTCCATTATCGATATTACTTAACGATTCGATTCTTTATCGATTCTCTTATCGATTCTAATTTGGGGAAAAGGAAGAACAAACGTTTTGATTGGCATTGAGTTTGTTTAATCAGAAGTCACAACTATAAAAACTCACAACAAGATCAAAAGAGGCCCAAAGCCTCAATATTAACTGTGGCAATAAGTGGCAAATACGGTGGCCCTGAAGTGCAAAACACAACGGCAAATCAAAAAACACAACGCCAAATTAAAAAACACAACTGCAAATCACAAAACAAAAAAACAAATTAAAAAACAAAACGCCAAATTAAAAAACACAACTGCAAATCACAAAACAAAAAAACAAATTAAAAAACAAAACGCCAAATTAAAAAAAACAACTGCAAATCACAAAACAAAAAAACAAATTAAAAAACAAAACGCCAAATTAAAAAACACAACTGCAAATCACAAAACAGAAAAACAAATTAAAAAACAAAACGCCAAATTAAAAAACACAACTGCAAATCACAAAACAAAAAAACAAATTAAAAAACAAAACGCCAAATTAAAAAACACAACTGCAAATCACAAAACAAAAAAACAAATTAAAAAACAAAACGCCAAATTAAAAAACACAACTGCAAATCACAAAACAAAAAAACAAATTAAAAAACAAAACGCCAAATTAAAAAACACAACTGCAAATCACAAAACAAAAAAACAAATTAAAAAACAAAACGCCAAATTAAAAAACACAACTGCAAATCACAAAACAAAAAAACATTAAGAAAAACACAACGACATTTCAAGTACCGGAAAAGGTAGGGACCAGTTAAAATGTTAACTCATCGCTGATTGGACGAATCCACCGGAAAGCGTAGAACTGATGAACAAGAAAGTTTCTCCGCTTCTGGCGTGGAATTTCAAAATGAGCCTTACCGAAGATGCGAACATGGCTGCCGCTATAAAAGAATATTTTTTTTCGGGGCATACGTATGAAGTCCTATCGGTTCTTGTCTCGTGACGTTTCTGGCGCAATGCATTGTGGGTTTTCGTGTATTGCAGAACAACAAGCCCGCGACGTGATCCTTTGGTAGGCATCCATTCTGCGTGGTAATCGTTGAAAATGGTACACTCGTGTTGTGTGAAAGACTGCCATTCTAGGTCCCATGATAGAAACGAATGCAAAAAGGATGGGATAGTTTTTTTTTTTTAGCATTCCCGCCTGGAAGAGAAGATATGGAACTCAGATGAGTTGACCAAGAGGCTTCGAATGGTTGCAGCGGTGAGAAGAAAGGCCATCACTTTTTATTCATCAACTGAAAACATGTCGGTCTGTTCCCTACATTTCCATAAAGGTAAGTAACTGGAAGTGTTAATGTTCTTCGGATACTGATACTGACTGCATTTAAACGCTTATGGCGTGTGGTTGTGTTGTTTACTTTGGCTAACCACGCTAGTGTCTAAGAGAGGCTAACTGTAGCCCTACTGGCTAACTGTGCATAAGCAACAGGCGTTCACCGTATGGTACTGGTACTAGTACACAAAAAACAGTTCAAAGGTAACAAAGTAAGGGTAGTAATGAAGATGTAACAGCACACAATGAATGATTATAAGTATGGGAGATGTGTTAGAAAAAAATGCAATATTTACCTCCCGCTTAGGCTACTGATATGCTTGACCAAGCACTCTGTGGAGGAGACTACAGATCTACTAAATCACCAGAAGAATCTTCTGCTTGTTTGTTATGCCTAATGATCAGTTAAACTTAAAAAAAAAAAAAAAAAAGTCTGTTGCATACAAATCAGTGCCATATGATGTCAGGTCCCACCAGTTTAGACACACTACAAAGCTTTAAAATCCATTTTAAGTTACTAATGTTAACCTGTTGTATGACTGATATGACTTTTATAATTTCAGGAAAACCAGCATATGAAATAAATGAGGCAGACCCTGACTGGGCACCATCCTTACGCCTGGGACACACATGTGTTCAGCCCACCAACGTGGACCGCTCTTCTAGGCGAAGTAGGCGTGAGAAATTGAGGATGGAGGAAGACGTTGGTGAGCTACAGGAGGAGCCGTCAGCGCCCTTTAGATGCTCCTTCTGACCTTCATGCGCCTGCGTTTGGACCTGCCTACACTACACATTGCACACATATTCCATGTTTCCCGTAAGACTGTGTATTGAGTGTTCAGTGGCATGGTGCCCTTTTTACATGCTAACTTGAGACGAGCAATTGTTTGGCCCAACAGAGAAACACTCTATAAAACAATGCCTCACGAGTTTGTTGAGTCCTTCAGACGCAGAGTTGCAGTGATTATTGAGTTTTTTGAAATTTTTACAGCGAAACCATCAAATCTTAAGGCGTGTGCGCAAATGTTTTCTAATTACAAGCATAACTACACCATGAAATATCTAACTGGAATCACACCAAAGGGGGGAATTTTTTTTATGTCAAAAGGTTGGGGTGGTCGCACAAGTGACAAACATATCACCTTGAACAGTGCTTTTTTTAATAACCTTTTGCCCGGGGACATTGTCTTGACTGACAGAGGCTTTGATATTCAAGAACATGTGGGTATGTTATGTGCAGAGGTCAAACTCCCTGCTTTCACAAACGGTCGCTGTCAGTTAGCTGGTAGAGATGTGGAGGAGACTAGGAATATAGCACATTTGAGGATCCATGTTGAACAGGTAATTGGTAATCTTTGCCAGAAGTATCCAAGATCCAACAGGAACTATACCTATTAACTTGGTTCTGCCATGTGACGGCGAAGATTGCAAATTGTTGGATAAGATTGTTTATGTATACGGTGCCCTTACAAACCTTTGCCCAACTGTTGTGTAGTTTGTACTGTTATACCATTTACTATGCTAACCGTTTCAGCCTTTCAAACTTAGCTGTTATTGATATTTTGTATTTTGTTGTGACTTGATTGTATTTAATAAAACATTGTCATCTTGAATCCTATTCTTTGTAAGTACAGCATGTGTCAATACTGTATTATATATATATATATATATATATATATATATATACACACACGCATAATAATGTGTATACAAAGGACAACAGTTAACTATTTTGGCCAGGTACTTTTAATGTTGCCAAATTGTCAATTAAATCACAAACTACCAACCACCACTAACTTAAGTGGAGCACAGAGAGCAGAACCAACACGTCTTTATCTGTTTCATGCGGTGTAGACCACAGGTTAAATAATAATGGGGCAGATCTCATTATCACACGCAACCATGTCATCTTTGGTCTCCAGACCACAGCAGAGGCACCATAACTGACAAATACCGATCTCCCGCTTCCTTTTCAAGCTTCTCCACATAAGGAGTCTTGTCGTTCTTCTGGCTTTTTCCCATTTCGATGTGATATTCGCGTGGCTGCTTACCCGCAAAATTGTCAACAAAACAAACGTGACCGGGGCGGATGTAATCCAGGTCACTGAGATACACGAAAGATGGCGGCTCAGGTGGTCGTGATGACGTAGGTGACAACAACCGATTATATTAATTGCGTCACGGGTCTTTGTGCCATCCCAATGAGAATGCGAACAGACCTCGAACGGAAAATGGGACAATCGCAATTAACTCAATGCCATTGACGACGCTAGATGTCAAATCTATTGAAATGGGAGGGTTAGCAAAGGAATGGATGTTCATTCTGTCACCCCACCTATTTTAAATGGATTGTATGTCTGCTGGTGATATTTAAATTCACAGCTGAAGTTTGAAAAGAGCCACGTGGTCTAGCGTCGTCAATGGCATTGAGTTAATTGTTACTTTAAAAATTTCATAGGATGTTTCTCAAAACGTAATACAAAAAACATTGTAAATACAGTACATTAAAAATACCCAAATCCAGGTGAATTCTGGATTCCAAAGTCCATGTTTTGCTTGAAGACACCATATATGTCTTAAAATAAAGCTGACAATGTATTGGCACAAGTGTTGGCGAGTGGAACGTGAGTGTCAAGAACTCGATGCGTGGAAGGGCTGGTGGAAATGCTGCTATCCCTGTAGTGAACATCAGAACTTCTTCCAGGGAAACGGCTGCAACTTTCTCTGAAATAAGAATGGCAACAGTGCAGTAGATCATTTGATTGGCATGCATTACGCAATGCTTTCATTCCCAAAATAAAAATATATAATTAGGACATGTCAAGGAAATCTTATTAAGGCCTGGTATCCGAATGAATAATGTTAGCTTTCTCCGGTAAACGTATGTATCGTTTTACAGAGGTAAAGAAAGTCATACTGCAATGTTTTACTTACTCGAAGGACGTTCTGCGTCATTGACATTAGAAACTTCTCGAAGCCTCTTGTCACAGCCGCTGCAAAAATTAGGTGAAGATTCCACCAACTGCTTTCCACAGGTCTGGCAATACATTATACTTCAAGAATTCAGTTGTGTTTTACGTATTTTTGGCCAAATGTTGAACCAAAAGCGAGAAGTAACTATCCCTGCTGGTCGGCGCCGTCTTGCAGTCGAGTCTTCCGTCTGGAGCGTACTGTTTCCGGTGGATTCGTCTAATCAGCGATGAATTAACATTTTGACTGGTCCCTACCTTTTCCGGTACTTGAAATGTCGTTGTGTTTTTCTTAATGTTATTTTGTTTTGTGATTTGCAGTTGTGTTTTTTAATTTGGCGTTTTGTTTTTTAATTTGTTTTTTTGTTTTGTGATTTGCAGTTGTGTTTTTTAATTTGGCGTTTTGTTTTTTAATTTGTTTTTTTGTTTTGTGATTTGCAGTTGTGTTTTTTAATTTGGCGTTTTGTTTTTTGTTTTTTTGTTTTGTGATTTGCAGTTGTGTTTTTTAATTTGGCGTTTTGTTTTTTAATTTGTTTTTTTGTTTTTTGATTTGCAGTTGTGTTTTTTAATTTGGCGTTTTGTTTTTTAATTTGTTTTTTTTTTTGTGATTTGCAGTTGTGTTTTTTAATTTGGCGTTTTGTTTTTTAATTTGTTTTTTTGTTTTTTGATTTGCAGTTGTGTTTTTTAATTTGGCGTTTTGTTTTTTAATTTGTTTTTTTGTTTTGTGATTTGCAGTTGTGTTTTTTAATTTGGCGTTTTGTTTTTTAATTTGTTTTTTTGTTTTTTGATTTGCAGTTGTGTTTTTTAATTTGGCGTTGTGTTTTTTGATTTGCCGTTGTGTTTTGCACTTCAGGGCCACCGTAGGCAAATGCACAAGAATGTGTAACATTTTACTGAAACATTTTTCTAATAGAAATAAAAAATATTGGTATATATTGGCATATAGGTCGTTGGTCTGCCTTTAGCAATATGTGTTAAACTTGCAGGGGTCCCCAAACTTTTTCCAGTGAGGGCCGCATAACTTTTCCCTTCTCTGACGAGGGGCCGGGGTCGGTTTGTGACAGAAAAAGTGTGACGATTGCAGGAGTGCCTAAATGTAAAAAATTATTGTTTTTCAGAAAGCCACAATCAAATAACCCTTTCTGGATATTTCACAGAACAAAAGTAAATAAAATAATAATATAATATAATATAATATAATTATAATATAATATAATTAATAATAATAACACTATTAATCAAATAGATAATAACCAAATAACCCTCTCTGAGTTCTTCACAGAAAAAGGCCAGAAAATAATTAACACTATTGAGAAAAAATTTTTAAAAAATCAAAATGCTCTTTGGTATTGTTCAGGGGGCCGGACCAAATGTCGGGGCGGGCCGTATTCGGCCCGCGGGCCGTAGTTTGGGGACCCCTGTTAAAGTATTATTTACCAGTATATTGAAATGCATGTTTTTTAGTTTTTATGGTGCTTTCACGCTCAAGTGGGGGCGCCCTTGCGCTTCCTCACGCGAAGAAGAACGCGCTCACGTGAAGAAGAGCGCTCTTACACGCGGAGAAGAAATGCCGCATCCAAGCGAGTGAGCGAGTTAGTGAGAGAGAGAAGCACTGCTACGACCTTACGTTCTTTGTTAACGCTTGTAAAATATCTACAGAGGCAACGCCTGTATGTATCATCTTTTGTGTTGTTGTTGTTATTGTTGTGTGTTTCCACTCGCGATCGGACACTGAAATCCAGTTGTGTAGTGGTTTGAACGATGTGCTAATGCTAGCGAACGCATGCTAACTGTTTTGTTATTACTGAATTAGCAGCTAATCATCGCTGATTTACGTTGATGCAAACCTGTTTGTTATTGGGTACGAAATTGATTTGTTTCATTTCTATTTTTAGTTTCACTCTTTAAGTGATGGTTGAATAAAGTCAGCAAATTATACCAACGTCTTCTGTATCGCCATTTCGGAGTTTAGCTAGCTGTATAGCTGTCTCGGTGAGGACAGTGCAGTCTATTCCCTCCCGATGCAGTTATCTCCACCTTCCCTCCCGATGCAGTTATCTCCACCTTGCAATGATTGCAAGTCGTTTTGTTGTAATTTTTCCTCGTGAAGTGAAGACACACTTTCGAGCGTTTGAACCTACGTGCTGTCATTGTTATGTTTACGGCTGCAATGCTCGTGCTAAACCATCGTAACCTTTCATTTTCACCCTCTTTCCTGGTGAAGTGTAGCCAAACTTTTGAGCGGGTGGTTCTTGGTGCCATGCTAGTTTGATGTGTTTGGACAACAAGACAGTCACGACGCAATACGCGTCTTTAGGAATCGTTAAAGGGATCGTTAAGGCTTTTTCATTGTGATGTCGAGGCCTCGAAACACTAGGAACCGGTTCCGAATTGGAATCGGATTTCGATTCCCATCCCTACTTCCAACACACACAAAAAATCAGGATTTCAACTCAGAAGCTATTAAGTAGTAATTTCATTTTTTTTTGCTTATTTTATTTTGTTGTTGCAATGTTGCACAAAAAAGGTTTCACTGTTTAATACATGACTCAATAAACAGTATTTTTTTCTGTTTTGAAATATCTTGTTTTTCCTTTTAACAGTTGTATCGTAGAATATCATATATTGATAATCGCGATATTGTGATTTAACCGTTATCGTGAGCCTTGTATCGCGAATCGTATCATATTGTGAGGTGCCCCGAGGTTCCCACTCCTAGTTGATTCGTAACTACACTTGATTACTACACTTGATCTTAGCCAAAAGGCAATAAGGCTACTAAGGCTATAGTTTTGATTTACCAAAGAATAATGCCATATTGAAAGAATCAAGGAATGTGTTCTCATAATAATGTACAGTATTTGTCTGAGGAAATTATTAAGCAATGTGTTATCCAAAGTTATTGTTGTATGCTATATATATATATATATATATATATATATATATATATATATATATATATATATATATATATATATATATATATATATATATATATTAGGGCTTTCAAACGATTAAAATTTTTAATCGAGTTAATTACAGCTTAAAAATTAATTAATCGTAATTAATCGCAATTAATCGCAATTCAAACCATCATAAAATATGCCATATTTTTCTGTAAATTATATATATATTCTGTAAAATAATTTGTTGGAATGGAAAGATAAGACACAAGATGGATATATACATTCAACATACGGTACATAAGGACTGTAGTGGGCATTTTACTCTACTGTCATTTAAATCTGTCTATGCTGTCCTCACTCCGAAGCGTCTACTTTTTCCAAAGCTAGACAGCTAGTGAACGACGCCTTAATAATCAGACTTCTTCCTTTTTCATCTGATTTATTAATAAAATGGCCAAAAACCACTGTCCTCTTTAGACCGTAGTGAAACTACAAAAAAAAAAAATACACAAGCATTGCATTAGCAACAACGTTAGCTTAGCACACTATACAGGTTCACTTAACATAAACAAAAAGCGTCTCATTCAAAAAATATAACATTTCGCTTACTAACATAATATGTACATTCTTTACACAACCATACTTACGGACAAATCTTGTCCAAGGATCATATAAGCACAACATTACATCGTAGGCGTCAGCCCGAGACGTCGTGCAGCCATATTGAACTGGCAAGAAAGCAATAAACCATGTCGCAAAGCGACCACAAGAGTTCGCTGTTAGACAGCACAAAAACCCTTGCTGTAAAACTTACCAAAAGGCAGAATACTGTCTGAGCGGGACATGTGCGTTAATTGCGTCAAATATTTTAACGTGATTAATTAAAAAAAATAATTACCGCGCGTTAACGCGATAATTTTGACAGCCCTAATATATATATATGTATATATATATATATATATATATATATTAAGGGTGTAACGGTACATGTATTTGTATTGAACCGTTTCGGAGGCGTACCGAACGAGTTTCTAACGTAATGTAACCCTTACTTTTCGAGGCTGTAAGTCGATCGGGTTACAGTTTCTTTGTGTAGATTATATTTACTCCGTCTTCTCTACTATAATGAGGACCAACACGGTAGGACAGTAGAAGGAAACGTCAACGGCACGACAACGTGGCCGCCGCGAGAACGCAGTGAAATGCGGCCGTTTAAGTCAATCAGCCAATGCACACCAGTCGCAGTGCGGCCGCGTGCCAGGAGCGGCTCAACGCAGCGCACAAGAAAATAACGGCAGAGTTTATTATTTGACGCGAGACGCGGCCCTCCTGCGTCAACACATACTACTAGCTAGCATCGGGCAGACCGGAAGTCACTCGTGTAAAAACACGGTGGATCCGGTCGATTTTCAAACTAATATGCAATCGTAACTCACTTATTTGAGTCCATCAGATCTCTTGAGTGGTAGATCGGGGCACAGTTGACTTGTCTTTGTTGATTTACTGCTGTCTTCTCTGCTATAATAATAACTAACACGGCCCCGTGTTGAATACAAAACCCTCCGACCATAACAAAACAAGTAGGAACTAATATTCACTTAGGAACTAAAGTTATACAACATAAAATATAATATATCAATGAATACTACATCACATTTGTAAAATATAAACACATAATAAAATAAATAATAGCCTATTTAAATAAAATAAATTAAAATGAGCAAAAACACCTGTAATTAAATAATAAGATCCTGCTCATACAATTAAATGTATTAATTTCTGTGTGGCGCCCTGAGAAAATCCACCAATAAAGCTTTTGAAAACCGTTCATAGGAAAAAAAAAATGATTCATTGAGGCATTTCATTTGTAAAATACATGTTAAAATCTTTGTCATTGGGATTGCTTTTCTCTTTAGCACACGACTTCTTTTTTCGTCTTTCTTTCAGAAACAAAGCTGACCAATACACAGGGTCTGAAAGGCAAATTGTTGTTGGATTATTATCTTTAAATACCAGCTACTTTTGAGCAGAATTCTAGCTTTGTATATGCTAATGTTACTATTGTTGAAAGCACAAAAGTCTGTAATAAACAACAAGCACATTTAAATTTTGCATTTTGTTTTCTTACTGTACCGAAAATGAACCGAACCGTGACCTCAAAACCGAGGTACGTACCGAACCGAGATTTTTGTGTACCGTTACATCCCTAATATATATATATATATATATATATATATATATATATATATATATATATATATATATATATATATATATATATATATGTATGTTTGTGTATATATAATATATATGTGTGTGTGTATATATATATATATTAGGGGTGTCAAACGATTACAATTTTTAATCGAGTTAATTACAGCTTAAAAATTAATTAATCGTAATTAATCGCAATTAATCGCAATTCAAACCATCTATAAAATGTGCCATATTTTTCTGTAAATTAATGTTGGAATGGAAAGATAAGACACAAGATGGATATATACATTCAACATATGGTACACAAGTACTGTATTTGTTTATTATAACAATAAATCAACAAGATGGCATTACCATTATTAACATTCTGTTAAAGCGATCCATGGATAGAAAGACTTGTAGTTCTTAAAAGGTAAATGTTAGTACAAGTTATAGAAATTTTACATTAAATTCCTCTTAATGTTTTCATTTTAATAAAATTTGTAAAAATTTCAATCAAAAAATAAACTAATAGCCCGCCATTGTTGATGTCAATAATTACTTACACAATGCTCATGGGTGCTGAAGCCTATAAAATCAGTCGCACCCAAGCGCCAGCACAGGGCGACAAAACTCAGTAAAACTCAACAAGTACACGTTTCACTGTCCTGTCATTTTAATCTGTTTGAGAGGAGCATTTGTGCGTTAATTGCGTCAAATATTTTAACGTGATTAATTTAAAAAAATAATTACCGCCCGTTAACGCGACAATTTTGACAGCCCTAGTATATATATATATATATAACTGTGTCCGAGCACGGTGATCAGTACACTACACAGTTGAGTACACTGGTCAGACACAATTATATTTCGTGTATAAGTCACACAATTATATGTTTAGTTACTTTTTATGTGACGCAAGACCTAGCCAAAGAAAGATACATGTACACACACACACACAACCAAACATTTCTTGCTAGTGTTGAGGTAAAATCACTGTGCTTCCTTGAAGTTTAAACTTAGTTGAATCAAATTCATTTGAAATGTTCCTCCAATGTGATGAGCAAACTGCTCAGGAATGGGCAATATCTCCTCTTTGCGATGGCCAAACATTTTGTCACCTGTCACTGTGGATGATTGAGGGGTGAAATGTTTCATGACACTTGGCTTTTTTTTTTTTTGTCAGGAGTCAGTGTGAATGTTCAGTTAAGCTCCTCACTAAGCACTGCACATTAACAGATGTTGTGTCTAAAATTCGATTTAACAGAAACATGTAATGGTGAGTTAAACTCTTCTTATTTGACAATAATTGACCTCTGTTCCCATTTCGAATGTGGAAGAAAGAAATATTGTTTAGTAATATGTTGGCTGTGTTTCCTTGTGTGCTGTCCTCACTGCCATAAATTCCTTTCCATTTATGAACAGATTTCACTGGTCAACAGGACTGGTAATCAACAATCAGTAAACATCTGTTACAATCCATTAATAACCTGCTGCTGCAGATTTACAGCCAGCCCAGCGGCTGTCGTGAATGTATTCCTCGCTGCCGACGAGGGGGCCACTAGAGCGGAGGTGGCCAGTGCCATTTGTAAATGCGGGACAAATTAGAGAGCGAGAGACAACTAAATTAAAGCTCCAAATGACCGCGGCCAGATGGAGTTCGATATAACAAATGGAACAAGTTGTGGAGGTGCCAGTTGTACAGACGCTGAGGGACAGTGAGAGTGAATTGATTCAGGAGAGCCATTGGGCGACCAGATGAAAAGGTTATAGTAACACTTACAGCATGCCAACAGGAGACTTCTCTGGCTGCCAGCTTTATGTTGGACATATGCACCAATGCCACTGCAAAGAATTTAAATACATAACTTTACATTTACAATGGTTTGATTTTGACTTTGATTTTTTTTTTTTTTTTTTTATCCTCACATTTGGTTTTGACTCATTCGCTTCCAGCTGTTTTTGAAACGGCCAACTCCTGATTGCTGGACATTTTACAGCATTTTAAATATTTATTATTTTTCCCAAGACGAGAAGAAGATTGTGTTCACAAAATAGTTTGAACTTATCCTTTTCAATTTTTCAGTCATTCTCACTCAAACATGGGTTGGTTTTGTAAGCATGTTGCAATTTTTACTCAAAAATCTCATGTATACTCATAAGCTATCTGGCTGCGATTGTGTGGCAGTAAAATATTTCCAAGGTTCTGATTAACTGTGAAGCAGCATCAGACCTTCATCCACCTGTCCCTGTCAAAAAATGTAATTGACAAGTATTCTCATCGATGGCAGTGAAGGCAAAAATGTCCTCAAATGGATTTTTTGGTTGCACAAGGAAAGTGATCGTCACTGCTTCACAATTGCAAGGTTCATGGTTCAAGCATTGGGTTTCTCCAGTTTCCTCACACATTTTAAATCCATATTGAAGACTCAAAATTGTCCATAGGTGTTGTTATGAGTTATTGTATGCCTATTTGTGCCATGTGATTGGTTTCGCACCCTATCCAGTGTGTGGGGTACACTGGATGAAGTGTGACTTGCCCAATGATAGCCGGGTTAGGCCCATATTCACTGTGAATCCTCGTGAGGACAAACACCAGAGATTGGATGGCTGAATGATTAATTTACCAGAGTAATCTATGTGAACTGTTGACATTTTTTGTCAACAAGCATTTTTCATCTGACAGTGTGAAGCGGCATCTAGTGCATTGACCAAAATATTTTTTCAGTCTGTGCTCCCAGTAACCAAACAATTGTATGTTTGTAATCACAAGATGGCTCAATTTTTAGTATTAGAGTGTCAGCAGCAGCTATAGAAAAGACGTGGAAATATTACTACTGAAGTGCGCTTTTGTTTGGATTTTGTGAGTGAGTCATTCAGACATGAGTACAGTGGTACATATGAAGTTAATTCGTTCCAGGAACTTGTTTGTAAGTCGAAATGGGCCTTGCCGAGCAGGATTTTCCCATAAGAATACATTATAAGAATACAAATTCCATTAATTCGTTCCACAGCCCGAAAACATACACTAAATCCTTAATAAATACTACCAGTACTATTGCAAATATCAATTACACAGAGAAAAACAAATAAATTATGAATAAAAGTAGGAATAATAATGTAATAATAGTGAAAATAATAATACCTGTAATAATGTAACAAATCGGGTTCTAATGTGGCGAATGTGTTTTACGTGGTGTACCTGAACGCACCGCGTCGCTGTGACAGAGAGAGAGAGAGGACTTTTTACTTACACTTTTAATGTTCAGCTGCAGCGGACAGTAGGCATGTTGTGTTGCAGAAGTTCTGAAATAAATGATTAAAGACCTGACGAAGCTGGCAAATTTTTGGGCGATGTTACAATCATCATAATCGCTTTAACTTATAAAGACTGGCGAACAGAAGTCGAAGGAGGACCGTCGAGATCATTCTACGGCCGTATTCCCGAGCCAGCTCACGGACAAACACCCACACCACACTCATATTTTTCTATCATTCCACGCTTCATTTCAATGGCAAGCCTTACCTTTTTCCTTTTTTCACCACCTGTACTAACATTCTTGGACCCATGTTTATTTCTCTCATACGAAAATCTGCCGTACGTCCGTTTTGCGGGAAAACAGAGAAACTGTGGCACTGTCATAAATCGTCGTATTTCGAGCAAGGCGTCGGATGTAGAAACAAATGGCGAGTCAGATGTTACGTTGGGTGTCAAAAAGATCGTGTGTCAAAGCGATCGTATGTCGAGGTACCCCTGTACCTGTATTACCTTTCTATTGATTTCATTGTTGTGGTGGCATCACAGTACACAGGATCGCCGGTTGACATGTTTTCAAACTGATATCTTTTGCATTTAGGAATTTACTACAGTGTTACTGTAATAAATTCGGGTTACAGTAGCAACTGCACTCCACAGTAAACTATGGAACCCTGTATCGATATTTCAGTAATGAACCGCCCAACACTCCATTGCGTGCGTTTGCCTAAGACAGATGAGCACCTTTTTGTGTCTTGTAAATGGCTTTGCAGCGATGGTACGAGAGCACATTTGTTTGGGTTAAAGACCGCTTGTTAATGAAATAGATCATGAACGTTGCCATTATGATAATGCACTACAGCACTTCCCTCCAGGTGTAATCTTTTATTTATGACCTTATTCAAAAGGGGCGAAGAAATCTTTGTGCTGATTCTTTTGCTAAAGACAAAACCGGCAGTATTTACTCAGCACATTTATCCCAGTAGCATGTGAAGATCATGGAGTTTGAGCAGGAGATTAGCTTTGGGTTAATGAAGTCTGGAGAGAGGAGAGAAATGGTTATTACTCTGTAATGTGGAGTCTTTTAATTTCCACCATGGCACTCTGGCCCTAATGTGTTATTTTACATTCACTTTTAGATTGCTTAAAGTGGTCACTGCTATTTGTCTTACTCATTTAAAACCTCATTATTCAGATGTGCTCGCAGATGATACATTAGCTTCACACAGTCCCTTCCTTTTGCTTGCTGAATAATAAAATATTCCTCACCAGGGACAGTTGCCGTGCAGTCTTCCTTCATGACATACATAAGCTGTTAACACATAATATGCCACCATTTGTTTTTTAAATCTCAGTCATTTATCTTTTTGTCCGTGCTCCTGAAGCATCATTACGGGAATCCCTTCTCTCATCACTCACCCAAAATCCCATTTTTGTTTTTCTGTAGGTGATTCTCCCCCTCGCTCACTTTACTTACAGTGGCCCTCTCTTTACCTTCTGATAAAGGAGGCAGGAAGTGACAGAGACTATTTGTTATGAGGAGGAGACAGGAGCGACACACACTAGATTATAAAATGCGGAGACGTGCAGAGGTCGGATAAACAATTTGCCATCGAACTTGGCTACCCATGATGCACTCTGCTCGCTATATCACCAGGGAGGGGATGCTTTAAGGGGCAGAAAGACGGGGAAGTAAAGTCGAGGGGGCGGGGGGGGGCACCTGCTGATGGCAGTCAGGCTTCTCTCTCTTCGGGTTAATTCACAGGATGAAAAGCTGCTCGCTGTGATGTGTCATATATCAAAGACAGGGCATCAGTAATCTTTGCTCAAGGGCACAGATAACAGACAGATAGACACGTGAATGAGATGGGGGGATGGGGGAAAAAAAGCAACTCATCCTTTTCTGCTACCACCACGGTGGAGATAAAACAAGATTTATGACTCATCTCGGACCACATGCCGGCTGCCCGCTCCATTTTTCAGCCGCTCCAAAAATTGGTAGTGGAAAGCAATCTGCTTGTCAGTGTGTCCATCAGGTGCTTCAAGAGGAAATTGGGTCCTTCGGGCTTTTTTGCTTTTTCTTTATAGCAGTTTTATTTTTAATGGCCTCAATAAATATACAGTATGTAAGGTTATAAGTACCTTTTATCTCTAAGCGTTTTTCACATGATGCACCCTGCTCTTAGTAGGTAGTTCTAGAACATTTGTCACTCCAATTTATGCATTGTTTTGTTTTTATCTCGTAATGCAGTAAAATCAGTGTTGTGAAATGATTTGCGCATGGGACACATTCATATATAATTTCAATGGGTTTCATTAACATAGCAAAATTAAAGTTCGGTGAAGACCTTTTTTAAGATCATAGTTTTGTTCATACTGTGTTCAGTAAAATGATTGGAAAAAAAAAAAAAAAAAAAAACATACAAAACATCACTAGCCATGATGCTTGCCAGCCAGTGGCTGAGCTGCATTATACTGTATGTGTTTATCGAGTAGCGATATTGATAGAACGTAACACAGTTGTACTTACTGTCCATTTTCAAAACATTGTTGGAATGCTGTACTGTAGACCAAAGGTCCCCAAATCACAAGAAACTAGTAGCTCTCAAAGGCTACGTCTACACTAGGACGGATAATGGCCTTAAACGTGTAATTAGTTGGATTATACGGCATGTTGACTACACTAGTATGCCTGTTATCTGGATTAGTTGTTAGACAGTTAATGTAGGCAGGTAATTTTACATGCCGTTTAATATGGACTGCAGTCTCCGTACAACAATCGGATACTAAGGAAGTGACGTCTTGTCGTCGCCATTTTTAGTGCAGCATGACAGCATCGTAAACAATGGAGTCGGACAATCACGACGTGGCATTCCTGCTCTTTTCTTTTCCACACATTTTTCTTGAACCTTCAAACTACGTCGTAATAATGTGCTTCAATTCAGTGCCAATTTGTGGTCCTCCCATCGTGGATGACGCGATTGATGAGAGATGAGCGTTTTTTTTTTACAGAGCTCGTCTCCCGCATTGTCTCCAAACTGCAAGCTGCGGGGCTGGCCCCTCCCAACTCAATGCCGACCGAACATGAATAAATAAAAATGCGTAGAGAAAAATTCAACCCTGGAAAGTGACCTGCATGGTACCCCCAGTCAACTTCGGTACTTCGGTACTCTCCTTTCACTCTCGCTCCTGCGTGATGCGTTCAATTGTGTTCACAAAAAAATAAATAAATAAATAATGACAGTCTAGAAGGTGTAGTAATTTCGAAATTTGCCGCCGGCGAGTAATGAGTTTTCGGTTCAGAGGTAAACTGCGCGGGTGGTGACGTAACATATGATGGTACTCCTTTCTGCGGATGCGTGGTTTGCGCAAATGCAGGTGTACTTTGCAGAAGCGGGGGGGCCATAAACGCACCTTAAACGTAAGTGTGGACAGGTATAAAAATAGTCGGTAAAATACCCTGGAGAAAATTATCAGTCCTAGTGTAGACCCAGATTAGAACCAGATTCGTTACATTATTACTGGAATTATTATTGTTATAATTTTGCATTATTATTCAGATTTTTAGTTATAATTAATTTGTTTTGCTATGTGTAATTGGCATTTGTAATAGTACCAGCAGTATTTATTAAGTATTTAGTGTAATGTAGTCTTATGGGAAAATCCTGCTCGACATACGACCATTCCGATTTACGTACTAGGTCCTGGAATGAATTAGTTTCGTTTTTTTGTTGTTGTTGTTGTTGTTTTTTGTTTTACCCAGAATGGGTATTTGGGGACTTTTCATAACACGATAAAACAAACCATTAAGAGTCAGAAAAAAATGGAGTGAAAATTCAGTCATCAGAGCAAGTTAATGACCCAAAATATGCACAATTGTTTTGTGCCATAAGGGTGTGGCAAAATAAAATATTTTTGTGTAAATAATGAAACCAGTATGCTGTATCTGTATTCGATAAATAACAATATCCAGTATACAGTAATATATTACATCGGCTATTCTGCTGTATTGCTAAATCTGGATATGAATACAAATACTTGAACATTACAAATGGAAAAACAGTATGCATGGGCGCAGGACCAATACTCTTCTCTTACATTTATTATTATCAGCGTTTATTTAACTAAATATTCCCTCTTAGCTTCCCCCGAAGCTTGTGTCTTTGCTCCCTGAAACCACCGCTGCCATTTGTTAGGATTCCGTGTAAACAGCCTTTATGTGAAAAGCCTGTATGTTCTTGTGATTTTTTTTTTTTTTAATGGCAAAGAGGAATTGGTGACAAGCATTATACTGACTCTTTGAGTCGACAGCACTGAATATAAATGTCATCTCTATCTTCTCTTTCAAGTTGATTTTACATGTTTTCAGTTTTCTCGGGTAGATGGTGCCTCCTGTACCACATCCCTCTGTGAGACAACACATTGCCAGTTTAAGTAACAACATGTTCTACATGGGGTCACTGTAAGCTGGAGAGTAATGTACCACATAACCTGTTTTGCATTTTGGCCCTACCTGCTGTTCCTGTCTAGACGAGTCGCCAAGTGTGACATCTGTTGCAAGAAGAAAACAAAAACGGAGAAGCATCTGTCACTCTCCCACAGTTATTTCTCAGATGAAAGGTTGTTCCAGTGTGTTCTTGAAGAATAACCACTCTTAATAAGACAACATCTGTCAATGGCATGAAAATTGTTAGCTGAAGAGAGGGGAGATTCATCAAAAAAATTATCATGTGTCAGGGATATACGTAGATCAAAATATACTGGTCTGATATATTGGGGGAAGTAACAAATAAATCTCTAGGAACTTTTTTTTCATTGTAGCATGTAGAGGTGTGCAAAATTTCCGATTCTTAGATTATTCGCGATTCGGCCGTGGAAGATTCGAGAACGATTCACAAACATCCAAATTCCGATTATTGAAATATGCCAAGTAAAGCGGAAGTACAACACACTCAGCGCGCCGCGCGGACTTCGGGACGGAACGGAGCGGGAGTAGCTAAACAATATGCTTCTCATTAACCGGCCCCTCGGATAATGCCAACGCTCAACTCACGGCTCTAGCTCAACTCATGCCACGAGATAAAAAAACACAACAACATACCTGACTGCTGCCGAAAAGCTGCTACAAGTACAGCTAAGCTACATAATGTTACGGTAGATATCATTTATATAGGACTAGATGGATTATAGACTCGGTAGCAGTAGCAGCACATCTGCAAAAAGCTAGATGCGGGCGTTAATAAACGGCCGCCATCTTAAAGCAGTAAACTTCCCTGCAATGCTGTTGTAGCGAACCTTCCAAGCAAACCTAATTAACTTTTTATCTAAAATACTCCTAAATCGGTAAAATATTGACTTGAAACTATCTTTAAAATAGTTTTAAAACTTTCACATGTCAAAAGTAGACAAAAGGGAAATTATGGAATAACGGGAGCAATTTTAACAACTTTAACGGTTGATTCACAACATTAAATTAATTGAATGTAGTTTAAAGCTGCTGATACAGAATGGGGACTGGAGTTTTTTTATTTAATGTTATTTTTGTATATTTGTTTACTGCTATATGTTAACTTGATACTGAAATAGTAGTTTGGTTTAGCCTGAGAGTATTTTTGAACAATTTTGGAACTAATGTACAAAACTTTATTTTAAAAAAAAAAAAAAAAAAAAAAAAAAAGGAGTGGGGTGCATCAATAATCGTTTTATAATCGAATCGGAGCCTCTGAATCGTAATCGTAATCGAATCGTTAGGTGCCCAAAGATTCCCAGCTCTAGTAGCATGTACCAGTAGGTGTCATTTGAGATCCCTGGAAACATTAATGAGAATCTCTGAAACTTAACAACGCAATATTATTGCTCATGCCTGAGATAGTGAATTTATACCTTTCTTAAATACAGTAGTACCTCGACATACGAACTTATAAACATACGACCCTTTCTATGGCCGATGTAAAATTTGACTTGTCATTTGTCTGGACATGCTCAAAATACGACGATTTACGGCAGCATTGCAATTCCATTGTTTCCCGCAAGACGGCAGCATGGCGGATTTTTATGTGAGAGAAATCAACATGGGTCCCAAGATGGTTAGTGCAGGTGGAGAAAAAAAAGGAAAAAGGTGACACTTCCCATTGAAATTAAGAAGGAAATGATAGAAAAATATGAGTGTGGCGTGCGCGTCAGTGGACTGGCTCAACAGTATGGCTGGAATATGTCTATGATCTCTATGGTCTTCAAGCAGATGGAAGTCATCTAAATGGTCAAAGCATCCACGGGGACAACTATTCTCTCTAAATGTCGTAGCGCTATTTCTTCGGAGATGGAATGCCTTTGCTGATATGGATTAAGGATCTCCACCAACCGTCTCCTCCGACTTCTGTTCGCCAGTCTCTATAAATTAAGGTTGTAGCACGGGGCAAGGACGGGAGTCCAAGGCGGTGTGTCAAAATAAGAAGCCAAACTGCGGTGCTTTATTGACATTCCAGCAGCAACGTTACACACAAATCAACCAGCAGGGACACAGGTAAAAATTAAAAATCTCTGGCTTTTTCCTTAACCAAAAACGTTCCCCCCTTGAACATCATCACCGTATCTAAAGTTCCGTTGCTGAATTATGTAAATACTACTACAAGGTGACAGTAAAAACACGTTTCTGTTTCAGATTCCGATTTTTCAGATATTTATTTTTTATGCTACGTGTAATTGCTACAGGTAGTCCCTGTGTTACGACGGACACGATTTACACGATTTCGACTTTTCGATGCCTGTGTCTTGTCGCATGCATGCTTTTATTTTGGCGCAGGAAGCGAAAGACATCCTGAGGGCACATTTGTTGCTTTTGATGCACTCAGAGGCGACGGCTGTATATAACCCCTTTTTTACTGTTTATTCTGCATTTTCAATTGTGGTTGAATACTCCGGGCGAGTTTATCTGATTATTTTTGATGATGTGCGGACGCTAACTGACACATGCTAATTGTTAATTATTGCTGTATCAGTTAGGTTTTATATTTTTTTCCCTCCTAGTGTGACTTATTCCTGTGATAGTGTATCCTCCAACCTGCATCCTCCTGTGTCAACCACCTGTTCCTCGTTGACTAGTTACCCCGTGTCTGTGTCTATATAAGCTCCCCGTATTTGGTTGATTCTTGTCTCGACATTGTGGATGTCCGCGTTTTCCTCCAGTTCCTCGTGTTCCTCGTCCTGCTTTGAAAGTAAGTTGATTTGTTAGCCTAAATTGTGTGTGTTAAGAGTTTTTGGATTCCTTGGTCGTTTTTGTTGGTACTTAGTTTTTTTGTTGGCATTAATTAAAATATTATTGCACTACCTTTCCTGCCTCACTTCCCTTTCCCTGCACTTTGGTCCACACAATCGCCTGCCTGCCCGCATACCTGACAGTATCAGCAGCTACTTGTAAACACGAATTTGAATTGATGTTATTGAAGATGAGATCATTTTATTTTAGTTTCATTATGCAAGTGTTGATGTCATGAGCAGCTGAATTAAGTCAGCAAACCACACAGACGTCTAACATCGTCATTTCGGAGCTTAGCTCATGTCTAGCTAGGACTTAGCTCTAACGTCTTAGCAAGAACAGTACAATGACTATAAAAACATGTTTTTGGATAGTTTTTTTCATAATTTAGAGGGTGTTTTGAGGGATTTAAAGGGTTAATTCCGATTTACGCGAAAATCCGGATAACATCGCCAGCGCAGGAACAGAACTCATTCGTAAACCGGAGACTACATGTATTCGTAATATTACCTGCAGTACTTATTAAGGATTTATCATGCGTTTTTGAGCTGTCGAACAAATTAATGGAATTGTAATGTAATCTTATGGGAAAATCCCACTCGAAATATGACCATTTCGACTTACAAACCAGGTCCTGAAATGAATTTAATTGGTATTTAGAGGTACCACTGTAAAGTCACATGTGATTGATAAAGCCATAGCCTAAATCTCTACAACCGTATGTCTTGACCCAGGATTCAAAACACAAGAAGGAGGTTGGCTGTAAAAAACGCCCGTGGAGAGTCTCATATTGGCCAGGCTGCAGTTTATTTGAAAGCTATGATTTTCTTGACTTTATAGCTGAAAATTGTCATTGATTCGCCAGATGACAGATGCTAAGAGGCCCTCCTATTGACGCCACACGGCATCGACGCTTTCAGTAAATTCCTCATCTAATTACCATGCCCGGGCCAAATGATACACCTTTGTATTCTGAGAGCATGTCGATGGATGCGAGGCGCATTGTTCTAGAAGGACTTATTGAGCTGCTTGTCACTGCACCGTGATTTAGAACATAACAGAGAATGTTTCTTTTTGTGTGGCATAATTAAACCTGCTATATAGGCTGCACCTAGGCTGCTAAAGACACTAGTGAAAAGATCATCACTGGATGATTTTTCTCTTCCAGTCAATACCCATCCAACCTTTTGACATTCTCATTGTTTCATGATTTCGGAGGGGTATAATTCGTCTACTGTAGCAATGTTAACCAAGTGACTTAGTTGAACCCTATTGTTATGTTGGTTCTGAAGTTTATTAACTTTCAGTGAATTTACCACAAAGTGTGTTTGGCTTATGAGGATCCCTGCAAGTTTTACGGTTACAAACAATTAATTAGTTCATGAAGTGTAAGAAGGCAGGGAAAGTAACTACAAGATTTTTGTTTATCATTTGATTGCTTCATATTTATGGCTTCGGAGTGTTTCATTCAAATATTCACGATGTGACTGTGACTTAACTGCAATGTTAGCCTTGGTTAGCGATTCACTATGGCAGATTCAGATTTATAAATTGGGCTTATATTTCAAAAGTTAAAGTGGAACTCGAAAAACCGAGGACACTCAGTCTGTACACTTGCCTACCTTGAAGTGCTACCACAAACCATTCTGTGGTTTTGGTTGAACTCCAATTCAATTCAGCTATTAATCTGCCAGTCATCTTCGACTGACGCTAAAACACTCACGAATGCTTGAAAAAAGTACTTGAACACCAAAAAAAGTCTACTTACTCAATGGTAGCTTCAGTTAGATTAATATTTTTATAATGATGATCTTCAGAATAATGAAGTAAAAATATTTCAGTTAAAACGAGGTCTATCAGGGCTCAACAATATAAATGGCCCGGTGGCACGGACGTACTCTTAAAACCGTCAGGGCCACCGAAATGCTCCAACCACTGGCTGGGTTAGGGTTAGAGCCAGTAGAAATAATGCTTCAATTTAAAAAAAAAAAAAAAAAAAACATCCAGTCTATGCTGCAGCTGTTACTCTTCATGGGGCATAAACCCACCTCGTTCACTCACTCGCTCCCACTTGAATGTGCACAACCTGCTGCTGATTGATTGTCAGTATCTCAATACCCACCTGGCGTTATACTACAAGACGGCATGTTTCTGAAACCCCCAGCACCTGGCCAAGCACCGGGGACAAAAGACCACTCAAGAAAGAGAGAGTCCCCGGAGGAGTTGAGGGAAAGTGAAATTAAATTTGAAAAGAAAAGGGAGAGAAAGTTTTAGCCCAAGTGGCGAGACCGCTGGAATTGGCTCAGCTACGATGAGAGTGTGAGGTGTACAGATCAATGCCCACATATGCAGACAAGTAAGTTAGAGAAAAGTTAACGAGTAGGAAACCTATGGCATGAACATAACGTTATAGTTCATCTGCGGGACTACGGAGAAAATAATATCATCATAACGACTGTCTAGCTTGAAAATCGTTAGCCATAATTGCCATCTCTTTGAGTTCTTTCACAACAGCCGAGCTGGGGGAGACTTCCAGAGGGCGGTAAGGTGAAGACAGGAAAGCTTCGCCCAGGCATGGGGCTTTCCCATGGGCCCGCCTCCCCCTGGAGCTACCAAGAAAAAAAATTGGCTATACTGAAGTGATTATGGATGTGTTTATGGAATTGGAATAGAATTATTTGCACTAGATTCATGTGTTTGCACTGTTTTGTTGCACCTTTCATTGAATCTCCCTAAAAAATGATATTCATGTTATTCAAGCAAATTGTTCTTTTTATGATTATTGGCGTCAATAACTGAAGCGTTGACCTGGGCCAGTGATTTTGTTAGTGGGGCCAGTGAACTTCAAAAGCTAATGGCCCTCTTTGCCAGTGGCTAAGTTCCCTTATTGTCTACTCTTGTCTATGTATGTGTAATTTCAACATAATTGTTTTTTTTCAACCAATTTTAATTAAGGTCTAAGAAAACGTATTAGACAATCTAACTTCAAGGTATTACTAATTATGGCAGCAGTACTGCAACCTCTGCTTTATTGTCACTTCTTGTGATAGCGCCTCTTGTGACAGAAATATTATCCTGCACTTCACCCCTGTGGACTTCTAAGATATTTGACAGTTTCTCTGCTGCATTTGTACATCTGAACCTGCCAGCGCCTCAGGCAGGTGCCAGAACCTGACACCTACTGAAGGCACCGGGAGCAATTTGGTGGCTGGTGATGGCGGGGAGGGGGCTCCTGGGCTTACTCGTAACACGATGCTGGGGTCTTCTGCCTTGTGCCCACAGTGGCCCTCAACCACCACTCAGCAGCTCTGCTGGATAGCTGACGGCTTACTTGACTGTGGTTACAGAAAGCTCATTGTCGGGAAGGACAAAATTCAAGGAGGGGGTTGGTGGAGTAGTAGTGTAATCCTGGCTCTGTCCTGGATCAGTCAGTTCAGATTTTACACAGACCCCACGATCAGACAAGGGGCCCCTGGACTTGATGTTACTGAGGCAGCAACATCACCTCTGTCCTTAAAGCAGCAGGAAAAAAGGTACCAAGTTTTATCCTCATCCTACTCCAATTTTCAACACAGAAAATGACATATTTAATTATGTGGTTAATGTTTATGCTTATGTTTATGAAACGTAGGTTTTCCCAATAATTGCTAATACCCTCAGTGTAAATATCCAAGAATAAGCACATGAAAACGGTTTACATGTTGTGATTCAACAATAGACCGAGTCAACAATGTTAACATTAACAAGCTGCAAGACACTAACCTGTAAATGCAGGCTGTAAAGACACTTGGTTTGCCTTTACAACTGAACTCAGCTTTCAGCGGCCCATACACAGGCAAACCTTTTAGTCAATAATTTGGATCTCAATATCATTGACAGTTTGACCTTTGCCCTACACGCTTAATACAATATATACAGTATTTGATACACTGCCAATGGGTTTTCCCATTGGCAGTGTATCAAATACTTGTTCTCCCCACTGTATTGTACAATATTCAGTTTGTGCCGAGCATTGGCAATGGACGGACCAACATCACTTGCATTGTGCTCTGAAATGGAGCCAGTAATTCAGGATTACTCGGGAACAAAGGAGGATCAAAACACCATTGTGACGATTCATAAATATCTTCTGCTTTGCCTCCGGACTTTTGGGAGTCGTTGAGTTCCCTTAGAAAATTCGTCCAATTGTGATTTGATCATCTTCAGTTCATCTGTCAAGAGCCTCATGTGCAATATCTTTTTTATTTCTATCATTATAATAATTGCTTTTAATTTTCCAAAGCAAAGTAACTCTAAATCTATCAGCTCAAGAAAATTGTGTTTTCCTCTTTAGATGGTGCCATGATGATGTGTACTATTCCATGTTAATTCAGACAGTGAAGTTTGCACAAAATATTGATGGAGTGCCATACGCTCAAATATTTTCACGATTTGTGCAAAAAATAACAAATTAAAAAAACTGTCTATATGTTGACATCAATACTTTTAGGTTGTCGATATCGTCCATACACGAGATATATACAGTGGGGCAAATAAGTATTTAGTCAACCACCAGTTGTGCGAGTTCTCCTACTTGAAAAGATTAGAGAGGCCTGTAATTGGGTAAACCTCAACCATGAGAGACAGAATGTGGAAAAAAAAAGAAAATCACAATGTTTGATTTTTAAAGAATTTATTTCCAAATTACAGTGGAAAATAAGTTTTGGTCACCTACAAACAGACTAACTTCTTCTAACGAGGTCTAACGAGGCTCCACTCGCTACCTGTATTAACTCATTATCGATATAAAAGACACCTGTCCACAATCTCAGTCACGCGCCAAACTCCACTATGGCCAAGACCAAAGAGCTGTCAAAGGACAACAGAGACAAAATTGTAGACCTGCACCAGGCTGGGAAGACTGAATCTGCAATAGGTAAAACGCTTGGTTTAAAGAAATCAACTGTGGGAACAATTATTAGAAAATGGAAGACATACAAGACCACTGATAATCTCCCTCGATCTGGGGCTCCATGCAAATCTCACCCCGTGGCGTCAAAATGATAACAACAATGGTGAGCAAAAATCTCAGAACCACACGGGGGCACCTAATGAATGACCTACAGAGAGCTGGGACCACAGTAACAAAGGCTACTATCAGTAACACAATGCGCCACCAGGGACTCAAATCCTGCGCTGCCAGACGTGTCACCCTGCTGAAGAAAGTACACGTCCAGGCCCGTCTGCGGTTCGCTAGAGAGCATTTGGATGATCCAGAAGAGGACTGGGAGAATGTGTTATGGTCAGATGAAACCAAAATAGAACTTTTTGGTAGAAACACAGGTTCTCGTGTTTGGAAGAGAAAGACTACTGAATTGCATCTGAAGAACACCATACACACTGTGAAGCATGGGGATGGAAACATCATGCTTTGGGGCTGTTTTTCTGCAAAGGGACCAGGATGACTGATTTGTGTAAAAGAAAGAATGAATTGGACCATGTATCGGGAACTTTTGAGTAAAAATCTCCTGCCATCAGCAAGGGCATTGAAGATGAGATGTGGCTGGGTCTTTCAGCATGACAATGATCCCAAACACATAGCCAGGGCAACAAAGGAGTGGCTTCGTAAGAAGCATTTCAAGGTCCTGGGGTGGCCGAGCCAGTCTCCAGATCTCAATTCCATAAAAAATCTGTGGAGGGAGTTGAAAGTCCGTGTTGCCCCACGACAGCCCCAAAACATCACTGCTCTAGAGGAGATCTGCATGGAGGAATGGGCCAAAATACCAGCAACAGTGTGTGAAAAGCTTGTGAAGAGTTACAGAAAACGTTTGGCCTCCATTATTGCCAACAAAGGGTACATAAGAAAGTATTGAGATTGACTTTTGGTATTGACCAAATACTTATTTTCCACCATGATTTGCAAATAAATTCTTTAAAAATAAAACAATGTGATTTTCTGTTTTTTTTTCCCACATTCTTTCTCTCATGGTTGAGGTTTACCCACGTTGGCAATTACAGGCCTCTCTAATATTTTCAAGTGGGAGAACTTGCACAATTAGTGGTTGACTAAATACTTATTTGCCCCACTTTAAAGCCAGTTGTTTGTGATTTTGCACAAGTGAAATGTTTAAACTCACTATTTACCAAATTTTTCATGGTCCTTTGTTGACCGAATTATCACTTAATGAACACTTTCTTTCTCTTTCATTGATAACATTCACTTTCCAGTTCTTAACTTCTTATCCTTCATGCTATAACAAACTGTATGTATGTGTGTATATACTGTAAATATATATATGTATTGTGTGTGTATATTTTTTTAGATCAAATAATTTGATGTCATTACTATTGAAAAAATAGGTTGTGCATGTATGTGTCGCTTAATTCTTACAAATAAAATAGCTTTATATAGACACTAATCTTAAATCATCAGAAGCCAGAACAATCATCTTGAAAGAATTACCATTAGATATATTTATTTGGTTCTATAAATTAAAGAATTGTGTGTTTTCAATAAATTTGGGTGCATTTTGTTAGTATCAGTTCAAGAACCGTTGAAGCACCGGAAACATTTTTAAAAGTACTGGGTACTAACCGGTCGGATCCTATCCAAACGCTCCCCAATTAAACATCACTCTCCATTTTTCTGTCCTCCGTCTTCTGCCTCTAATGCAGCTCTTGTACTACCTTCAAAACATGGATATTTTTGGCTTCTGACAGTCCTGCATGTCTACTTAATACCGATCATGTTTCCAAAGGGGATTTTTTTCGGGCAACCATCTGTAAAAATAACAAAAGGGAAGTTAATATTCTGTTCTCTGGTTAAAATCAATACATAAATAAAAAACATCCAACACTATAAGTGTCAGTTTTCGTTTTAGTACAAATCATAGTTGTTTCTCCAATTTTGAGCTGATTCAGGCTCAAATTGTGCTATTTTCATTGACTACAAGAGGTGACTTTTTGAGGATAGTCAAGTCCAATGTAGACCATTTTGTCTTATATTTAATTAGACAAACTCTCCCACTCAACACAAAAATGACATTGAAATAAATTGATGTAATGACAAGAATCCAGGCCCGCAAGAGTGAGCGATTTCTGGCTGTGCACTTGGCACGTAATGTGATCTCCGCTGATTCAGGGGAAAACAAATCCTATTTTTTCTCTGTTTTACATACATTTGTAAGAATGTATTCAGCATTTAGTGTTCATAGAGAGACAGCTGCGGGGATCGTTGATGCGTTCACCACCTATGTGTGCTACAGAGAGTAGATAATTGCTTCATGGCCAGGGGCTTTTGGTTGGCCAGCTAGTTAGTGATCACACAAACAAGATGTCTGACTCTCTGCGGACACCAGCAACCCTCCATCAAATGGCTGCAAGAGGTAGGCGGAATAATTTTTTTTAGTCCTCAGTTTGTTTTTGACCTCTTGCTTAGGTTATAATGATGTTTAAGCAAGCCATTTGCTATTTGCAGAGGTTATTCTGAAAGCATACACTGGAGCGCAGACATTCACTTCCAAGACTATTTTAGAGAGAGCCAATTGAAGAACTGCATTACTCTACAAACAATATATTGTGTACTTCATAGTGTAGTTTTTACAGCACTAAGCATTGCCAAAATTTCTATTGTGCCAATGTTTAACTCATTTTCTCCCAAAAACGTATAAATACGTTCCATTTTTAATTGTTTCAGTGTCCCAAAGACATATTTATTCGTCCTTTACGTTTTTTTTTTTTTTTTTTTTTTAAAGACACCTCTTTGTCGTGATTCAATTTAGCTCCAAAGCACAAAGCTGAAAATCCATTTTAAAGCAATAAAACTGGCCACTGGAGGGCAGTAGCGCATTTGGTAAGACCCGCAACCCGATTCAACGGCAACGAACGGCCAAGCCGCACGGCCGGGCACCGGCGGAAGACGACCGAATGGATGCCAGGCGGCGGACTACCTAGCAGAACAACCGGTAAGACGCCGGCGCTGCCAGGCGCTGGACGACCGACCAGAACGACCGGGACCACTAGTGCTGCTCGCGAGCAGAACCCGCAGAGACTCAAAAAAAAAAAAAAAAATCATCTTTATGAGACAGACGGCGATTAGGGAAATTTTAACCGGCTGTCGCGGCCAGAACAGCGTCATCTTTCAGTTAGTTATGTGTAAATAGTTACTTTGTTATCAAAAGCTCTATTTGTCTCGCTGTTTATCTTATTTTGTAAACATTATTCAGATGTTTGGGATGTAACTAAAGCAAAAAATAGTTGTGGACAGGTCAAAGTTATGTTTGAAATGTATGCTTTCACAAAAAGCTCAATTTCTCCGTATTTTCATTAGAAATTGGAAAATTGCTCAAACTAAGCTAATTTCTAATGTTGATTTCTAAATAATGGAAAATATATGAACTAACTTTTTTTTTGCTGAAAGAAGAGAGTCTAATCTTTCTTTTGGTGGGTTCCATGTTTATATAGCAATAGAACAGAATGTTCTGTGGGCCTTGCAAAATCGGTCAAAATCCAGTAAAACGCCAGGAGCTAAGGGCTTTGCTTAGGTGAAAATGGCTGGGAGTGAATGAGTTAAGATTTGTTTTCTGGTTCACTGTTAGTTGTTTGATGTTAAGTCCTATTTTTAAAATGTATACCTCATAAAACTATGGACATGCAAAGGTTCAACACCATCTGTAGTGCAGGGCTCCAGACTGCCCACAAATGGGGGAATTTTGTGACTAAAATTACAGCCAGCGCGAGTATTTTTTTTTTATACGTGACCAGTAAGATTGCATTTTTAATTTTTTATTTTTGGCTGACCAATTCTTTGACGGTGTAATTGACTAGTTTGCCGTAATGAAAAGAGATGTTTTGTCAAGGGAAAGTACAACAGAAGAAAAGGACTTCCGGGCCACTTCCAGGAAAGTGTGACTTACGAAACGGCCGCCCGAGAGGCTCTGCCTGCCTCGGCCACATTAACACACACGTCCCTGGTCGTCTCCATTTCTGGTTTGCACTTCTAGGAAATGTACGTGGCGGCACACCATGTTTCTATTTGATATATTCAAAGTGTTAAGTGTGCAACTGTGCAACGATTGTAACGTCTTAAGTAACCATGGTAGACTTTGTCATTTTCTCAAGATGTATTTCAATCACAACTCTGCGACTGCTTGTTAAAGCGGAGTGTGACCACGCTCTTCCTCCAGTGTGATGCATTCAAATGCGTTCACAAAAGAAACACTGCACACAAAACGAACTCGAACAAGCTGGACAATAGAACATAGAATATATATATATATATACACACACACACGTATAGACATGCACACACTGTACGGCTCTCATGGAATAACATTTTAAAATATATTGGGTGTTTTGGCTCTCTCGGTCAAAACATTTCCAGATATATACAGATATGTATATATTAAGGGTGTAACGGTACATGTATTTGTATCGAACCGTTTCAGTACGTGGTGCTCGGTTTGGAACGGAGGTGTACCGAAGGAGTTTCTGACGTAATGTAACCCTTACTTTTCGAGGTTGTGATTCGATCGGGTTACAGTTTCTTTGTGTAGATTATATTTACTCCGTCTTCTCTACTATAATGAGGACCAACACGGTAGGACAGTATAACCCAGAAACGGCGCGACAACGTGGCCGCCGCGAGAACACAGTGATACGCGGGCGTTAAAGTCAATCAGCCAATGCACACCAGTTGCAGTGCGGCCGCGTGTTAGACGCGTCCCAGAAGCGGCTCAACACGACGCACACGGAAAAGAACGGCAGAGTTTATTAATTGATGACGCGACCCTCCTGCGTCAATACTACTACCCGTAGCTAGGAACGGGCAGACCGGAAGTCACTCGTGTAAAAATACGGTGGATCCGGTCGATTTTCAAACTAATATGCAATCGTAACCCACTTTTTGAGTCCATCAGCTCTCTTGAGTGGTAGATCGGGGCACAGTTGACTTGTCTTTGTTGATTTACTGCTGTCTTCTCTTCTATAATAATAACCAACACAGCCCCGTGTTCAATACAAAACCCTCCTACCACAACAAAACAAGTAGGAACTAATATTCACATAGGAACTGAAGTTATGCAACATAAAATATACAATATAAACGAATACTACATCACATTTGTAAAATATAAACACATAATAAAATAAATAATAGCCCATTTAAATACAATAAATTGAAATGAGCTAAAACACCTGTAATTAAATAAGAATAATACACACATCCTGCTTACACAAATTTATTAATTTCTGTGTGGCGCTTTAACTTGAGAAAATCCACCAATAAAGCTATTGAAAACCCTTCATAAGTAAAAAAAAAAATGATTCATTGAGACATTTCATTTGTAAAATACATGTTAAAATCTTTGTCATTGGGATTGCTTTTCTCTTTAGCACAGGACTTCTTTTTTCTTCTTTCTTTCAGAAAGAAAGCTGACCAATACACGGGGTCTGAAAGGCAAATTGTTGTTGGATTATCTTTAAATACCCGCTACTTTTTGAGCAGAATTCTAGCTTTGTATAGGATGATGTTCCTATATTTGAAAGCACAAAGGTGTGTAATAAACAACTAGCTCAATTATATTTTGCATTTTGTTTTCTTACTTTACCGAAAATGAACCGAACCGTGACCTCAAAACCGAGGTACGTACCGAACCGAGATTTTTGTGTACCGTTACACCCCTAATGTATATATATATATATATATATATATATATATATATATATATATATATATATATATATATATTAGGGCTGTCAAACGATTAAAATTTTTAATCGAGTTAATTACAGCTTAAAAATTAATTAATCGTAATTAATTGCAATTAATCACAATTCAAACCATCTATAAAATATGCCATATTTTTCTGTAAATTATATATATATACTGTAAAATGTTGGAATGGAAAGATAAGACACAAGATGGATATATACATTCAACATACGGTACGTAAGGACTGTAGTGGGCATGTCACTCTACTGTCATTTAAATCTGTCTATGCTGTCCTCCCTCCGAAGCGTCTACTTTTTCCAAAGCTAGACAGCTAGTGAACGACGCCATAATAATCAGACTTCTTCCTTTTTCATCTGATTTATTGATAAAATGGCCTCAAACCATTGTCCTCTTAAGATCGTCGTAAAACTACCAAAAAAAACGTACACAAGCATTGCATTAGCAACAACGTTAGCTTAGCATGCTATACAGGTTCACTAAACATAAACAAAAAGCGTCTCATACAAAAAATATAACATTTCGCTTGCTAACATAATATGTACATTATTGACAACAACCATACTTACGGACAAATCTTGTCCAAGGATCATATAAGCACAACATTACAACGTAGGCGTCAGCCCGAGACGGTGTTCAGCCATATTGAACTGGCAAGACAACAATAAACCATGTCGCAAAGCGACCACAAGAGTTCGCTGTTAGACAGCACAAAAAGCCTTGCTGTAAAACTTACCAAAAGGCAGAATACTGTCTGAGCGGGACATGTGCGTTAATTGCGTCAAATATTTTAATGTGATTAATCAAAAAAATTAATTACCGTTATATACCGACCATATATATATGTATGTATATATGTATATATATATATATATACAGTGCCTTGCAAAAGTATTCGGCCCCCTTGAATCTTGCAACCTTTCGCCACGTTTCAGGCTTCAAACATAAAGATATGAAATTTAATTTTTTTGACAAGAATCAACAACAAGTGGGACACAATCGTGAAGTGGAAGAAAATTTATTGGATAATTTAAACTTTTTTAACAAATAAAAAACTGAAAAGTGGGGCGTGCAATATTATTCGGCCCCTTTACTTTCAGTGCAGCAAACTCACTCCAGAAGTTCAGTGAGGATCTCTGAATGATCCAATGTTGTGCTAAATGACCGATGATGATAAATAGAATCCACCTGTGTGTAATCAAGTCTCCGTATAAATGCACCTGCTCTGTGATAGTCTCAGGGTTCTGTTTAAAGTGCAGAGAGCATTTTGAAAACCAAGGAACACACCAGGCAGGTCCGAGATACTGTTGTGGAGAAGTTTAAAGCCGGATTTGGATACAAAAAGATTTCCCAAGCTTTAAACATATCAAGGAGCACTGTGCAAGCCATCATATTGAAATGGAAGGAGCATCAGACCACTGCAAATCTACCAAGACCCGGCCGTCCTTCCAAAATTTCTTCTCAAACAAGGAGAAAACTGATCAGAGATGCAGCCAAGAGGCCCATGATCACTCTGGATGAACTGCAGAGATTTACAGCTGTGGTGGGAGAGTCTGTCCATAGGACAACAATCAGTCGTACACTGCACAAATCTGGCCTTTATGGAAGAGTGGCAAGAAGAAAGCCATTTCTCAAAGATATCCATAAAAGGTCTTGTTTAAAGTTTGCCACAAGCCACCTGGGAGACACACCAAACATGTGGAAGAAGGTGCTCTGGTCAGATGAAACCAAAATTGAACTTTTTGGCCACAATGCAAAACGATATGTTTGGCGTAAAAGCAACACAGCTCATCACCCTGAACACACCATCCCCACTGTCAAACATGATGGTGGCAGCATCATGGTTTGGGCCTGCTTTTCTTCAGCAGGGACAGGGAAGATGGTTAAAATTGACGGGAAGATGGATGCAGCCAAATACAGGAACATTCTGGAAGAAAACCTGTTGGTATCTGCACAAGACCTGAGACTGGGACGGAGATTTATCTTCCAACAGGACAATGATCCAAAACATAAAGCCAAATCTACAATGGAATGGTTCAAAAATAAACGTATCCAGGTGTTAGAATGGCCAAGTCAAAGTCCAGACCTGAATCCAATCGAGAATCTGTGGAAAGAGCTGAAGACTGCTGTTCACAAACACTCTCCATCCAACCTCACTGAGCTCGAGCTGTTTTGCAAGGAAGAATGGGCAAGAATGTCAGTCTCTCGATGTGCAAAACTGATAGAAACATACCCCAAGCGAATTGCAGCTGTAATTGGAGCAAAAGGTGGTGCTACAAAGTATTAACGCAAGGGGGCCGAATAATATTGCACGCCCCACTTTTCAGTTTTTTATTTGTTAAAAAAGTTTAAATTATCCAATAAATTTTCTTCCACTTCACGATTGTGTCCCACTTGTTGTTGATTCTTGACAAAAAATTAAAATTTTATATCTTTATGTTTGAAGCCTGAAATGTGGCGAAAGGTTGCAAGGTTCAAGGGGGCCCAATACTTTTGCAAGGCACTGTATATATACACACACACACACACACACACATAAATGTAATGTCATGAATGGGACATTCCGCATCCATGTTACTTCTGGGTCTCCCTAAAAAAATTGCCATCTTAACCTAATTCATAAGCAGTATACTGATTGATGTCTGATAGAGAACAAAATATAGATTCATAAGTTTGTATTTTTATGCATTTATTATGAAAGTATTTATCGGTTAAACAGTGAAAATTAAAGGAAAACATTTTTACAATGTGCAACCCTGAGTCTTCTGCTTTAAGTTAGAGCACACTGTGCTCCTAATAAAAAATGTTTGTCTGGAGCCTTGTAGTGGGACGCTAGTTGACGTCTGAATTTTGGAGATTTTTGCGTGACATTTGTTGGTCAATTTGAAAATTTTGTAGAACCTGAAGGTTGTCCTTGCCAAGTGTAATAGGGTGCAAAAGATGGTCACTTTTTTCTAAAGATAAATTTCGTTAAGGTAAAAAAAATAAGGCACCACTTCCGAAAAGTCAGTGGATGGTGGCCTTACTGCTTGAAGACGCACCATCAGAACAGTTTCATGATGTTTGAGGCGCCCTTTTGTTCCCTGTTTTGCAAGAGCGTCGGGGTTCATGTTTGCAATGGCAGCGATCCCTCTAAATAAATAACATCAGGGATTGAAAAGGGTTTTCTTTGTCTCTATTCTCTTCCCGGAGCCTCCCGGTCCACTGTGAGTTTACATGACCCTCAACTTTTCACTACACAAGATCTTAAGTTTTTTTTTTTTTTTCAGGAGGCCCATAAAGAGGCATTGTTGGCTGGGTCAGAGCAGTGGAGTTTACATAAGAAGGCCTTTCTAACTTGAGCTCACTGTCCCTTGACAGATCATGTGAAAGACACCAGGCCGCAGCAGCATTTTTTGGCGCAAAAAAGCTGAAAGTGGTCACCCTACTTGTCACAAGCAAAAATAACTTTTTTCTTCTTCTTCTCAGCCTTGTTTATGATGTTTGGAGGTAATTTATATCCTCTAAATCGTCTGTACACTCTGTCCCATCTGTCAACTTTTTTGCTTGAGTGATGCCGAGTTGTTTACTCAAGCACATCAACTCACTTTTCACTCTCACTTAAGCTGAATGAGCTTCTGGGTCCACCCCCCTCCCCATCCCCTCTTCCACCCTCCAATATTTCACTGGGTCTTTTTTGGCATTGTTGGATGTGTCCATCAGCGCGAGTGTCGTTCAAGGACGACAAGACAATGGATTTATTAGGGAGACAGATGAACTTCTTTTCAAATCTTGTCACTCCGTCGACTGTCGACAGCAGAGACAGTTGATGCGCGCATGACAGCTGTCACACTCGTCACGGTCACGTCTCCAAGCACAAACGCCCAAGCTGGTGTGTGTGTGTTTGTGTTTGAGAACAGTGCTACATTATAGTGCGGCATCAGGGCTCTGTGTAACATCATAAAACATTTTTTGATTTGCGCCTCGTGATTCATCTTGCCTTCAGACATCATTTCGGTATGAGCCCACAGCGAAATATGTACTTGGATATACTGTATGCTCAGTGCAATGGTGTGGCTTTGAGCTGAAATAAACAAATCTCCGACATCCTGTCCATATCCTTCCACCACTTTTGTGTACCATAAGCAAAATATACTGTTCCCAACAGCCAAACAGTGTGTGGTTTGTTATAGCATGAAGGATAAGAAGTTAAGAACTGTAAAGTGCATGTTATCAATGAAAGAGGAAGAAAGTCTTCATTGAGTGATAATTCGGTCAACAAAGGACCATGGAAAATTTGGTAAATATTGAGTTTAAACATTTCACTTGTGCAATATCACAAACAACTGGCTTTACAGTGGGGCAAATAAGTATTTAGTCAACCACTAATTGTGCAAGTTCTCCCATTTGAAAATATTAGAGAGGCCTGTAATTGTCAACATGGGTAAACCTCAACCATGAGAGAATGTGGGAAAAAAACCCAGAAAATCACATTTTTTGATTTTTAAAGAGTTTATTTGCAAATAATAGTGGAAAATAAGTATTTGATCAATATCAAAAGTTCATCGCAATACATTGTTATGTACCCTTTGTTGGCAATAACGGAGGCCAAACGTTTTCTGTAACTCTTCACAAGCTTTTCACACACTGTTGCTGGTATTTTGGCCCATTCCTCCATGCAGATCTCCTCTAGAGCAGTGATGTTTTGGGGCTGTCGTTGGGCAACATGGACTTTCAACTCCCTCCACAGATTTTCTATGGGGTTGAGATCTGGAGACTAGCTAGGCCACTCCAGGACCTTGAAATGCTTCTTACGAAGCCACTCCTTTGTTGCCCTGGCTGTGTGTTTGGGATCATTGTCATGCTGAAAGACCGAGCCACGTTTCATCTTCAATGGCCTTGCTGATGGAATTAGATTTTCACTCAAAATCTCTCGATGCATGGCCCCATTCATTCTTTCCTTTACACAGATCACTCGTCCTGGTCCCTTTGCAGAAAAACAGCCCCAAAGCATGATGTTTCCACCCCCATGCTTCACAGTGGGTATGGTGTTCTTCAGATGCAATTCAGTATTCTTTCTCCTCCAAACACGAGAACCTGTGTTTCTACCAAAAAGTTCTATTTTGGTTTCATCTGACCATAACACATTCTCCCAGTCCTCTTCTGGATCATCCAAATGCTCTCTAGCGAACTGCAGACGGGCCTGGATGTGTACTGGCTTCAGCAGGGGGACACGTCTGGCAGTGCAGGATTTGAGTCACTGGTGGCGCATTGTGTTACTAATAGTAGCCTTTTTTACTGTGGTCCCAGCTCTCTGTAGATCATTCGACTAGGTCCCCCCGTGTGGTTCTGGGATTTTTGCTCACCGTTCTTGTTATCATTTTGACATCATGGGGTAGGACTTGCATGGAAGCCCAGATCGAGGGAGATTATCAGTGGTCTTATATGTCTTCCATTTTCTAATAATTGCCCCCACAGTTGATTTCTTTACACCAAGCATTTTACCTATTGCAGTTTCAGTCTTCCCAGCCTGGTGCAGGTCTACAATTTTGCCTCTGGTGTCCTTCGACAGCTCTTTGGTCTTGGCAATAGTGGAGTTTGGAGGGTGACTGACTGAGGTTGTGGACAGGTGTCTTTTGTACCGATAATGCGTTAAAACAGGTGCCATTAATACAGGTAACGAGTGGAGCTTCGTTAAACCTCGTTAGAAGAAGTTAGACCTCTTTGACATCCAGAAATCTTGCTTGCTTGTAGGTGACCAAATACTTATTTTCCACTCTAGTTTGGAAATAAATTCCTTAAAAATCAAACAATGGGATTTTCTGTGTTTTTTTTCCACATTCTGTTTCTCATGGTTGAGGTTTACCCATGTTGACAATTACAAGTAGGAGAACTTGCACAATTGGTGGTTTACTAAATACTTATTTGCCCCACTGTATGTTTGGAGCTGAAGTTTTTTTGTTTTGTTTTTAGCAGCGATATATTCAGTAATTTTAATAATGACTCAAAACAAAAATCTTCAATGCTAGCACAGGTGCAAATATATGAAAAATGTTTTGTTTTTACAAATTTTTATGTCAACATTTTACCATTTAGTGGCAATCTGGAACCCTGTATTATTCATTCATTCATCTTCTGTACCGCTTATCCTCATGAGGGTCGCGGGGGCTCAGCTAACTATGATCAGAACACATAGACAGTCATACTTTTGAGGAATTTAATGTTCAATCCTTCTACCATGCATGTTTTGGGGTTGTGGAGGGAAGCCCGAGTACCTCAAGAAACCTTGGAAGCACATGCAAACTCCACACAGAAAGACTGGAGCCCGGGAGCGAACCCTTGATCTTGATTGAACCACTTTTAGGCTGATGTCTTAACTATTCACCACCATGCATCCACCGTGCAACATGTATTTCTAATAAGCATTTTTACAATATTTTATGTGTTCTTTTTATGTAGTGAATTTCAAAGGGAACAAAGTCGCATCATATTTTTTTATGCTACATATAATGTTTTTATGTGATCGTACCACATAGTTAAGTTTTTCCGTGGAGGCTGTCAAATGAATGTGCAACACTCTGTGTTTGTCTGTCCTTCAGTAAAAAACTAAAAAGACTTACAATAGCACTACGAGTGCAGTCAAATGTGCAGCATTAGTGAGTTGAACAACTCTCATCTGTTTTCATCTGTGCATCTAATGAAGGAGACCATAATAAAAGGTTACTATTGATCAATGGCCGACACAAACACAATCCATCTGCGGGAAAGATTAATAAATGATGGTTTCATCCAAAAAGTAGGGACATATACTCCAGTTTTGCTGATTTATTCTGCCGCTGCTTATTAACGCCACATGTCCCTGTTTTTTCATCAAGCTCTAATTGAGTGTAGGATTTTGCTGAAGTGTATTATCCATTATGTGCGCAAGGACATTGATGAATGAAAATGGCTTTCCTTTGTTGAATGAACTGGACAGTGTTGCCGGCCAAGTAATGATCCAAAGCACCAGATCAATAAAGCATTAGAATAAAAAGATGAAATTCTGCTTTTCTCAGTGATTATACTCGCAATGCCTGAATTTGTTTGATTAAAACGAAAATCTTGCTCTTTTTTTTATTCCACAAGCCAAAATACGCATTCTGTAGATTTTTTCACCCGCTTCCCGGCCTCAAGCCCATTAAAATTCCTCTGAAGTTTTGTACATATCACTACATCAAATGCACATGAATTATGAATGTCTCACATAGCAATCTAGCCTGCGGGTTCCCTTGCAACTGATTTGGTGTCTATGAACTTTGTTGTTACAAGGACCGCTGAAAATTGGAGTAATTTGCTCTCTCCTGTGATTGATCATTCATAACTCATAAAACAGAGCATAGTGTACTAAACATCTCTACCTTCGTGTTTTATCCCATGCTTCTGTTTGTTTCAACATTTTTGATGCCTTTCAGTTACGGTAAATATTCACATATGAGAAGGACTTTGTCACAAAAACGGGCACACATATGCAAAAATCAGGAATAACATTAACATATTTACGACACAGTGAGCTTTCGTTATGTGTTAGGGAAATCTACTGCGCAATGCTCCCTCTAATGTTTTTTATATGTCTATGCAGACACACAAGCTACCTGAGCACGCTGGGGACCACTGTGAGCAACATCAGATGTGTACGTTGTGCCCACACAATAGTATAACGCCTGTTCAAGACTGTTCCATTTCTTTTTTACTGTAGCTTTATGAGTTTAGTATGGCTGCCCGTTCCTTTCTCTACGATAAGTGGGTTAGCATTTACATCTTTTAACTCCGCTGCACTGTTGTTAGCTAGCTAACCTGCGTGGTGCATATGGGCAGGGCACATATGCGCAACACTGTCAATGCTATGATTGGCCGCATAGCATAAGTGAAGTGAACTGTATTGTATTAATGGCTAGGCACCTGTTGTTCATTGAGTTACGTTGCCAAATGGTGCAGAAAACAATTTTTATGGTCTAATTAACTAGATTTTATCCGTTCTAAAGAAAATAAATCGTTCTAAATCAGCACAGGAGTCCAGCTCACTTTTCACTCTTTATTTTTCTCCGCAATCCAGGTCTTGCACCTCACAGCTATATACAATCTTGGTGTACTAACTAGAGATGGACCGGGTCCGATCACGTCATTTTCAAAGTATCGAAATCGGCTAAAAAATATCGGCCATGCCTTTTTTAAAATATATATTTTTTTTAATTAACTCGTTTTCTAATTGTATTTAATGTTACAGACATAATATGTTACACTCATCCAGCCAGATTCACGACCCACTCACGCATTGTTGCGCTCAATCTGTAAAGGCGCCGTTTTACCTATCTAGAGAGATAAAAGGCAGCGTAAAATGAGTAGAGTGAATTTTGGCAGCCTTTTGAGCCTTTTTTTAATTGGCTAAAGCCTTACAATCCCTCTCCCTATGATTAGGAATATCATGGGAACTAATGTGGGGAAGCAAGGTAGCAATTGATCTTTTTCTTAACACCTTATGTTATTTCCCAACGCAGAGAAGATATATCAATTGGTAGCACTACGCACAGTCATGGTTCCACTTTCCATCATGCATTTGGGCATGCCTACAGTATCATTTACTGAAAGCTCAACAAATACACTAGATGGCAGTATTTAGTCACAATATACAAAGTCACAAGTCTTTCTATCCGTGGATCCCTCTCACAGAAAGAATGTTAATAATGTGAACGCCATCTTGAGGATTTATTGTCATAATAAACAAATACAGTACTTATGTACTGTATGTTTAATGTATATATTCGTCTGAGTTTTATTCATTTTTTTTTTAATGCATTGCCAAAATGTATATGATCGGGAAAAATTATCGGGAATGATTGGAATTGAATCGGGAGCAAAAAAAAGCAATCGGATCGGGAAATATCGGGATCGGCAGATACTCAAACTAAAACGATCGGGATCGGATCGGGAGCAAAAAAACATGATCGGAACAACCCTAGTAGTAACCCACAAATAGGAGCCGTATCGAAAGCGTTGTGTTGCTGGATCGAGCTCACCAATTGGAGTGTTGCGCTGACACATTACTACAGCGCCGACAGTAGTCCTAGTCACGCTACAATACGTTTCTGTTGAATTTAATTTTGTGCGCGGCATATATTTTCTTGTGCGCTGAGTATGTGCAAGCAGTGCAGAGTTGGCCATGTGCGCAGCTTAGTGGGAACATTGCTTCTGAATGGCATGTTTGTCGACATTGTCAGCGCGTATCTTTTAATGTTGGTATAGTTTGATTTATGCTGAATAAATAGGATTTTGTATTTGACATTTTAGACCAATGCTTTTTTTCATTATACAGGTTTGTCTACAAAATAGTAATATGTGGAATCGTGGAAAACTTGATTCCTTATCAACGGGGGCCAAACTGACTAGCTGACACAGAGGTGTTACCACTCAGCAATGACAGCTTGAAGTTGATAAATCGCGAATTGCTTGTATATGCAATAACACGTACATCTCGCGCGAATCAACAGGTAGAGGAATTGTGTAAAAAAAAAAAATAAAAACGAGCAGTGCCTCAAGCATGTATCTTACAAACATAAGTTACACAGTCTATTCTCAAATAAAGCATAAGCACAGGTTTTGGCTGACTTTTGAGGCATAGGCCTACTTTTCTGATGAAAAAACATACACATTGCACCACATTCGGAGAGTTCCCTTTTGGAGGTGCCACAGTTCTATTGATTCAGAAATTTGTGAATACATACTGTCATGTGTTTGTAGATGAAATCCCATTTCTTAGTGTTCTTCGTCCGACTGGGTCAAGAACCAAGGACATCTGTCTCTGTTTTCACTCACAACCTAATAAATAACAAACTGACAACAGTGATGTGTCCCCAGAGTGTCACTGAACTCAAATTCCCAGGCTTTGTGAAGCGATGGCTCGGGGTCCCGCTGCCTGACTCAATGCTTGCTCATGTTGTTTTTCCTAACTTTTAAGCAGCCGCACATCAAAAGGAAAATGATTTATAAAAACTACATCAATAACTTGTTTATTCAACCTAACATTGCTCTGCTTCTTTTTTAAAAATTTCTTTCAATGTTTTTCCCCCTCTTTCATGTAGTTCTTCAGTGGCTGTACAGAGGTTATTGCTTACCTAATATTATTCATGAGTATATGAATTATTATCTATGAAATGAAATTATTGAGCACAGCCATAGCCTGAATTTCAGAAGCAAACTTTCCAATCAGATCAATAATATTTGGACTATTTTTTTCCCCATTTTCCTAACTCTCCTTGCCAACATCTTAAAGTAAACCACAGTTCTTGTAAGCTCTAGGTTTTTATACTATTTGCTTATTGCTGACATTTTTCTTTGGCAGTTTAGGTACTAATAGGGTGACAGTATTTTGATTTCCAAAAAAGAACATTTGCCTGGCTTTGAGATACTTGAGTTTTACTCGATGTTCATTCAAAGATGTCTATATCACTTTAATTTGTTTAAAGTGTGGCTCCTCCGTCTGGATAGAAAAACTCAGTTTTATATAGATAAATAAATAAATAAATAAATCACTTCAATTGTCATTGACAAATTGTTAGCCCCACTCAATTGTTATTCTCCTTCAGTGTTCTAGATTGCATGTAAACAATAACCGAAATAAACTGACAAACGATTCAACCAGCACGTTTCCAAACGCAGCAGTTCAAAACTACATTTCCCATAATGCCTCGGCAGCTTGGCTCACTGACAGCTACTCTATTAGGGAGCATCGGTAGCCGAGGCAAAATCAAACATTGCTATAAACGTTTACAATCATTGGCAGTGCAACGATGCGACACCAAACGGTATTTTACAGATCACACCATTACAAAGCTCCAACAGAATTCAACAGTTGCTGAAAAGTAAGTTTACCACATGTACATACCGATAGCCTGTAAGCTCCGTTCCGGACGAAGGTTTGTTTTTGAATGAGAATTGATAGTTAACGCTATTATAAAGCAAGTCTGTGACTGCGCACGCATGCGCAAATTTGTATCCAAAGTAGAATAAAGGTATTTTTGACTTAATTACTCTTTTAGGTACATTAGCATTTAATTATAAATTTATTTATCGTAATAAAAGTCTTAACTACTGTATTCTTCGGACTTTAAGTCTCACCGGAGAATAAGTCGCACCAGCCATAAAATGCCCAACGAAGAGGAAAAAAGCATATAAGTCGCACTGGAGTCTAAGTCGCATTTTGGGGGGAAATTTGCTTGATAAAATCCAACATATACAATAGATATGTCATCTTGAAAGGCAATTTAAAATAAAAATACAATCGAGAACAACATGCTGAATAAGTGTACAGTATGATAATGGTACATGATGCATGAACAATGAAATGCGAACATGGCCAGTATGTTAACGTAACATTATATTAAGAGTTTGTCAAATAAATATAGCATAAAGAACATGCTAACAAGTTTTCCATCAAACCATCAGTGTCACTCCAAAACACCAAAATAACATGTAATATGATATAATAATGTGTTAATAATTTCACACGAGTCGCTCCAGAGTATAAGTCGCACCCCTAGCCAAACTATGAAAAAAAACTGCGACTTACAGTATGAAAAATACGGTACTCCGCAGGCTCTCTGGGAACATGTCACAGGCAGCACAGTACCGCAGTATTCTGTGAAAAGGGTCAGTTAATTTCAACACACACCAATTGGTCCCGAGAAAAAAAATGAAAACCGGACATTTTCATGAATTTATAAAACCCCGCCGGACGCCCCAGACAGGATGTGAAAAGTGGACATGTCTGGGCAAATGAGGACGTTTGGTCACCCTAGGTATTATTTTTTATTCCTACTTCTACACACACCACTCGGTTACAAGACTCTTTTATGTATGAAACTAGCTTTTACCAACATTAGTTTTTTTGTTAATACAGTATTTGTGCATTAGTCAATGGACGACCTCCATTCATAAAGCGCTATATAAGTATAACACCATTTACCATGTAATTTCCTCTGAGAAATATTACTTTTGTTTTCATTCAAATTTTTAGACTTTCCACTGTTACTAACCTACTGTTCAATAGTAATGTATTCAAATTATGTTGATTTTTTTTTTTTTGCTTCCACAAAAGTATCAAATAAAATCAACCAGTAATGCAATGTCAAATGCTAAAATAAAGCCACGTACAGCGTATCACAAAAGTGAGTACACCCCTCGCAATTCTGCAGATATTTAAGTTGATCTTTTCATGGGACAACACTGACAAAATAACACTATGACACAATGAAAAGTCGTCTGTGAGCAGCTTATATAATAGATTTAATTGGTTTCCCCCTCAAAATAACTTAAAATATAGCCATTAATATCTAAACCCCTGGCAACAAAAGTGAGTACACCGCATGGGAACTACGTACATACCTAAATGTCCAAATTGTTACAGGAGTGCTGTCAGCATTGCTGCAGAGATTGAAGAGGTGGGGGGTCGGGCTATTAGTGCTCAGACCATACGTCGTACATTAAGAAGTGTGAAGTGTCATTTTGTCATTTTGTATACTTAAATATCTGCAGAAATGCGAGGGGTGTACTCACTTTTGTGATACACTGTATGAACAGTAACATAAAAGATAAGAATCTGGCAATAAGCTAACTAGCTTAAGAAGCTGACTGTGCTGACTACAGCTAAACTCTGCATAGACCAACAAATGGAATCAAATCTTGAATCATACACAGTACATTCCAGTAATTGTGGCTGCTCAAGCACTATCGCAAGCAATAAACTATAACAAAATTTACCAAATACAAGTTAAGGTGACCAATAGTGTTAGTAAAATACACCACCAAAGACAGGATGTAAATCAAATTCAACAGTGACTAAGGCTGTAATGGGAATGGACATAAAAACAAGAAGTAGGAACATGCTGTGAAAATTAAACTGTTAAACACATTTATTAAAAAAATGTCAATGTCAAAATGTTACTACCTTTTACACATTCCTCTTTAGAAATTCCACTTTGTTTGCTAAAGAATATCCACTTTGCTTTTATTTTCATTCTACCAAAATATTAACTCAGATGGTGCACATTGTCATGGTTTGGTCTCCTCAATAGAAAACATGTGGCAAGATACATAATTTGTTAACCTATCATCAGAATGGTGAGGGATTGCTTATCAGGTGCTCTCATTCAGGATGATAAATTGTGGCCAAACACACATTTGTCCCCCAAAACCTGCTGAGTGGATCAGCATCATTAGGCATGAGGGATTGGAAGAACCTCGTGCAAAGTGAATGCAGAAAACAGATGTTTCAGATATCCGGCAGAATCCTTCAAGTTGAAGGTGATCCTTGTATTCAGTGGGCAAAAAGAACATTTACAGGAAATCAAAGACCACAGGTCTTTGTCTGCTGTACATCTTTAAGGGGATCAAGTTTATGGAATTCTGGGAACGGTTCTAGTTGTGAGTTCTTGCCAGGAGTTCTATCAAGTGACAAACACTCAGGCAACTTGGCCCTGATGTAAAAGACCTCAATCTTTGTCAGCTTTGTGTCATCTTCTAAGCAGGCCTAGTGAAAGAGCTCGAACATGAATAATGTCTCAGGTCTGTCGAACCCCAACACACATAAATCTTAATAGAACCTCCCAGGTTCCAATGTGCTGTTGCATCCCCTCATTCCACATTCCTGGCCTACCCATCGAAGCTTAAGTTTCCAGCAATGTGATGAAACCACAGTGAGTTAAATTTGCAAACAGGATTACATGCATAAAGCTCATCCAAATCAATCAAAAATATGTCAGCAATACTTAGCCTTATGAGATATGCAATTCATCATTCAGAAGATTTAACAGGGGAAACGGGCGAACAAATAGAGTCGGATCTCTTCCGTTAGACCTGGTTTTGAAATATCTGACTTGTACGTTTGTTTTCCCGTGTCAGTTAATTTGGCAGTGAATCTGTTAGCAGGAGACAGGTCGAGGCACTATACATTACTTTTGATGTGCAAGTGTATGCTTGTTGTTATGAATGTTTGTCAAGACATAACATAAAACAAATCATGTTCCACCAAAAGACTTCTTTACTTATGTGGTTGGTGCATAAGAGCAGAGACCGAGGTTGTTTTTGTCGGGTCGTGGTTGATTTTGAAGCAAAATGTTGTAAACAATGAGAACAAACAGTGAGCCTGTATTAGTGTCATGTGATCAAAACATAGTGAACATAGGACTCATTGCTATGAAGCACACAAATACAAAAGAAGGACACTCACTTCATTTATCCTGGTAGTTTTACTGAATTATACCAATGTGTGTTATTGTTGTAAATCTTTGTTGATATGTGGTATTTATGGTGTTTTCATGACATAAATGCAGAAAAAAATTAATAAATGCAATTTTTTTTTTTTTTTAAGAATTACCCCTGAGTCGCATTTTTTCGATGCTAAAATCCTCCAAACTGACTTTGATGTGAAGGAATATCAGCGAATATACCCCACGTACAGCAAGATCTTAAGCAAGATTGGCTTTGCGTTGGTACAACTTGCCCAGTTATTGACACTTGGAAAGACGTCTTGCTTTGATATGTCCGTCTATGCCTCGAGGCTGAAGCCGGCCGACATCATTGCCAAAAATGTAGGCTGTTTTCACATTCATCACTCATTCTAACTGGCAATATGTCACCTTTTGAGGTGCAATTAGAGCACATGCTAGGAAGGTCTTTTTTCCACTCGCATCCAATTTTCCGTAGTGCTTGCACGTGAACAAATCAAGTCTAATTAAATGTTCCATGGACTACCTTGTTATTTCACCAGCATTGCTGTTTTCGCTGAGGTGCCCTTGTTAATAATCTCTTTGAACATTTATGAAGATGATCAACTGAGAGCTAGGTTTCTTAAATGATGCGCTTCAATCAAGATTTATTTGCATTAGCTTTGATTTAGGACTTTTACTCAGATATATTTTGTGCAATTTATATTCACGGACATTAGGCTTGCACAATATATCATTTGAACATCGCCATCGCAATGTGGGCATGCACAATGGTCCCATCGTAGGACGTGCAACTGTTTTATTGATTTTTTTGTTTGTTTGTTTGTTTGAACACGCAAACTTTTGTTTTGCCTAATAAAAGCAGCGAGCGTTCATGTTTTTTCACACAGGACAAATCTTGTTGCTCTGAGTTGTCGTCTTTATTTTCTGTAGAGTCGAGGCCTTTATCGTCCCTTCAAAGGTGGTGACGTTAAGGCTGCAACATGCTCTAGTCAGACCCTTCCCCACGCTGGTCGCACTGTATGTTACGCTGGGGAGGTCACGCAGGGATGTTGATGGTAATACTGGTACCCACTGGAGATGGCCACGGTGACTTGACAAGATCTGTTTACATGAGAAGTTTCCTCGGCGCGTCGCGCTCATCAAACAACATTTTTTGCTTTTTCTCTTATTCTCTCACGCAGCTTGAGCTTCATTTTGTGCCGTAAAATGTTTTGCGGAGTTTGCGGGGCGAGCTTCTTTTACTGTTGTTGTTATGCTGTGCTTTTACATGTTATACAATGCTTTTTCATGGCCTCCTGGATCCCTTTTAAAATACATCAATCTTCATCATTCACAGATGAACCCCCTTAGCCTGGATTAAACGGTATTCTATGAATACAATGTGGTCATGGTGACCCAACCAGTGTTATTCAAGTTATCTGGTGTAAATTCTTCTAGTTTTAATATCGCAATACGTATCGCAATATATCGCGAACCCCAGTTTTTTATCAGTTTTTTCCAATAACGTTTTTCCTGGAAAAATTAAACACCACAATGATATTCATTCACGCAGTACAGTGACCTAGTTGGCATGGGGTTGAATCTTGGTATGAGCCATAGCTGTGTGTGTGTCTGTGTGAGTGGTTGTTTGAATATACTGTAGTGTCTTGTCTTTGTTTGGCGACCACTCGACAATGTACCTTATCTCTCGCCCAAAGAAGGGATAGTATCAAGCAAACCAGTGACCCTTAAATGGGGACTAACACAATTTAAAAACTGGGAATACCCTCATGTATTAATATATGTCTCAAGTATCATTAGACTTACTCAGGTTCAAATCATCCAATAGTCAAGGTACAAGCTTCTAAATAACGCTGTGAATCCCTGATTCAAATTCCCTCAGATTTGCAGTAAACTCGATGATAGCGGCCCTGTAAAATTGGTCATCAGCCTAAATAATGACCCAATGAACTGATAAAAGGCAAAGTTGCTGGCCATCATAAATCAAGTGACGAAAAATACACTTGCTGGCGGAAGTCAGTAAAATTAAAAGTCCATGCTCCCATTAATTATGTTGCATTGCCTGGACGACAGTGTTATAAATCAATTTCGAGAGGCTTGCCATCGGACTGGACTTCCCAGCAAGTCTCATTGCCCACAAATGGCTTCGTGTGTCTCACTAATTGTTTTTTAAAGCACATCCACCTTCTCAAGGTGAGGCACAGAGTTAACCTGAACCATATTTGTTACCAAAGTTGGTATTCAAAGAAGCAGCCCTGACATGTCATGAGTGATGTATTTCTGTTGGCCGAACCAGTTACTACAGGGTAGTCAAGTAAAATATTTGCTGTTTGCTCATTGGTCAAGCATTGTTGTAGCATTTGAGAATATATGCCAAAAATGAAAATGGTACCTTTTTCTGTTGCTGTGGATGTTGTAATGATCAGTGTTGTCAATAACGCGTTACTGTAATCTGATTACTTTATTTTAGTTATGAGTAATCTAACGCGTTCATTTTTCCAAACCAGTTATCTGATTAAAGCTACAGTAGTTTCCTTAGTGTCTGTGCGTTACTATTTTGTGATTGCCTCATAATGTATGTAGGATGAAGAATATTGTAGTCATGTACGAAGAGCATTTTGAATAGAAAATGCAAGAAAAAGGTTCCCGGTACGTGTGTCCATGGTAACCGCTCACAGCTACTTCCTGTTTTGGTCTCAACTCACACGCCGCTAAGTTTTTTGGGACTGAGAAAGTCATGGGCCAGGCTGCCAGTGCGAGTGCACATTCGTGCCGAGTGTTGAGATGTTCGAGGGAATGTTGATCTGTGTACATCCATGAATAAACGTATTTTTTCCTTCCTTCTGGAGGGCGTCAGCGATAGTTTGGACCCCCTACATGCTCGGCCGTTTCATCGCTTTTGTTGCAACAACGGGCAGTCATTGCTTCATTTACACTGGCACTGATATGCTGTTAACCCTAACCCAAAATTCAGAATTTTTTACATTAGGCTTAATATTCGAGTTAGCGGGGTTGAATTGGTCTGTGGAGTTGATTTCAACAATTTCCATGCAGTTTGTCAGTTTTTTGTTAGTTTCAGGGCTCCGGCGTGGCAAAGCTAGCATGAGTCAATGGTGGTTGAAATCAACTCCATCGACTAAATAAACCTCCGCTAACTCGAACATTAAGCCTTATGTGAAAACTTCTGATCTTCCCCTTTAAATTAAATTATCGGCAAATCAATTACATTCGATGACATTTTTCTGTTGTCATTCTTATGTTGAGGGGACAAGGGGAGAAAAATTGGTAAAAAGTAACTGTTAAATTACTTTTAAAGTAACTTACTTTGATAATGAAGTAATCTCTAAAGTAACAAGATTAGTTTTTTGAGGTGTAATCAGTAATCAGTAATTAAATTACTTTTTCAAGTAATCTGTGACAACACTGGTAATACCGTATTTTTCGGACTACAAGTCTATAAGTCGCACCAGCCATAAAATGCCCAACGAAGAGAAAAAAAACATATATATGTTGCACCGGAGTATAAGTCGCATTTTGGGGGGAAATTTACCTGATAAAATCCAACACATAGAACAGATATGTCATCTTGAAAAGCAATTTAATATAAAAATACAATACAGAACAACATGCTGAATAAGTGTACAGTGCATGAACAACGAAATGCGAATATACTGTCCTCACCGGGACGATACGGCTCGGGCCTGGCCATACAGCGAGCTAAACTCCCAAATGACGATGCTGGATGTTCGTATAATTTGATGAATCAATTTCGTCCTCGATACCAAACAGGTTCGCATCAACGTAAATCAATGATCATTAGGTGGTATTACCGCAATGACACAAATGGTTAGCATACGTTCGCTAGCTTTAGCACATCGTTCAAACAACTACACGACTGGCTCTTAGTGGCCGATCGCGGGTGGAAAAAACACAACAACAACAGAAAAGATGATACACACAGGCGTTGGCTCTGTAAAGATATTTTACAAGCATAAACAATGAACGTAGGTTCGCAGCCGTCTCGCTCAGAGACGCTGCGTAGCTGTCCGTCTTCTTCTGGCGTGTGAGCGCTTTTCTTCGCGTAAACAAGTGCGAGTGCGCCCCCACGTGGGCGTGAAAGCGCCACAAACTAAAAGCATGCATTTCAATATAATAAAGTCAATAATACAATTGAACACACATTGCCAAAGGCAGAACACGAACGTGGCCGTAGCTATTAAGAGTTATTCAGATAAGTATAGCATAAAGAACATGCTAACAAGTTTACCAAACCATCAGTGTCACTCCAAAACACCAAAATAACATGTGAAATGATATCATAATGTGTTAATATTTCACACATAAGTCGCTCCTGAGTACAAGTTGTACCCCCAGCCAAACTATGAAAAAAAACTGTGACTCATAGTCTGGAAAATATGGTAATGTATTCCATATTCTCCACTTTGCCGCAGCAGCCCTCAATTAAAAGTGCTGTAACTTCTCACCATAGTCAACAGTCACATGCAGAAAAAATAAAAACAGGAGAGCCTTGTTCTATTCCATTGTGGTTGTTTGTAAGCATTAGGCCTGGAAAATAGGTTGACTAAGTCAGGTAAAATTTTGTTCGACGCAATTTTGGGACCTGCACAATCTTACAGTATTCCTCACGAACACATACAGTATGTGCATCCCAAAATCTCTCTCTGAACAGTCCATCCAATCAATTAGCTCTCTGTACTGGTAAAAAGATGACACTGCAGTAATTTTTGCATATGTGATTCATTTACTGCTGGCCTGAGCCTGAGCTCCTATGATTTCCGCATTTTTAAAAACTGCATGCTGATGCAACTCACCAATTTGATCCGGGTTTGCTGCGTCCAAGCCAGCTGGCTGTTTTCCTCACTTTTGCTCATTTTCCCATTCAGTTTTGCTAATATTTAACCTCTCATCGTTCATTCAACATACTGTATTATTATTGTGTATGGAATGTTATGATGTGAAGAGTTGCACAATGAAAATATTTTGTTAAAATGCTAAAAAGATAAGTTCATCTTGGAATGGCTTGATACTTCGAAATAGTGCATGCCTTTCCGCTGGGCATCTCGACATGTTGACATTTCTTCATAGTAATAAGCTTTTTAAAGACCATTAGTTGCACATACTGTAAATGATTCACGATGAACTACATTACAGACATTTGCCTCACTGAGCTGGTTAGGCCATTGCAGCAACATTTCTGCGTGTTCCCATCCGCCATAATACATGTGGAGATCTAAGGTGTTCTCTCACTCTCTCCCCCCTTCCCTATCCCTCTAATAGTTTGTATTCACTAATTAAAATTTTGTAGGTTTTTGATCATTTGTGTGTGTGAAAGATACGCAAATATCTAACTCAGTAAAAAATAAAATAAGAACTTTGATTCAGGCACCACAACCCAGTGTTGTTAATAACGGCGTTAGAATATAACGACGTTACCTTTTTCAGCAGTGAGTAATCTAATTAATTACTTTTCTCATCTTGGCAATGCCGTTACCGTTAATGAGGCGGGAAGGGCCTGCGTTACTATCCGTTATTATGTTGGTTGAAGGACGTGCGAAAAGTCTGAAAGAGACGGACTCACGGGGACGAGAGAGGTGAGCAGGAGTGGTGAGGAGGCAAAAGAGTTGTGACGCCTTTACAAACAGGATGCTAGGTGGCTCCAATAATGCCTGATTTTAGCCGATAGCCTTCAAACTACGCCCACATGATGCTACGGTAGATATCAAAAATATATAGAACTAGATGCAAATGACAGACACGGCGGCATTAGTAATATGTATAAAGAGCTAGATGCATTACTAAACAGCCGCCATCTTAAAGCAGTAGACCTCTCAGGAAGGCTCTGTTGTAGAGAACCTTCCTAGCGAACCTAAGTAACTTTTTATCTAAAATACTCCTAAATCGGCAAAATCTTGACTTAAATCTATCTTTAAATGACGAAACAGTTTTAAAACTTACACATGTCGAAAGTAGACAGAAGGGAACTAATGCAATAACGGAAGCAATTTTAACAACTTTAATGGTTGATTCACAACATTAAATGACTTCCACACATAGCAAAGCTTACTATCTAGTTATCGCAATGTCCGCAATACCCCTGTGTCTAGTTAAGTTTAGGGTAAAGAATTGGGCTAGGGCCAATTGTCCCAAAAATCATTTAAACTTCACATTGTGTGACTGTTTTTTTTTTTTTTTTTTTTTTTTTTTTTTTTTTGAGAAAAAAAAAACATGAAAATTATCACCAGTTACTTTGCCAAGAAACTAATTACTCTTACATTCAGGTAACTGAGTTACTAACGCAATGACTTTTTGGGAGAAGTAAGTTGTAACTTTAATTAATTAGATATCCAAGATTTTGTCTTTGCATACCACACACCAATGCTGTGTAAAATTTTAAAAGTGCACTTTTTATGAAAATAATCGTTCATAGATTGCTACAGAAATGTACTCTAGCCATGGCTGGCAGTGAAAAGTTTTACTCTAAACACCCAACCAACCACCTCAAGACTGACCCTGGCGTGCTGTGTGTGGATGCATTTAAAAACCGGACTGGTTCAAGGAACAGTTGCATTGCTAATAGTTAAAGTTACTTTGGCTGTGAGCATATTAGATTAACAAGGCAACCCTAAAATTGGATTGTACACACAAAAAAAAAAAAAAAAAAAAAAAAAAAAGAGAGAGAGAGAGAGAGAGAGAAAGCCATACATACTGGAAACACCAATTTGAAGGGAACTGGTTGTGCACTCTAATCCAGATCAGCTCCAAAAATTGTATGGCTTTTTCTACATTGAATTGACAAATATCTAATGTTCCCCATTATTCAGTGAAATCAAATATTAAAGCCTCCTGTACGTATGACGCTTGGTGCTATTCCTTGTCCTCCCTGAATGCCCTCTATTGTGTGCATGTGTGTGCTAAAGTCCCTGAGAAACCATTTAGGCGTTAGAAGTGGAGCGCGGCCGGGCCTCAGGTGTCCTTGTCACACTGATGAATCACATAGAACACATATTAAACCTCTCTCATGTGAGGAAGAGACCTGCGTTGAGATTTCTAATCTCAATAGAAGGGATCACGTTTTTTAAAGGATGAAAAATATAAATATAACTGTGTTGATCACATAAAGGGTGGCCTGTCCCAGAGAAATTGATTTATTGGATTCCCTGACATTTTAGTTGCTGTCGTTATGTTATATTTATGGGGAATTGCTGGAGCCTCTCATTATGCTCTCCTAATTTATTTTACATACTTTTATGGCTGCTTGTGCTCAGCAGGCCTTTACAGCAGCTGTTATTGAAAAAAAAAGAAGGGGGAAAAAGGCAAGCGGCTATCGATCATGATTTACATGTTTATTTCCAACAATATGATTTAGTGGATGGTGTTTTCTTGTTTTGGGGGCTGCACTGCCTTTCAGGTAGGAATTGTTTTATGGAGCTCAGTGCATTAGGTTTCTGCAGTTTTCATGCAGCGGATGCAATAATGTCAGGAGAAGTGCTTGGGTTCACACATCAAGGCAACATTTCATGGAAAGAAGACAATCTCGCGGGACTTTTCGAGACGATATAAATCATCATCAGGCTAAATCAAGCCTGAATCATAATCCTCCAAACAGCTATTTAGAAAGGAATTTCATCTTAAATTATAAGTTGGAAAGACAGATTTCTGTGTCCTGTCATATTTTTCTTTGTATAAAGTTAATTTTAATTTATCATGTTTTCTCCACGGGAACACCATCGTCTATGCAGCATTGTATGTCAAGTTTATTTTAAACAAAGAAATGAAACCACTTTTGATGCGCTCAGTCATGTCCCAAGATCATTCCTCAGATGGAGAACGAGTAATTAACAGCGGAGATGAAGTGGTTACGAGCTGCTTCTTATTAAATTAGAGCCTTCAAAAAAAAAAAAAAAAAAAAAAAGAGGCGCTTGATATACGCTTATGCAGCGCTGAGCGTCACCCAGCGTGAAATTTAGTGTTTCCAGGATATTTAACATTAAGACACAGTTAAAATTAATTCTATGTGCAATTCCTCCCAAAGAAAGCTGACAAGTAATGTCAATAAATCGTGCTCGGGGCGAGATGGGGGGGATCGTAAATCTGCTGCTTTGGGGCCCGCCCCTTAGAATGGCCGTCAGGGGTCGAATGGGGGTGTGAAGTGGCGCTGTAGGAATGAGGAAGATGGATTTGTCAGCCAGGCAAGGGGAAAGGGTGATTTGAAACCCCGGACACTGATTGGTGGAGATGAGGCACGGGTGTCCTTGCGGTGACATTCAGTGCCTGATATTTGTTTGGCTTTAAATAATACCCTGGACAGGACCCCGAGAGTGATGGCCACCCGGCTGGCTGACATTGCGGCCCGTGCCAAGGTGAGCGACTTCGGGATGCTTCGTTTCTCGCCGCTGTGCCCTTCATCTCTCTGTGGCTGTCGCCGGCCTGTCAATATGCATCCGCTTGTCTGATGGGTGCGTCTGAGCTGACATGTTGGTGTCTTTATTTCCACCAGCAATCCTTTTAGACGCGGCCTCGGTGATCAGTCATGCCGCTGACAAGCAGCTCAGCCCTCAGCACCTCACATCCTCACCTTCTCGTGACGTGATGTCATTACACGGCAGGAACACAGGCAGGACCAAGGCGGGAATTCAGCCTGACTCCATTTATCCAGTTTTGAATGACAAATGATGTACCTTTTCATAACTAAGGTCCATTTAATCTAAACTTTTTTTTGAATCCTGTTGTTTAATAACTACACAAAATGAACCTCTCAGGTCAAACTCAGTCAGTTTCTGGTTGGTAGTAGTCTTATGGAAATTGAATTGGTCCAAGGATCAATCTGCAAATCCACAGATGAAGTTGTGCAATACAAGTAGATGAAACATACTGTAGAATTACCCCTGGTTTGATGGTGATTCAACACATTTGAACACACAAGCACTATACTTTGACGAGTCTGTGTGGGTGCGGGGTTAAAGCGGTTGTGGACACCTTTTGTGCCTTTATATACTTTTCTCCTTGCTGAAAAGTGCATTGATGACAATGGTAGCTTTTCACTCATGCAATGGCATGACAGCAAGATTAATGTAAACAACCCACAAAAAAGATATACATATAGTATATTGATATAAGAATGAGGTATATTCAATCCTTGTTAGCAAGTGAAAAACTAGACAACTGAACATTTTACATTATAATTGGTGCACACACAAAAAAAATATTAATTTTAAAAAATAAAATTAAAAAAAAGCACCTTTAGAAGTTGGAATATACCAGCAGATGTTCTTTATAAAGAGAAAATGCAAGGTAAAACGATTTAAAATTTAAAAGGCACAACAATTTAGATCAGGGTACAGCCTATTAGAGTTTCTGATATCAGGTGTCAATGGCATTAAAGTAACTGACTTGTACTGTTTTTACCAACCGTCCGGTGGGTGACAAACAACGGTGTTATGTTTCTGGGGTGACAAGGGACCTGAACGCAGAGATGGGAGCCAAAGCGGCATTGGTAACAAGAGTTTATTGACAGGTATGATGGGATGGTAGGTGGTCTCCGAAGAATCAAGTGGGCAGTTTGGTGGTTGAGTGGCCAGGCAAGTGTTCCGGCAGGCAAGCAGTACAGGATCTAGGGAACATAAAGCAAAATGAGCTCAATATCAGATTTTCAAGATTCTTAACTGGCTGAAAGCTGGAGTCACAAACTCGTGGAGTTCAATTGTTGATCTGGCAATGAACTGAAGCCAAGGACCGGTTTAAGTGTGCTGTTGATGATCATCATCCGCACCTGGTTAACCTGTCCAATCCTGAAATCAAGGGTGACACCCCCACACACAAACACACACAGGGAGGAGGAGCCGTGTTCAGGGGGCAGGCGCCATAACAAATGGTGTTGTGTATTCATTTTAGTTGGGTCTAGAGTCTATACATACAGTAACTTTGGTCTACAAGCAAAATGCTTCCTGGATAAAACTATTGAGACTTTATTAGGTTTGGGTCACGAAAAAAGAAAAACAAGGGTCAAAAGTTAACTGGCTATAGTTTTTTTTAGATACAGTATCTGGCCAAGATGTTAAAATCCAAGCAATTTAAGTGAAAAGTATTGTATGAATGCATAACAATTGCATGTTTTGGAAGTGGACAAAATGCAGTTATGTAGACACACTTCATAACCGGTTGCACGTACTGCAGAAGTAGTAGTAGAAGCTGATATTTTCCAAAATTTTGTAGACCAGTCTAATCATTTAAATTAACCCAAGTTTCCATAACCGTGGTTAATTATAGACATTTCCTTTGTTTTATCGGGATTTTTATTCAACCTTAGTGTACTTTGTACCTAGTGGACAAAAAAGTGTCAGTACTAAATGGTCTTTGTCTTATAATAAATGATAATCTTATTTACAGTATACCGAAACTTTGTTTAGGGTCATGGGAAACATTCAAGTTATGAATTCACAACATATAATGATGATGGTGTTGACGCTGTATGGTTCTTGGGTTATGATTAGTGGCCAAGTGTGAATGACTTATTTGCAGTGTCGCCGAAGGCTCTTTGGAAGGAGTCAACAAAAAACATAAAACAACTCTGCTAAGCGTCTGTGTCACAGCTACTGTCCTCTTTAATCAGTGTGACTTTGGTGACTCTCAAATTAGCAGTGGGATTGAGTCAAATTTGGATCCCTAGACTGAACAGATGACACATTGGTTTGGAAGCGAGCTATTTGGTCATTGAGAGACATCTGTGCAGTGCATCAACTGTCATATCTCTGGCTCCTTTAGTCAAGAAACACATTGACCTTTTGGATGACCTGAGAATTAAAGTGTCTTCTTCCCTTGCTAGCGTCACAGGGCTAAAAGACATCAGGTAGTTGTGTAATGTTAGCATTATAATGACAAAACAAATAATTTGTTAAATAACCATTGGGAGCAGATGATAGTGATGTGAAAACGCAAATAGAGTTAACCCTTGCTAGCGTCACAGGGCTAAAATACATCAGGTAGTTGTGTAATGTTAGCATTATAATGACAAAACAAATAATTTGTTTAATAACCATCGGGAGCAGATGATAGTGATGTGAAAACGCAAGTAGAGAGTTAAATGCTTGCTGCCAAAGCCAATTTTTGTTAGCCTGGTTTGTTGAAAATGGATCACTAGCAACTACCGTTTAACTGTGTCAGGCTCTTTGCATGAAAAGTAAATGTTAAGATTCATTTTCACCATTGAGAAGTAATTGCTGGCTGCCTCCTCCTTGTGCCGGATGTGGCAAGAATGTTAAAGAAGTCAATTTGCACGTTAACCAAGAGTCCGAATGTTGGTGACGATATGGTCCTTGTGTGTGGTGAATAGTTAATAATAGTACATTTTTTAAGTAAATAAAGGAGGCAAGAAATTATCTGGGCGGGAGGTGTTTTCTTTCAACTTTGCAGTACTCACTCACTCACTCACTCACTCACTCACTCACTCACTCACTCACTCACTCACTCACTCACTCACTCACTCACTCACTCACTCACTCCCATCCATCCATCCATCCATCCATCCATCCATCCATCCATCAACCGCTTATCCGAAGTCGGGCCGCGGGGTTAGCAGTTTCAGCAGGGAACCTCAAACTTCCTTTTCCCTTGCCACATTAACTAGCCCTAACTGGGGGATTCCGAGGCCCTTTCTAGCCAGTGTTGAGAAATAATTCCTCCACCTGGTCCTGGCCTGCCCCGAGCTTTCCTCCCAGCTGGAAGTGTCAGGAACACCTCCCTAGGTAGACGCCCTGGTGGCATTCGCACCAGATGCCTGACTCCTTTCTACGCCAAGAGGCAGCGACTCGACTCTGAGCCTCTCGGGAATAGCAGTGTTTTTCACCCTGTCTCTAATGGAGATGCCAGCTATCTGCCTGAGAAAACCCATTTCGGGCGCTTGTACCTGCGATCTTGTTCTTTTGGTCATAACCTCATGAGGGTAGGAACAAATATCGAAAGGTAGATGGAGAGCTTTGCCTCTCGGCTCAGCTCCCTCTTCGTTGCAACAGTGCAATAAAGCGACTGCAAAACCGATCCTAATGCCCCGATTCTCCGTCCAATCTCACACTCCATTGTTCCCTCACTCGTGAACAAGACCCCGAGTTACTTGAGGCAGGACCTCATTCCCTACCCGGAGAAGGCAATCCACTGGTTTCCTGCAGAGAGCCATGGCCTCAGATCTGGAAGTGCTGATGCTCATCCCTGCTGCTTCACACTCGGATGCAAACTTATCTAGTGAGTGGTGCAGGCCACAGGCTGATGATGCAAACAGGACCACATCATTTGCAAAAAAGAGGGGTGATGCAATACTCAGCCCCTCGTTGAGATCCCCTGCCTTTACTGCCACCCAAATGGCAGTGCACCCGCCCTGTTGGTGGGCCAACAGGGATGGGAAATAGCCACGTTGCTTCTTCGGGCTGAGCCTGAGACCCGGCCAGGCGCTCGCTGACGGGCCCTTAGTCCAGGCCTGGCTCCAGATGTGGGCCCCGGGCTTCCTCCGGGCAGCATCTCATGTTTTCCTCCTCTATTTTTCTAGGCTTAGTTGAACCATGCTTTGTCTGGCCCTTCACCTGAGATCCGTTTGCCTTCGGTGACCCTACAAAAAGCACAAGCCTCCCGACTTTTTGTGCTACATAAATCTGTCTGAATCTTTGTTAGTGAGCAATTCTTTCTTCGTTTAGATGATCCATCCATGACATGTTCTGAATCAGCGTATCAGCATGTTTCAGGTCTTGACAATAACTGTCAACTTTGTACAATAATCATGCTATCAGCTGATTTGCTTGTTTATAATTATCTTGGAAACAGAGTGCTCACTAAGATAGATTTAGACAGATTTGTGAACAATATTTGAGGAACACATGCCATTTTTTTGTAAACAAAAAAAATCTTATACTTTATATTTTTAGAAAAGTTATCTTTGTTGTTTGTACCTGCTCTGCACTAGGCTGTGAAAGGTTAGTCTGTTGTTAGATTCAAATTCAGCCACAACACAATTCTGAATTCGGCTTTTTCATGCTGCACACAAGCAGTTCTTCAGCATCCAATTAGTATCTTGGCTTGCTCCAAGGTAAATGTGGGGTAATTACCCACAAAGTATAAGGCAATTTGGTTTTGTTATGTGATATCCAATGGCAATTAGACACTTATAATCTAAAAACCTTCTTGCTCTCATTTTACTGAGGAATTTAGATGTCATCTTTGCAGCACAACTCTATTAAAAATATCAGATACGCTGTATTGTATTTTCATCACTGCATTGATCTAACATTAAATTTAGATTAGATTGGATTGGATTAGATTAGATTAGTTTAGATTCAACTTCATTGTTATTGCACACGTACAGTGCAACAAAATGCAGTTTGCATCTAACCAGAAGTGCAAAAAAAAACCAGCAGCAAATACAGATGCAACTGTGAATCAAGAAATTAAAACTAAATGAAATTAAATTATTAAAACAAAGTTGTACTATGAATATATGTGTATTACAGATGGATATGTACATTAAATGCCTTTAACTATAGGTTTGGAAACTATAAATTCGGTAACTATTTACGTAAAGTAAGAAAAGGAATGTACAATGATAAATTAGGGATATGGAGATACTGAAGTTTAGTCCAGTCATTTAGTCTGAGTTTGAATGCAAAGTTTTAATGTAAATGTACTATGTAGGTTTGCTTACTTTCCTGCATGCTTTACATTTATGTTTTTCTGCTTGATGGGTTTCCTCCTTCCACAATATTTTTCTCTTGTCAAAACTCATGCGTATACATGACTCTCAAAAGGTTAGGGATATTCGGTTTTCAAATGAAATTTCAAAATAGCCTATGTACGAACACATTCAAAATGTTATAAAGCTTAAATGTATATCACCTGTAAAAGTTCAATTACATTTTAAGATCACTTTGAAATGGCTTTGGTATTGGTATTATTAACTTTTAGTTTATTGTGTATTCATTATTATACCCACCAAAAAGGCTGACATGCGGCCTCTATGCATGATGGGCTTCTAGTTGCTACACCATTCAGCTGTAGCGCTGAGTGCATATAATTACAAGTAATTGGCAAATAGTAGGCTCTGACCAAACAGAAATTGCTTCATTATGTCTAATTAACACCTACTTGACTATAGTTAATTGCTGGTGTTTGATAATGGAGGAGCAAAGTTGTCAGCCTGGAGACAAGCGGGAGCCATCTGGATACTTGATATAACCATATGCTGGTTGGAGCCTTGATTTGCTTTGCTCTGCTTTGCTTTACTGGGCTTGGAGCATCCAGAGCCACTGATGGCGGCAGGTGTCTGCAGCATGACACGGCACAGCACCTGGTTTAAGCACACCACTGCACAGAGTTAATCAAATTCAATATATTCAACCATGGAATTCTAAAGTAAAAGCAATATACATACTGCACATATATATATGTATATGTATATATATATATATATATATGGCGGAAAACACAAGGCTGAAAAAGCAGTTTCTGCTCTTGCACCCCTCTTTAAAATAAACTGCTGCATTTTAAACCAAAAGAACTGTTGTGTTTGATAGAACAATATGTACAGTATATATGCTGCCATAGCAGATTTATGGTGCATTAAGCCCCCAAACTATTTTTAATTTGTCCGTTTTACCCTGGAAACCCCCATTTACAGACGTCGCGCAACCACTTTTGTTTCAACCCAGCCATGAAAAGAAGGTAATTAATTATATTTAGTATTCAAAATGTCTGTCATTTTTAGCTTAGAATCATTAGTTAATGTCTAATATTTTGTTAAAAAAAAAAAAAAAAAAACGACTTTAAAAAATTATTCACTTGCATATTTTAAACTTTTAAACCAATTACGTCAGAATGAAAAAATTTGGTGTCTGTGAATAAGTTATGGAGATCTGCTGTACCTCATATCTATCGCTTAATTGTATTTCTTTTGTTACTGTTGAATTTTCCCCGATATGTTAGATGATAAATAATGGATTCAAACAAAGAAAAATGGAAAAAAAAAAAAAAAAAACGTTTAAAAGGGTACCTGTATGAAAAAGAAAATCTTGACCACTCCTTGATGTCTGCGATATCTGCATCGCGACCCTTGTTATATTACCATGTTTCACCCATAAAATCCGGCTGTGGCCATTCACAGCTGTCTCTCAACACTCGGTGATACATGCTACATGGAGTTTTTGGATCGAAAATAGATAAGTACGCGATAATATCTCGAAATCATGGCGTCTTTAATCATGCTCTCACGTGCTCTCAACTCCAGTTAGGGTTTTGCTGTTTTTTTTTTTTTTTTTTTTGCTTTTTTTTTTTTTTTAAATGCCCTTCTGTTCAAAAATTTTCTTCCCCCAGAAAATTTAGATTTTAAGCTTTCCATTGATGTGTCACACGTGCATATCGGACAATTTTGAAATTTGGCCAAATTGGGGGTCTGAGAGCAGAACTTAAAGTCACCTGAGTGTTTTTCGCCATATACGTATATATATGTAACATTGGAAAGCTTAAAATCTCAATTTTCTGGGGGAAGAAAATTTTTGAACAAGAGGGCTAAACTCTAATTAGAGGTGAGAGCATGAGAGAGCATAATTAAAGACACAATGATTTTAACTAGATATGATCGCGTACTTACCTTGTTTACATCCAAAAACTCTGTGTAGCATGTCTCACCGAGTGACTCACCGAGACTTTTTGGGGCTTTTATGGGTGAAGTACGGTGAGATAATGAGGGTCGCAATGCAGAAAGACATCAAGGAATGGTCGAAATTTTCTCTCTCAAATATTTACCCTTTTTAACGTTTTTTTTTTTTTTTTTTTGATTGATTATTTATCATCTAATATATTGGGGAAAATGTGACGGTAACAAAAATAAATACAATTAAGCGATAGTTATGAGGTAGGTATTCATGACCTATTTACAGACATATTTTTTTTCTTTGTGACGTAATTTATTTAAAAGTTTCAAATATGCGAGTGAATATCTTTATAAAGTCATTTTTTAAAACTAAATATTAGACATCAATGAATGATTCTAAGCTAAAAGTGATTGATATGTCGAATATTACCGTAAATATAATTACTTACCTTCTTTTTATGGCTGGGTTGAAACAAAAGCGGTTGGGTGGTGTCTGTAAACAGGGGTCTTCAGGGTAAAACGGACAATTTAAAACTAAACTTAACTTAAAACTTAAAATAAAGCAGTATATTTTAAAGAGGGGTTCAAGAGCAGAAACTGCTTTTTCAGCCTTGTCTGTGTTTTCTGCCATATACAGTACATATATTCAGTGTACAGTATATACATATACAGTGTATATATACTGTATAAACAATATATACATATATATGGAAACTCATACACCATTCTTCAAAATACATTTGAAGCTAGTGTTGTACATTTCTTTTAGGACTTATTTTTGCTTTATTACTTTTTGCCCTGAGCAGCATTACTTTTAAAACCGCTTTGAATATATTGGTATGTGAGGTGAACTTGGCAATGTCAGTCAAAAAGATGAGAGCAATAAATGCCAAGGGGAGCAAAATAGGATTCTTAAGCACCTCTGAAATGATTAGAAACAGAAGGCTCCCTGCTGTAAATAAAAGGAATTACCCAGCACTAAAATTGTCTCTCTGTCCCTGTTAATTAGCAGCACACACAATGTGAAATTAGCAATGACACACCCGGAACAAGATAAATAGTCTCTTATACAGAAAGAATAAAGTCAAGACTTTCCGTATGTTGCATCTGTCATGTTTAATTGTGAGATCAATTAAAATTGGGGGATAATGATGATTTATAAGTATTTGTGTATCATTTGATATTCATTAAGTCGGCCAGACACACGCTGGGATCAGCTTGTTAATTGTGTTGTGCCTCTGTTGAGGGGTGGCTTTTGAATGCAATTGGTGTGAAGTTTACAAACTCGCTTAACTTTAGTCAATTAAGCTGAATACTACTGTTGCTGTAGCTATTGAGTAGTTTGGGAGATTGGTTTTGTTATGATTCTATAAGTCAAACTTAACTCAGATAAATGCAGGCCCTGGATAAAGTTATGCAGCTGCCCGCATAGTCATTTAACTTCCATTCATCCACTATAAAGCCAGCCAATGTGTTGTACTTGATTCTTTTAAAAATATATATTATGTATAATATGCTAGCTCGAAGTCTTCTATAGCTGTGAGTGAAAATGTCTGTTTGAGCTTGCGATTAGCTGGGTTGTAGCCTGCAACTTGCCCCAAATCCATTTGGATGGGATTCAACGTACTCATGACTTGGCTTGCAAACTCACTGGAAAAAATTTAAGGGACACCTCATTGGTAAAGTTGGCCGGCCCAATAACCATTAGCATTTAGTAATTTTTTGGGGGGATGTGAAAAGTGATTTATTATAATTATAATTTTATAATAATTTTACTCAATTAATTAGATACATGTTTGAGTGATACAAGCACATGGAAAACAATAATTATCTGCAATGTATTTTATTTTTTTATACAAAAAATACTAGAATAAAATCTGTCAAACAACATCTGTCATGCTAAATTTAAAACTGTATGGTGGCATTTTAATACTTTTTAAAAACATGCAAACATTAACTCAGATTTTTTGTTTGTTTGTTTTAAACAATTTAGGTGCGTTCAAAGTCCCCTCAGCAATAACAGTTTCGCAAATGATCACTTCAAATATAATAAGGAAATACAAACAAAATTCACAGAACGCAAAAATAGGATACAAATAGTGAAAATAAATCATGACAGTACAGTAGCACACAGAGAACAACAAGAAAACAAATGATCATCATTTTGAACATGCGTTTTACTCGCGGTTCACTCAAACGTCTTATCTCCCACACTCTTATTGCTTTTCCCTACATATTCTTGAAAAGCACCAGACCAGTAATCATTCATTCTACAAATAAGACACTATTTTCGATTTTCATGATAATACAGGACAAAGCTTGTAAACTTAAAACAGGACGCGCACTTTTGTTTCTGAATACAGGACGATTCCGTTTTTTTCAAGGAACGTTTGGCAACCCTACTCATAACCAGTGTTGTCATGGATTGCTTTAAAAAGTAATTTAATTACTGATTACACCTCAAAAAAGTAATCTAGTTACTTTACTGATTACTTTATTAGCAAAGTAACTAAGTTACTTTAAAAGTAACTTATCAGTTACTTTTTACCAATTTTTCTCCTTTTGCTGCCTCAACAAAAATGACAACAGAAAATTGTCGCATGTAATAGAATTTTTCACATAAGGCTTAATCTTTGAGTTAGCGTGGGTTTAATCAGTCGATGGAGTTGATTTCAGCCACCATTGACTCGTGCTCGCTTAGCCAATCCGGAGCCCTGAAACTAACAAAAAACTGACAAACTGCACGGAATTTGTGTAAATCAACTCCAACGACTAATTAAACCCCCGTGAACTCCAAGATTAAGCCCAATGTCAAAAATTTTGAACTTCCCCTTTAAAATAAAAAGGCCTAGCCGTTAAAATGTTGTCCATAAAATTTGTAAAGCAATAAAACAAACAACAAAAATTAATTAAATGAACAAGAATCCTACAGCGTATCTCATAATGGGTCAAAATCATTTTTCGAACAGATCATGTGACTAGTAACTTAGAGACTATCCTTTGCTTCGCTGAGCCAAAACTACACCTGAGGAGGCAAGATGGATATTTAGAATGTCTTTAAACCTAAGCTTTTAAAACCTACCAACAACAACTGAGCTTAAACAGTTGATTGAACACAAACAGTGTCAAGATGTGTGTGTATATAGTATACTGTATATACAGTATAGACCCTACTCACCTGACGTCACAACCACGCCTCCGCGCCATATTGTCCGTCTACTCGTCGTTTTGGCGCATTACCGCTTCGTAAATTCCTCCTATTATGGCGTGTTTTTCTGCTCGTTAACATTAACAATCAAAATGGTGAAGGCGTGTGTAGCGGTCGGTTGCAATAACAGAGAAGATAGACGGAGAGACTTGAAGTTCTACCGTATTCCGAGAGACCCGGAGAGGAGAGCGAGATGGACTGCTGCAATTTGACGAATTGCCCCCCGCATTTTTACCACACCAAATCTGGCCCCCTTTGCAAAAGGTTTGGACACACTTGTTTAACTGATGATCCGTAGACGAGGCCAGCTTCTTTCACTTGGTACCAGCTAAATATTATTCAAAATATAATGATGGCGGAAGAAATAAGCATCTTGAATTTGAAACTGTATGTTGTCGGCGATTAGCCTCGCAATGATCTTAATTGTGGTTGTCAGCCCAAAACCCTCTAAATAAGTATTAAATGCATCTTACCAGATATAAAATGACTACTACATAATCTGTGGTAATCGTTTGGAGCCCAGTTTTCTCGTCGAATTGCAGCAGTCCATCTCGCTCTCCTCTCCGGGTCTCTCGGAATACGGTAGAATTTCAAGTCTCTTCGTCTATCTTCTCTGTTACTGCAACCAATGTAATGAAAATATATAAAACAAAAATGAAGACGTGTGTCCAAACTTGACTTTTGTGTCAGAGTCATCAACATGTTTTGCCCCCAGTTTACTAAAGTAAAACTCCGCCTATGGTTACAAACGCTAACTATAAAATGTACATAAAGGCTGGTTACAAACTGTAGAAGTGCTGGCTGTCTCGGTACATGTACGCTTTGTTTCGATTTTTGACACGTTGTTCTGTAATTCCAAGGGTTCCTTGGATTGGATGTCGAGTTTTTAGCGGTCGACAGTCTTTTTGAGACAGCGCAGAGTTTGCAACGCACAGAGATATTTTTATTTTAATTATTTATTTATTTATTTAAATTATTATTTATTCTACATACAATATGAGGCAAAGACAAAATAGTAACGCACAGGCACTAAGGAAACTGACTTTAATTTAGATTACTGACTTGAAATGAACGCGTTAGAGTGCTCGTTACTGAAAGAAAATAATCAGATTACAGTAACGCGTTATGCGTTACAACACTGCTCATAACCCTCAAAAGGACAAAACCGATGGATGGGCTATTGCAGGCCTTCAAATGTTCAGCCCTCGTCCGATTGGTTTACACTAGATTGCTGAAATAAGGCCTTGAAATGTTTTTTGTTTTTTTTTCACAAAGGAGATCATAATTTCCTGTCTTTCTTTGAATGGTAACGAGATTTTTACTGTCTACGTGTAAGGCGAATTTCCCCTTATAGCTAGTTAAAACTGGTTCACTGTCATTTGTCACTGTAAAACTAAATAAATAAATGAGGCCTGCGTTACAACGTGCGAATAAAAGTGTTGTTCTCAGTAAGCAAGCAGTCATTTTGGGTGTGCATAATAAGCAAGTTCATCATGCACATGTAATGTGTGCTGTTTGAGCGCACCAGACAAGCGACGATGGCAGAGCACTTTGTTGTCATGCCCCCCTTTTTTCCCACCGCGGCGGCGCTAAGATGTAGGCCAAGTGGAAGAGCGCCAAATGATTTAACAGAGGACAAGATTCCCATTCAAAGGAGCGCCGCGCTTCTTCCTCCTTATTCATTTTCTTAGATTACCATCAAATTTGTGTCACCAGCAAGGCAGCATTATTGACTCACAGCCACGCGCTCCCTTTGCCTTTGCTGACATGCTGACATTTTCATATGTGTCTTTGCTAATGCCTGCAAATTGCTCTGACCGAACAACGTGAGAATAGAGCAGATAATTTTAATAAGACCCAACCATGCGCCCGCCTTACACATATAGCATACCAATTTTAACCTGTTTTCAGAGGCGACTAAGGCTCCGAACTCTAATGGCTCTTGACAACATTGCATTAGGCGCAACAACGACACATAATGTAGCGAAAAATTGGATGTGAAATTGCAAACATCGTGGAGAACAAAGTAAATTTACATGGTTTGGTAGCTTGGGTGATGTCTGATATCATACTCTCTCATGCAAGCTCTATGTGCAGGGAGCTGCGATGGAGACTTAACAATGGATATCAGCGCAGAGTGCTTTTAAAGTTAAGGCTGATGGATGGCTTGTCAAAAAAATAATTGCACTGGTATGGAAGTGGGTTCACGCCGACTCGCCAAGGAGGGGTTGGCTGCGTATTTGGGGTGTCAGAGCGGCAGTGGAGGGAGGCGCCATCAGCGGAGAGCATGATGGGAAGTGACAGTGGTCTGTCAAGAGGCAGTGGCTGCCCAGAGAAGTGTGAAGCCGGCGCTGTGAGGTGGCAGGAGAGAGCAGGCTGTCATGAGCTCCAAAGTGCTTTTAATCCAGCCAAAAGCAAAGGAATCCGCCTGTCAGGCCTGCTCAGCCGAGCGAGCCTGGGTGCGGCGGCGGAGACCAGGATAGCAAGCGGATACTGTGGAAACAAAGGTGGGCTCAAGAACGGAAGGTGTCGAACCAAGCTCGAGTGCTGAGATCTGTGTGCTGCTACCAGAGACATGATGGGAAATCGTGTGAGACAGAGGAACAGGCCGAGCTGTCAATTAGAGGCTGCTGAGGAAGGGTATGGCAAAGTGATAAAACTCATCAGCACTCCCCCTCACTCAACTGGAGTCACTCTTTTCTGCATAGTAGCAGTACTTTCGTACATACTGATCCTGTTGTTTCAATATCTCTTTTTTTCTTACCTCTCTTTTCCAGTATGAAGGGAGAGGAAATAATGTGTTGATCAAGGCTTTTTCTTCATGTCATTTACATAAACCGTCAGTAATAAATACAGCGGTACCTCAACATACGACTGCTTCGACACACGATCTTTTCGACACCTGACGTAAAATTTGACTCGCCATTTGTTTTTACATCCGACAATATGCTCGAAATATGATGATTTATGACAGCGCCAAAGTTTCTTTGTTTTCCTGCAAGACGGACGCACGCCTGATCTTCCTGTAAGAGGAATCAACATAGGTTCCAAGAATGTTAGTCCAGGTGCTGAAAAACGGTAAATGGTGATGACTACCATTAAAATGAAGATGGAAATGATAGAAAAATATGAGTGCGGTGTGTGTGTCCGTGAACTGGCTCGACAATACGGCCGTAGAATGTCTACGATCTCGACGGTCCTCCGCTGACCTCCGTTCGCCATTCTTTATAAGTTAACGTGAAAATTATTATTATTGTAACATCACCAAAGAAATGGCCAGCTTCGTCAGATTTTTAATTATTTCAGAACAAGACAGGACAGCTACTGTCCGCTGCAGCTTACGCCTAACAACAGAACATGAAAAGTGAAGTTAAAAACTGTAATGCACTCTCTCTCGCTCTATCGTCAGCCACGCAGTAGGGGTGTGCCATCTTAGGCACCCCACGATTCGATTCAGTTACGATTCAGGGTATTACGATTCGATTACTAAACGATGATCACGGTTTTGACGATGATCGCGGTTATCGCGATTATCATTATTATTGCGATTATCAATGCATCTTACATTACTAATTAATACGGTAGCCAAACACATTTATGTCAATTATTTATTTAAAATATCCTAATGATTCAACAGGAACGATGGAAACATGCCCGTACAACAAAAACCTGCCCTTAAGCTGCTTTTTTATCCTTTATTTTTTTTTACAAGAAAGTGCAAAAACATTAACCATTTTAAAGGGAGTACTTATTTCTCTGAACAATACAATAAAATTTACACAGGTGGAATGAATTATATATTTCTGGAAACAAAGTGTCTTTAGAAATAAGACTTCTTTTGACCAATATACTTTGCTTTCACAGATTTCTGTACGATTTCACATGTTTGTGGTGTTACCGCTTAATCATGGTTTTACACGTTCTGCATATGAAATACACGTTAGCGAATTAGCTTATCGCTCGGCGGTAGCGCTCAGCGCTAACTATTAACATCTCAAAAACTGCAATAAAGGCTAAACAGTACAGGAGGGTTCGTGTACTCACCTCTTATAGATGCACACGGGTCTTAGCAACACACTCAGGACATTTTTTAATTGAAATGCCTTAAAACTACTGCTGCAAATCTGAAAGACAAGCAGCAACGAACTATCTCTCTTCCCCTCTTTCTCTAAAAGCTCTAAAAAATAATTCTGTCCCTGCCTGTTTCATACACAAATTTATTTTCCAGTCTTTTAAAAAGGGGTAAATCTCTCTCTCAGTGACCAGCAGCATCCATCATAACGTGCGTGCGCCCGTTAACGGTGCCCGGGCTGCAGCCGTGTCTTGAATTTCGGTCTGCTACGAGCGGCTGCCAAAAAGTTATGAGGGAAAATAATCGTTTTTGAACCTTTATGAATCGTAATCAAATCGTCACGTGTTGAATCGCGATGCATGTAATAGTCGATTTTTTTGGAACTCCTCTACTACGCGGTGCATTCAGGTACACCACGCAAAACACATTCGCCACATTAGAACCCAATTCGTTACCTTATTACAGGTGTTATTATTACTATAGTTATATTCTTATTCCAATTTTTTTTTTATAATTTATTTGTTTTGATCTTTGTAATTGCAATTTGCTATAGTACCAGCACTATTTATTAAGGATTTAGTGTAGGTTTTTGGTCTGTGGAACGAATTAATGGAATTATAATGTATTCGTATGGGAAAATCCTGCTCAACATACGAGCATTTCGAGGTCCTGGAACGAATTAACTTCATATGTAGAGGTACCGCTGTAGTCTGTCTTCCATTAAAAAGTATGAATATGTACTGGAAATAGGCATGAATTTTTATTTGACTCTGAGGGATAAATGTGTATATACTGTAGATATAAAACTTCTCCAGAACACAAGACAGCAACAGGTTTAGCTAACATTAGAATTTGTGTTTGTCATTTTGTTGGGTCTAAACTTACTATTGTACTAAGTAAATAATACAGGACCTGAGGGAGGGTGGAGAGAGAATCAGACTTGAGACGAAGATAAAGCTTTTACGCTAACGGCCGTCAGGAGAAAGGTTGATGCGGAGCATGTGGCCCACAACAAGCTTATCTAACCTAACCCCTGAGGAGCGCAGCCTTTTATTGAGAACAGAAACATTATGGTGACGTCTACTGAAAACAGAAACATTATGGTGACGTCTACTGAAAAAGGAAACATGGTGATGTCTACTGAAAACAGAAACATTATGGTGACGTCTACTGGAAAAGGAAACATTATGGTGATGTCTACTGAAAACAGAAACATTATGGTGACGTCTACTGGAAAAGGAAACATTGTGACTCTTTTCATTGTGTAAGCACTAAAGCACAAGCGAATAGACTGTTACATGAGAAAACATAATCATAACACCTAGTTTTAAACACACATAATTGCAATAACTATTGTAAATATTGTGATTATTGTTAATACTGTTATTGTGAATATTGTTAATACTGTCATTGTGAATATTGTTAATACTGTTATTGTGCAAAAGCATTAAAGCACATCTCACATTTCTAGCTGGGTATCCTCAAATGTCAAATGATGCAACATTGTCCAATGACCAGACGTTTATGTCACTCAAATGGTATTGACTGATTTGACTCAACGTCGTCTTGCGCTTCATTTTGCCTCCGTTGCTTGGAGAGGCGATGAATCAGCAACCAATTCTACAGAATCAACAGAAGTCTTAATCTGTTGTCTTCCTTCTGATATGCATTTAAATTTGCCGTCCCATAACTATAATAATGGTCATGGATTAAAGTCCACTTGATTCATAGAATTGTGGTTTTCCTTAGGAGTAATCACAGGACAGCTTCACTCTTGTGTGATTTAAATAAATGTATATTAAACAAAGCTCATTTCTTTCTTCACCTGTTAAATGAAATTATCGGCATTTAGTGTGGTGTGTCGGTCACACTGGAGAAATTTGCTGTTGCTGTGTGAAGATGTTTCATTTATGTCATGCTGATACAGCAAATGAGTGATGCGGTGTGTCAAAACTCAGTAATGACAATGTCAACTTCCAAACATTGTCTCTGCGGAACACAAATCTCCATGACATTTTCATGATGCGCTTTTTACTCTTACGTCCACCGAGTGCTATGTTTTATGACTCTACATGGCTAGATAGTAAAGGACTACAGTATGCACCTTGCCCAGGATATCAGCCGGGAAATTGCATATATTTTTTCTGGAGACATCTGCTGTACACTTGGTACAGTAGAGTAGACAACGCTATGATCTGTCTTCACATTCAGAAGCAATTAGTCTTGTTATCTTTTATTCCTTATTAAAAGCCCTGAATTAAAGTTCTCAGTAGTGTCTTTGAACATTAAATTACACACTCATTTCTACAAATATAAATATTATATCTAAAAGACCGCTGACCACGGAATCACACGAGTTATTCTGAGAACTTATCATTACAGACCATCATGGGATGATTTGTTCACTTGTGCAATTTTCAGCTGGAGAAATTGATTTAGAGAGTGTGCATGGATTTTAATGAGGACATTTTAGGCCTGTCTTGTTTTCATTGGTTTAACTATCCACGAAGAGTTTGAAGTTATTACTCAGGGCATATGGATTCCATTTGAAATCTCAGGATGAGTTTAGAGAGAGAAGGTTTAGAATTTGAAGAACGTGGTCAAATCAGGGCTCGTCTAGAAGAAGTAATTTTGCAGATATTCCCATTACAGTAACACAAAATATGCCTTGGAGCGCAGCCATTTTCTTTCATTATGGTGCAGTTAATAGTAGGGGTGTAACGGTACACAAAAATCTCGGTTCGGTACGTACCTCGGTTTTGGTGTCACGGTTCGGTAAATTTTCGGTACAGTAGCAAAACAAAATGCAAAATATAAAGGTGCTAGTTGTTTATTACACACCTTTGTGCTTTCAACAATAGGAACATTAGCCTATACAAAGCTAGAATTCTGCTGAAAAATTAGCGGGTATTTAAAGATAATCCAACAACAATTTGCCTTTCCGACCCCGCATATTGGTCAGCTTTCTTTCTGAAAGAAAGAAGAAAAAAGAAGTCCTGTGCTAAAGAGAAAAGCAATCCCAATGACAAAGATTTTAACGTGTATGTTACAAATGAAATGCCTCAATGAATCTTTTTTTTTTTTTCTTCTTATGAACGGTTTTCAAAAGCTTTATTGCTGGATTTTCTCAAGTTAAAGCACCACACAGAAATTAATACATTTAATTATGTAAGCAGGCTCTGTGTATTATTATTATTATTTAACTACAGGTGTTTTAGCTCATTTCAATTTATTTTATTTAAATGGGTTATTATTTATTTTATTATGTGTTTATATTTTACAAATGTGATGTAGTATTCATTTATATTGTATATTTTATGTTGTATAACTTTAGTTCCTATAGACCCTACTCACGTGACGTCACAGCCACGCCCCCGCGCCATGTTGTCCGGATACTAGTCATGTTAATGCATTAGCGCTTCGTAAATTCCTCCTATTATGGCGTGTTTTTCTGCTCGTTAACATTAATAATCAAAATGGTGAAGTCGTGTGTGGCGGTCGGTTGCAAAAACAGAGAAGATAGACGGAGAGACTTGAATTTTTACCGTATTCCGAGAGACCCGAAGAGGAGACCGAGATTGACTGCTGCAATTCGACGAGAAAACTGGGCTCCAAACGACTACCACAGATTACGTAGTAGTCATTTTATATCTGGTAAGATGCATTTAATATATATTTAGAGGGTTTTGGGCTGAGAACCACAATTAAGATCATTGCTAGGCTAATCGCCGACAGCATACACTCAGACGTTGTGAATGAACTACCTGAAAATATATAATTATAAGGGGATAATCAGACAGTTGTCATACAATTAATTTACAATTTCACTATTGAGGTCAAAAGCCAAAAAATAAATTCAACTAGGGACAATCTGGAGTAGTGCTATCGCACTTCATATTTATTACGTATTATATATGTATACAGTGAGAGTGCTATCGCTAAACCATATAAACATTAAAAGCCCTAGCTCCATTGACAAATGATATGAAATACATTAGACTTGACAGTGGATGTTAGCAAGAACAAAAGATTTTGAATTGAAAATTTCGTAACTCACCTTCCGAGCACAAGATTCCTGCCGAATTTTCGTGTACGAGGACCTGTTTCACCCAACCAGCAACGTAGCATTTATAAGCCTCCAAGCTCTTAAAGTTTTTCAAACTTTCGTGAGAATAGGCTGATGTTGTGTGGACAAGATAGTTGTAAATATCAGGATATCAGATGTCAGGCGAAGCCAGCGGGTCGAAAAACATCGATTTAGGCATCAAATACGGATCTGGCGAATGGATAAACTGAAGCTTTTCCACGTAACGCCTTTTATGCAACGGATCCAATGAGTTTACAGCGTCAGATAACACCGGGGCTTCCATGAATTGCTCTATAACTTGCTCGACTAATTGAAAACAATGAGAATAGGTCTGAAAAAGAGGTACAATATGGCGGCCGGAAACAGCGACACGCCCATTTTGTGACGTAGGTGAGTAGGGTCTATATGGATATTAGTTCCTACTTGTTTTGTTGTGGTAGGAGGGTTTTGTATTGAACATGGGGCCGTGTTGGTTATTATTATAGCAGAGAAGACAGCAGTAAATCAACAGAGACAAGTCAACTGTGCCCAGATCTACTACCACTCAAGAGATCTGATGGACTCAAAAAGTGGGTTACGATTGCATGTTAGTTTGAAAATCGACCGGATCCTCCGTATTTTTACACGAGTGACCTCCGGTCTGCCGGACCCGAGCTACCGGTAGTAGTATTGACGCAGGAGGGTCGCGTCTCGCGTCAAATAATAAACTCTGCCCTTCTTTTCGTGTTCGTCATGTTGAGCCGCTTCTGGGACACGTCTAACACGCGGCCAGATTGCGACTGGTGTGCATTGGCTGATTCACTTTAATGCCTGCGTTTCACTGCGTTCTCGCGGCGGCCACGTTGCCGCGCCGTGGATGTTTCTGGGTTATACTGTCCTACCGTGTTGGTCCTCAATATAGTAGAAAAGACGGAGTAAATATAATCTACACAAAGAAACTGTAACCCGATCGACTCACAGCCTTGAAAAGTAAGGGTTACATTACGTCACAAACTCGTTCGGTACACCTTCGTTCCTAACCGAGCACCACGTACCGAAACGGTTGTATAGGGTTAGGTACAAATACATGTGCCGTTACACCCTTAGTTAATAGTATAGTTAATATTGAGTGTCACTGGGCATCTATTTTGGATATTATGATATGATATTTCAGGATAAAATACTTAGGTGATATTCATTTAAATGATTTTTTTAGTGTTATTTTAATCAAAATGTTTTTTGGTGGGGTGGGGGGTTATGAGATCTGAATCATTGTTAAAAACAATGTTTGTTTTGTACACATTGGATAGCAGAATCCAGCGATGCGATGTTTGTTTACTGCTTTTTGTCTTACTGCGACGAAAGAGGAAATAACGATCGGCCTGCCATGATATTTACGTCATCAGCTATCATGCTGTGATCCGGGAACCGAATGCTTGCTTTCACTTACGCTTCGTCCCGCGAAAGTCCCACACATTATCCTAAGACTTGGCCCGATAAATGTCTGCGTAATATCCGTGTCAGTCAACCCAGGAAATTGCTTTCACATACAAGGCCTGCCCGTTTAAATCCTGGGATTTAAACAGTGTTTAGGGGTATGTGAAAGGGGCTACTTTGTGTGTGTAAGTTTTCTCAGCAGCATGAGCAAATTTAAGTGGAGTGACTCAATGAAGCATTTAATAAAGACAAGTATTTTTCTGCATTATTCTCGTTTAAGAATAATTCAGTGGGACATCTTTAAAACATTTCGTTTTTTCAGTATCAGAGGAGGACTCTGTATAAAATGTGTCGTTTTTATAAATTTTAAAAGGTAATACAGTGGGGAGAACCAATGGGAAAACCCATTGGCAGTGTATCAAATACTTGTTCTCCCCACTGTATGTTGCCATAGTTGAAGTATTGCAATGCGTATTGGATCGCCACACAGGTATTGTGATACGGACCGGATCGTGACAAAAGCAGATCGTCTCAGCCCTAATCAACAGTAACATGACTTCTGGGGTAATAATTCAAGTTGCTGTCTAAATATTCTGAACAATAACTTCACACCTCATGAGCAATGCACACACTTTAAGGGACACACAGCAAACTCTTTCTGGCCAACCTAGTGTGCGCCCATTGTCATGTCGGCAGTTGGTCGGGTATTCAGAACAGTGACAGGGACACCAGCAATGCTTAACGTTTCAAGTATTCTGGCCGGTTTAAGTGGTGTTGAACTGCTTGCTCTCTGGCCGATCTGGCTTCCAGAAATGGTAAATGGAGAGTACCTATATAGCGCTTTATCTACATTGTTACAATGCCCAAAGCGCTTTACATTAGCACACATTTACCCTTTCACGCACACATTCACACACCAATGGTGCTACTGCCATGCAAGGCGCTGCCAACCCATTTGGGGCAAGTTAGGGTTCAGTGCATTGCCCAAGGGCACTTCGACAGTGGGCAGTCGAACTGCTGACCCTTCGGTTCCAGGACAACTCAAGCTACCAACTGCGCTACAACTCAAGCTACCAACTGCGCCACGGCCGCCCGTGACAAGAAGCAGATCTTGTCATGAATCTAAAATTGTTTCATATCAATATCGACACCACAATTTTTGATCACGTTTGGGACGAAAATTGTGACTACCTATCAATTCTCTGCTATCTTAGCCGATTGTAGTCTACATGTATGCAACACAGTATACCATACTTAATTTGCATACTATTATGTCAAGATTTTTTTTTTTTTTTTTATTGTTCGTGATATTTTTAAAATAGTGTATAAAGAAGTAACTTTCAATATATTTGAGTCATTAGATTAATTGAAACTGAAGAGTAGGCCAACTTAAGATACTTAAAAGTAAAAGCGGAACAATTTGAATAGCAGCTGTCTTTGGAAAGAAACGGAAATCCTTTAGGAATAACAAATGGCTCGCCGTGACTCCACAGTTTGCTATTTGCAATGCCTGCGAGAGAAGACACTATGTCAGCACTGATTGGAAAAAGAAAGATGTATAGACTACCAAATTGATGAAATGACTGTGGAGGGAAAGAGAAACGGAGAGCAAGCGAGGGAAGGCTGCATGGATGGATAGATGGAGGGAAAGCCTCATTTAGCAGAGAAAAGGCTGTTTGGGCTGCCCATACAAAAGAGGGAGAGTCCAAACCCATTGATCTCTCACAGCCAATGACAGGCCAGAACTAAGCAATAATCATGACAAATGAGCGGCGCCTTGGCCAGATGAGAAACTGCCGATAATCACACACACATACACACACAGAGCACAAAATGGGAAAAAAAGGGATGGCAAGGTCGCTGTAGAAAGTAGTGGATATTCTGTACCTCTTAATATTCCTAAGAGAAAGACACAAAGGAGGAGGTGGCCTTTAATGTCATTGTATTGAACATAAAACAAAGTAGGAATTGGTTTTTAACGTTCATTGACTCTGGGGAAATTAACAATACAAATGATTTTTTTTTTTTTTTTTTTTTTTTTTGTAGATATAATTTAGCAATGGCATGTAAAAAGACTTTCTAAAAGATCTGATCCTCTGTTACTGAGACACTGCCATACTGAGCAGGATGATGCTACCCGCGGAATGAAAGAGCCAGAAGCATGGCCAAAGCTACAGTTTCTCCTTATAGCATTGTTAGCTTATTTAGGCAGAAAACAAGTCAAGAAAATAGGTTGAAACTCAAAGAGTAAGTAAGTGATTTGACATCTATGGAGATAGAATAGTGCCAAAAGAAGGGAAGTTGTAAAATGAAAATTATCCCTGTAAAATGACAATTTTTAACTTGTAAAACAAACAAGCAAAAAAAAAAACACTTGTATTTCCAAATTTTGCGTTGTAAAATAAACATGAAAAAAAAACACGAAGGAATAAATTGTTCTACAAGTTGTTTTTTTCTGTTTGCAAGTATTTTTTTTTGTTCTACAAGTGTTTTTTGTTCACTACAGTTTAAAAATTACCAATTACAAGTGCACAATTTTTGTCACATTCTTGTTGAGTTTTATGAACCAAAAAGTTACTTGTAACCTAGTTAAAAAAATAAAATAAAATCCCTGTAAAATGACTCATTTTAACTTAAGAACTTGCATTTCCAAATTTTGCATTGTGAAATAAATATGAAAAAAAAAAACACAATGTAAAAAAAAAAATTCTGCAAGTTGTTTTTTTTCTGTTTGCAAGTGATTTTTTTTTTTTGTTCTACGGGTGTTTTTTCTTTGCTACAGGTTAAAAACCACCAATTACAAGTGCAATGTACACAACAACAACAACAAAAAATACTTGCAAACAGAAAAAAACAACTTGTAGAACAATTTATTCCTTCATGTTTTTTTTCATATTTATTTTACAATGCAAAATTTGGAAAAGTGTTTTTTTTTGTTTTTTTTTGTTTTACAAGTTAAAATTTGTCACTTGACAGGGATAATTTTCATTTTACAATTTAACTTCTTTTGGCACTATTATATCTCCATATTGCCTGGCAAGGCCAGACTGTTCTCCTTGTATTTTCCAAACACTGTGAGAATAGTCTGGGACCCAGCCCATTAACGGCCTCTCGAGCAAGAACAAAATCAACCGTCCAATCAGATTTGTTTATTTGCGTGACGTATTCTTAACGAGCAACGTCACTCTTCCGTGTCGGAAGTCGTCTCCACAACAACACAGATGGCAAGCACGAGAGCCGAGAATATGTTCCAATCCACGGTAAAATCAGTTTTAAATGACCAAAAACACATCCACACAAGTCATTGACAACAGTCTGTCTCGCACTAGCCATGTTGAATAAACGCCGCTCTCCTCGTATGTGTACTTCCGCGCGCAAGTCCCTTGTCGCTTTACTGACGTCACGTCCGCCCGTCGCTGATTGGTCCACTCCGCTGTCTGTTTGCTGTGGCTTGCTCCGCCCTGGAAATTTTATCCGCTGAATGGTGGCCAGACTCAATAGCTGGAACAGCGGTGAGTCTGGTGTACCAGGCTAATCTCCATAGACATCCCCACTTTTTTGTTATATCAGTTGCACACAAATCGACATAAGAAACTCACATAAAACTCAATGGCTGACAACAACTTAAAAAAATTCGTATCTAAATTATTAGTTTAGTAATATTGTTTAGTAAATATTAGTAATATTAGTTTTCCTGATTCAAATGAAATGACATATATCTTATTCATTCCTCCTCTCACAGCAAAAATACATGTTGCAAAGTGTTTTTAGAAAAAAAAAACACAGTGGTACCTCAACATACGGTTGCATTGACATACGATCTTTCTTGACATCCAATGTAAAACTTGACTCGTCATTTGCCTCGACACTTCCATGGTTTCAGTGCACAGGAAGAAGATGAAGATGGCTTACAAACACTTTAATGTTTCTAATAACCAGCTCTGTTAGTGCTGTACTCCGTGTTGCTGCTATGTAAGTGTCGTGTTGCTGGCGCTGTTTGGAAAGAAAAGTTAAGGTGTTATTAAAATTTAGAAAACTGTGTGTATTTCTTTGTAAATATCTCATGTTACTATGTGGGCACACGCGGCTTATAGACAGGAGAGGCTTATGTATGTACAAAATGTTTTTTCCTTTAAAAATGTACTAGGTGAGGCTTGTAACCAGGGGCGCCCAATAGTCCAGAAATTACGGCAGTTTCATTAATTTTAGGTAAATTATACAACATAAACAAAACATGTTGAGGATGAACCAAAGCGCCTCTGATAGTTAAACCCCATTTCGGCTCAAGTGCCTTAATGCATCATTCCACAAATGATCAAATAATTGCTCATAATGCACATCTCTCATTCAAAGCATTTAGTTATGATTCAAATATTATATAGTTGAGTTTTGTAATGGCTGGATTACTATGTGAATTGAATTGTACATGCATTACTTCCCCAATGAGTTTATACTCCTGTGGCCCTTTTAAACGTTGGGAAATAAATGAGTCCGCCACTCATGGCGGGAAGACTTCGGTGCTGCGAGTGTTCGTCTTTGTAGATTAGAGCCAAACAATAATGATTAAATTGCTGCAGCAGATCCATCTGGGCTCTAATTAAGTATGATTGCTACCACATTATCCGTTTTGGTTGCCTCTCGAGGTCTCCCAGCCCTTTGCCTCAGCAGATAAATTATTTTCTAATCAGCTCCATCCCGCTACATCGGAATTTATCTTCTTCATGGAAAATGCCAATATATTAAGCGACGTGTGTGATACACAAGGTGACCCAGTTGACTTAATGACATCATACATTATCTTTAATGAAGTCAATATCTCGACTTTTAGCTGTCTGTCTATTGGGCCGATTAATTGCGGTGCCATTAAAGTCAGCTCTCTTTTCATTTGAGCTTGGCAAGTGGCATAAAACTAATGTTCTTACTTATCAAGCAATGCAAGTGAGGCGAATGAAGGGAGGACATTACAGAGAGGACGAGGGGAGTTTCCTACTCAGTAATACCACATGCGCATTTATACTCTCATGCAAATGCAGCTGGATATACAGTCTTTTGCAAGTCAATAGGAGTTTGCAGTTTGAAAAGGATCATTCGTCATATTTGTTAAACTGTCATTGTAAACCTAGGAGCTACTGTACAGTAGAACAGTCCTCAGCTATTATGTTTTAGAGTCTTATTTTGAGCCCCCCGGTTACTAACACAAAAACATCAGAAGCATCCTCAACAGTTCTGTCAGCCAAATGCAGAAATCCATATTGTACACACTAAATAATACACTCCCTACAGAGTCTAACAAGGGCAAAACAATTCTCTGTGATATAACTATCTCTGAGCACCCCCCTGTCGCTCCCCTGTGTTTCCCTTAGCCCCCTCCCCTCTCAACAGGGTCAATTTACAACGTGTTATCTTTGTCTATAGCAAGGTAATGATATGAAGTAAATCAAGACAGGACTGACTATTCACTCCTGTGAGCATGTTTTTAAGTGTAGTATCCGTTATGGTGGCAGCACCTGAGATGAGCTGAGGGGGCCATAAAGCAAGCGGCGGGGCCCATGTTAATGCTGCACTTAGTAATTGGCTTACGCTGATGACTTGCCGCAAAGACAAAGCGTAAATCAGACGCACCACTGTGCTAAATCTGCTATTGTTGGAACAAGGTGCTTGCCCGACAAATATTGATCCCCTCCCTCTTGTGTGTATGTGTGTGTGCAGCTTGTCGATTACGGTAGTCAAACCGGTGCACCCTGGCAGGCTTGTTCTACAGTCCAATTGTCACTGTTCTGGCCCCTGTTGTTTAACTGCATGAAACGTTTTGTAGCGAGATTGCATCAGAAGCTGTGAGTCGATTGTCTGTAGTTAGCGACAGCGGGTAACTGAGTAAACTGTGATTGAACGAGCGCTATAATACGTTTAACTTGCAATAACAGCTTTAAGGTAATTGTAATGGTGTATTGCCTTGTCGTGAGGACAATAATAGCTCAAACATTGCCATGGCAACTGCGGTTACCTGCTGTTTTTTTGTTGTTGTTTTTTTTTAACATTGAAAGAGTGCCTAAGATACACCCCATGATGTTTTAATGTTAGCATCAGTCCACACACTTTATCTAAAACTGATAATTATTATAAAAATGCATCAAAATTGTCCTCATGTTTTGGGAACAGTAACCATAAAATGGATGGATGAGTCACCAAAGTACAGGGTTGCATGGATGGATCGATGCACAAGTTAGCAAGATAACTGGCTAGCTACCAAGAGGATGAATGGATAAAAAGATTCTGAGAGAGTGACATAAAAGGTTTAGATAAAAAGTAAGAAAACAGTAGATACCTAGTTAGTAATTAGGGGTACTTAAATCTGAATTGATAGGACTATATAGAGATTTTTTTGAGGTGATGTTAACTTGTGCCGCTTTTCTGGCCCCACGAGAACCTTGGACCTGATCGGCATGTTTTGGCAGTTCAACTCGACATGAATCTATATGGAAAGACATCACAATTGTCGTGTTCTTCAAAAAGACGATTAACAGACATTCATTGGGAGCGTTACATTGTAGGTAAATACAACCCCGGTTAGTTCGATGGATCCAGATTTGTTGCCTCAAGTGTTTTTTTGTTTTGGACGTAATGTCAGCTTCCAAGGGACCAAATTTGTAATACAATTACATTTTATATACAAGGAGTACATACACACAATAAAGTTTAAAAGCCTAGAAAAGCCTCGGAGCCTGCCAGTACTTTGTGGTAGAATGTGTTATGGAGGTTTTATTGGCGAGAAAACAACCTCAGATCTTTATAATCATCAGTAAGGTGTGTGCATTTTTCATGTACACTGTACATGTAGATTAATGTCCAGCGGTCTTAAAGGGGCATATGAAATGAGTGGGACGGTGCAATAGCTATTACCCTCTGTAAAGTCACTCCATATAGTTTGTAGTGGAGCATGCGGAGTCACTCTGCTAGCTGATACAAAAAAACTCTATTCACCCGCTACGCAGCTCCGTAGATGGGCCGATCCATAAAAATATCAGACATTTCTGAGTATGCCCAAAGTTGCTCAAAGTATCTCGACTTCATTGTGAGGAAATTGGGAGGCTTCCTTTGGAACCATAATTAGCAAACGGACAGCTCTATACCGATGTACCAATCATTCCACGGTGCAAAACAAAGTATTTCTTGCCCTTTGCATGTTATTTTTTTACACTGATTTAATGCAATGTACATGCATTCAACTCTTGGAGTTAATTACACAAAAAGATTTGAACACATCCAACCACTTTTCACGTCTTGCCTTCACTTTCAAGACCCAGATAAAGTTCATATTTTTGTATTTATTTTGACGATTTGTGCAGCCAAATGCAACACAGACCTCCCACATTTAGTGTGCTCTCAAAATGGCAGCACACTATTTGGTGGAAGTGCAAGGATTTCACGTGAAAAACCAAATCAATTTGTTAATCCCTGTCAAATTGAAATCGATCAAAACACAAAACATAGATCAACATTGTCATCCTTTTGATAGGCTGTTTTGTTACACAAATAGTGTTAATTTTAATGTATGCAATGCTTCAGCACATATTGTCAAGAATATCCAAATGTCCTTGTATTTTTTATTGCTTTAGGTGAACTCTGACTGATTGTGTTAATTGTGTTCATGATGTCACATTAAATTGAGCGAAGGCCCTTAAATTGAATCGAGTGGTATAGTGACAGACTTTAATATCGGTAATTATCATACCGTTGTCCATAGAATCCATGGTGTATCGTGTCATAGTGAAATTGGTGATTTAGATCCTTATTACTAATTTAGCTCCGTATCAAGTTAGACAACAACGTTGAACTTTCAATGAGCAAGGTAAAGTGAAAGATTAAAACTCTTATTTCAACCTCTTGACGCAGAGCCTAATTTAATAGTAATTTTACCACATATACAGGAATTGTGTGTGATATTTAGAAGGCCATACAACATTGCAGATGTGCTCTGTGCACCTCTCACATCTATAATAACCTTTGAGGCTTGGAAATGTCACTCAGGCTGCTGTCAGATGGATGCTGGACAATTCTGTGTGCACGCGTGATCCCGGCAGACAGTCGATCGTTAAAGCACGTCCTATTCGGCTTGACAAGTCACTGTCAGGTAGCTCTCCGCTCCTCTCTGGCCTGTACTGATACAGCATGTCATGCGCACGCATCTACCTGACGATGCTGATGCCTTTTGAAGGGCCTGATGCTTGAATGAATGTTAAAAGTGAGCTTCAATTAACGCCCATGGATCATTGCTGTTCTACTGTCGATCTACACTTGGTCATGAAGTTCAATTATTATTTTCAGCATTTGATTAGCATGTCGGTGTAGTCCATTTCCTGGAACCCATACTACATGATTCGCTGTTACGTCTCGGTTTGCTAAACTAGGTACTTTCTCTTACTTCAGCTGACGCGGATGACCACTACTAGTTTCTTATTAGCTTAGTGGCTTGAAAATAACTAGTTCTTGAAGTGGACTTACTGCTCGAAACCAAGGCAGGACTGTACAGTTAAATGCTCGTGCTAAACTCTAAAGACCCGTCCACTGTGATCATGAATTCAGAATTTTAAATGGTAGATTTGATTTTGGTGGCCTTGGAAAAATTTTGACACGGCGGATCACTGAGGTCGATCTAAAAAAGTTTTCTGTCTTCAATCTTAATCCTAACATTGCCAAACTGTAGGTTGTAGAATCTAGGTCATAATGAATCAAATGTGGCTTTGGTGTATCTGAAATAAGTAGCAGGCAAAAATATACTACTTTCTTATCAAATTTTAGAGTTAACCTGGCTGCCGTCCCCCAATAAATACCCAATTTACAATGGCGTACCGCAAGCAACACGTCACTTCCGCTCATTAATATTCATGACATTAGCTACTGTTGCTAAGTAGGCACATGCCACCGTTTGTCCCTAATAGGAAATGAATGGAAATCGTGTACGAAGGAGATGTTTACAGCGCTAAACCTACCAATTCTCTCCGAAAATGATGTGCCAGGTGCCAGATTGACTGGCAAAGATGTGGAAGAACATAAAAATGTTCAGTTAAAGAGATGGCTTTAGTGTCGAAGGCTGAAAAAGATGAAAAAACGAGCCGACCTAAGCATAGCTTTAGCTTTTTTATCGACGCGACTGACAATGACATTCTCCTGTTTCAACAAGCATTACCATCAGCCCTGTCTTTCTTATATATCCTCTGGTTGTCCTACGTCTCTTACCGTTCTGGGGGGTAATTTAGTTAGCTTTGTGTAGCAATCGCAAATGCTACTCAGTGACAGCCAACGAACACTTTTAATGTTTTCATTGATAACACATCTTAATCCTATAATTTACCACTGTAATTCTTTTCAAGTCATTCATTGTCAGACAGAAGCAGTACGGCACAACGTTACGCAAAAAAAATAAGTTAAAAATATAAAAATGGCTTACCTCTTTGTCCTCTGAAAGACCATGCCAACCCAACATAATGTTTACTGCATATGAAATGTGAATGGATTGACCGAGCTGGTGTTAAAGTCCGCGCAAGTTGATTCGGTCTTCACATTTTTTCCTCCCGAGTTTTTGGTTTCCGAAAAAAGTATGAAGAAAACATCCGTCATGTGTCGTAATGTCTAGAGTCGTTTCTACAAGTTCCAAAAAAGCAATGCGTGATCGGCATGTTCGTTTTTGAAAGATTACCGGCGAAAAGTAGCACAAATTACGTTGTGTCTATGCGAGGGCGGTTCTATAATGTCCCACTTCCACTTTACTTCCGCTTTACGATGCGACGTCACGGTCTAAAAATAGCCTGCGTGTGGTACGCCATTGCAACAAATGGCTTTAAATATCTGGGTATTAATATTACTCCAAACTTGAACAAATTCATCGAGTCAAATTATCACCCACTGGTGGATGAAATTACCGAAACTTTAAATCGCTGGTCAACTTTACCCATCTCTATGATGGGACGGATTAATACGATAAAGACGTCAATACTACCCAAATTTTTATATTATTTCCAAACAATTCCTTTGCCATTACCACAGAGCTTCTTTGACAATATGAATAAGATATTTAGAATTTTTTTCTGGGATAAGTGAAAAGCAAGACTTCGACTCAAATTACTCTACCTGCTTTATGAAAGAGGAGGCCTGCAACTCCCAAACCTTAGATGGTACCACATGGCTGCTCAATTAACATCAGCTACCCACTACTTTAACACAGACTCTTCCCCCTCATGGGTAAAGATTGAACAGCAGTCAATATCAACAAACATACCAATCCACAGTTATCTTTATTCTGCAAACTTGAAAAAACTAAAAAAAGATAAAAAAAATCCCTTTCTAAATAATACGTTAGTGAACTGGCACAAGGAACACAATTTCATTGATAGCCCTATAACAATATCTCGTTTTTCTCCTTTGCAGAATAATGATAATTTTGCACCTGGGAGAATGGATGGAGGCTTTAAATTATGGAAAATCAAAGGTATTGAAACAGTTGGGGACTTATATGAAAATGGAATATTGCTTACATTTAACTCTCTATGTGAAAAATATCAAATCCCCTCGAGACATTTTTTCAAATATTTACAAATAAGGAATTTCATTTACACAAACGTTGGAGATGCCATACATCAGGGTTCACTAAATCCTGACCTCGGTGCCACTTTTCCTGACGTGTTTTCCATGTCTCCCTCCTCCATCACACCTGAATCAAAACAATCAGGATCATTATCAGGCTTCTGGAGAGGTTGCTGATGACATAATCATTTGATTCAGGTGTGTTAGGGGAGAGAGATGTGGAAAACACGACAGGAAAAGTGGCACCGAGGTCCGGATTTAGTGAACCCTGCCATACATTCTCCCAATCTATCACAGATCGAGGAAATAACGCACAAGCCACCAAAAAATGGTCTACAGTCAAAGAGCTATAATCTACTTATTTTTAACTGTAAGGAGTTATCAGTTGACAAATTGAATGCCTGGAGAAATGACCTGAAAGAAAATATTGCTGAGAGTGATTGGAATGAAGCCTGTTCGAGAGCTCAAAAAAAAAAAAAAAACAATAAATACTAGGTTAAAATTGATTCAATACAAGTGGTTAACAAGAATGGATATAACTCCTGAAATACTGCACCATATATCTGGCAACATTCCTGATACATGCTCTAAATGTAACGACTTTAAAGGTACGCTCATACACTGGGAATGTTCCAAAATTCAGAATTTTTGGAAAGATATCACTAAGTGTTTGTCACTGGTATTTAAAGTGAATGTACCTACCTCGGCCAAACTATGTGTTTTGGGGATTTATCCAACAGATTTATTAATAACCAAAAAAATGGGGAAAAAAATGTTAGACTTTGGGTTACTGCATGCACGAAGAGTGGTTGCTTTAAACTGGAAGAACATGGAACCTCCCTTGCTAAGACAATGGATTAAGGAACTTTCGGACGGCATAGGAATGGAAAGACTGACCGACATCGCTCAAGGAAAAAAAAAAAAAATTGTAAAACTATGGGACACGTACATGTACAGTGCCTTGCAAAAGTATTCGGCCCCCTTGAATCTTGCAACCTTTCGCCACATTTCAGGCTTCAAACATAAAGATATGAAATTTAATTTTTTTGTCAAGAATCAACAACAAGTGGGACACAATCGTGAAGTGGAACAACATTTATTGGATAATTTAAACTTTTTTAACAAATAAAAAACTGAAAAGTGGGGCGTGCAATATTATTCGGCCCCTTTACTTTCAGTGCAGCAAACTCACTCCAGAAGTTCAGTGAGGATCTCTGAATGATCCAATGTTGTCCTAAATGACCGGTGATGATAAATAGAATCCACCTGTGTGTAATCAAGTCTCCGTATGAATGCACCTGCTCTGTGATAGTCTCAGGGTTCTGTTTAAAGTGCAGAGAGCATTATGAAAACCAAGGAACACCCCAGGCAGGTCCAAGATACTGTTGTGGAGAAGTTTGAAGCCGGATTTGGATACAAAAAGATTTCCCAAGCTTTAAACATCTGAAGGAGCACTGTGCAAGCCATCATATTGAAATGGAAGGAGCATCAGACCACTGCAAATCTACCAAGACCCGGCCGTCCTTCCAAACTTTCTTCTCAAACAAGGAGAAAACTGATCAGAGATGCAGCCAAGAGGCCCATGATCACTCTGGATGAACTGCAGAGATCTACAGCTGAGGTGGGAGAGTCTGTCCATAGGACAACAATCAATCGTACACTGCACAAATCTGGCCTTTATGGAAGAGTGGCAAGAAGAAAGCCATTTCTCAAAGATATCCATAAAAAGTCTCATTTAAAGTTTGCCACAAGCCACCTGGGAAACACACCAAACATGTGGAAGAAGGTGCTCTGGTCAGATGAAACCAAAATTGAACTTTTTGGTCACAATGCAAAACGATATGTTTGGCGTAAAAGCAACACAGCTCATCACCCTGAACACACCATCCCCACTGTCAAACATGGTGGTGGCAGCATCATGGTTTGGGCCTGCTTTTCTTCAGCAGGGACAGGGAAGATGGTTAAAATTGACGGGAAGATGGATGCAGCCAAATACAGGAACATTCTGGAAGAAAACCTGTTGGTATCTGCACAAGACCTGAGACTGGGACGGAGATTTATCTTCCAACAGGACAATGATCCAAAACATAAAGCCAAATCTACAATGAAATGGTTAAAAAATAAACGTATCCAGGTGTTAGAATGGCCAAGTCAAAGTCCAGACCTGAATCCAATCGAGAATCTGTGGAAAGAGCTGAATACTGCTGTTCACAAACACTCTCCATCCAACCTCACTGAGCTCGAGCTGTTTTGCAAGGAAGAATGGGCAAGAATGTCAGTCTCTCGATGTGCAAAACTGATAGAAACATACCCCAAGCGACTTGCAGCTGTAATTGGAGCAAAAGGTGGCACTACAAAGTATTAACGCAAGGGGGCCGAATAACATTGCACGCCCCACTTTTCAGTTTTTTATTTGTTAAAAAAGTTTAAATTATCCAATAAATTTTGTTCCACTTCACGATTGTGTCCCACTTGTTGTTGATTCTTGACAAAAAATTAAAATTTTATATCTTTATGTTTGAAGCCTGAAATGTGGCGAAAGGTTGCAAGGTTCAAGGGGGCCGAATACTTTTGCAAGGCACTGTACATTGTATCAACAGTCTGAGATCTGAGAATGTAATTACGTCTTCTATATACAGAAGTATTTTTCATTTTTGTCTTTGCAAGCTGGGTGAATGACTGTGTGAATGTGTATAGGATTATTTTTCTTATTATGGGGAGGTGGGGGGGTTCCGATAAGCATTTGCTTTTCCCGTCTTCCTTGTCTGTCTTCATCTTCGTCTTTCCTTGGGGTAAACAAAAATTCCACACTCTGAAAAATGTTTGATGATTTGATGATGATGATGACAATGACAATAAATTCATTTTTTTTTTTTTTTAATTAATTTTGTTTTTTTTACTTAATTGGGTTGTAAAATATGACCTGCTTGTGGTCATCATGTTTTGAATTTTCAGTTCTTGTCTTAATTTTTGAAAAATAATAAAAATATAGGGAACCTGGCTGCTGTTGTCTAATTCAAAGTTGTTGTGTTCTCAAAACGGCAACGTTTCACAAACCTAACATGGTCATCAGTTCTCGTGAAGAATTTATTTGTTGCTGGCTAGTCTCAGGTGATTTAGTATGCCAAACCTCTCGTACGTTTTTTTTTTTCTTCACCAGCTTCCAAAATCTGCAGTTTGAAAGTTTCCCACCGAGCGGAAGCAATGTTTGTGTTGTTGACTAAGTTGACTGTCCCCATCTGTACAAACGCAGACCTGTTGTGATGCTATGAGAAAAAGCAGCACCAAGGAGCGTGCCATTAATAATTCTGGATATAGAAAATGGAGCCCAGTGCCGAGAATATAGGGCAGTTCATCTTTAGGAGACCAAAGACGGAAGAAGAAGAAGAAGTGTAAGGTCAGCAGGGAGATACTCCCTCTTCCACCCGCCCCTCCTTCCCTCCAGCCCACCTTCCCTCCTCCTTGAGTGATGGGCCAGGCTTTTCCAAGGTAGTGCATTTGTCTGTCAGGAGCCTCGGCTGGCTGCCGTGATTTAGCGGCTGTCAGTTGATGCTGGTGTCCGGAGGATGATAGCGGCTGGCTGGATGGGGGGAAATTTGTTACCTTTAGCTCTGACAGGGAGATAATTGCTGATGGTTAACAGAACAGTATGGAATCTAAAGGCTGTGGAAGGAGAGTGTAAAGTAATGGGATGCTCAACCACTGTGTTTGGGTCATAATTCTGCCTTACATGCACCAAATCTTAACACATCATCTCTCTTTTCATTCCAAATTACACTGAAAGATAATCTTCACAGCTCTTCTAAATAATGTGATAACCAGTAATAACGTCCTTACATCCTTGAAATGACCCCTATAATTAAAACTCCAGCAGTATGCAAAGTCTCATATAGTGGAGTCTCATATAGAGATATTTGTTAATTCATTTGGTGATGATGTTTATTTGTATAAACATATACATTCATTTTCTTTACCACTTGTCCTAATTAGAATCTAAGGTAACTGGAGCCTATTCCAGCTGGTTTTGGATAAAAAAAAGGTCAATGATTGCTAGTCAATGATTGGCCACATAAAGACACAAAACCATTTACACCCCAATAAACTAAACTAGGAGAGAACCCATTTTCTGATGTCATGCATTTATGAGATCAAATATAATCAGAGTTGAAATATTGCATCTATAAAGACACAATTTCAATATTAAGATGTAAACATCAAACATAGTGGTGTTTAAAGATACAAGTGCCTCAAATAAATGAATGAGTGTTTCAATATTTGCTGGGGTTTTGCTGTAACTGTCAAGCTTGGACACAAAGCAGAGCTTACTTTAGCAAAAAGTCTTTATTTTCCAATTCCTCGCAAAGAGAGAAAAAACAAGGCCATTATCCTTGTAGGATATTGAGCCCCATGTATTTTGTGTCAATATCCTATAACACAATTTGGACACCTGTGGCTTATACTCTGATGCGGCTTATACAGTGGGGCAAATAAGTATTTAGTCAACCACTAAATGTGCAAGTTCTCCCTCTTGAAAATATTAGAGAGGGCTGTAATTGTCAACATGGGCAAACCTCAACCATGAGAAACAGAATGTGAAAAAAAAACAAAAAACAAAACTGAAAATCACATTGTTTGATTTTTAAAGACTTTATTTGCAAATCATGGTGGAAAATAAGTATTTGGTCAATACCAAAAGTTCATCTCAATACTTTGTTATGTACCCTTTGTTGGCAATAAGGGAGGCCAAACGTTTTCTGTAACTCTTTACAAGGTTTTCACACACTGTTGCTGGTATTTTGGCCCATTCCTCCATGCAGATCTCCTCTAGAGCAGTGATGTTTTGGGGCTGTCGTTGGGCAACACGGACTTTCAACTCCCTCCACAGATTTTCTATGGGGTTGAGATCTGGAGACTTGCTAGGCCACTGGACCTTGAAATGCTTCTTACGAAGCCACTCTTTTGTTGCCCTGGCTGTGTGTTTGTGATCACTGTCATGCTGAAAGAACCAGCAATGTCTCATCTTCAATGCCCTTGCTGATGGAAGGAGATTTTCGCTCAAAATTTCTCGATACATGGCCCCATTCATTCTTTCCTTTACACAGATCAGTCGTACTGGTCCCTTTGCAGAAAAACAGCCCGAAAGCAAAATGTTTCGACCCCCATGCTTCACAGTGGGTACGGTGTTCTTCGGATGCAATTCAGTATTCTTTCTCCTCCAAACACGAAAACCTGTGTTTCTATTTTGGTTTCATCTGACCATAACACATTCTCCCAGTCCTCTTCTGGATCATCCAAATGCTCTCTAGCAAACCGCAGACGGGCCTGGACGTATACTTTCTTCAGCAGGGGGACACGTCTGGCAGTGCAGGATTTGAGTCCCTGGCGGCGCATTGTGTTACTGATAGTAGCCTTTGTTACTGTGGTCCCAGCTCTCTGTAGGTCACTCACTAGGTCCCCCCGTGTAGTTCTGGGATTTTTGCTCACCGTTCTTGTTATCATTTTGACGCCGCAGGGTGAGATCTTGCATGGAGCCCCAGATTATCAGCGGTCTTGTATGTCTTCCATTTTCTAATAATTGCTCCCACAGTTGATTTCTTTACACCAAGCGTTTTACCTATTGCAGATTCAGTCCTCCCAGCCTGGTGCAGGTCTACAATTTTGTCTCTGGTGTCCTTCGACCGCTCTTAGGTCTTGGCCATAGTGGAGTTTGGACTGTGACTGACTGAGGTTGAGGACAGGTGTCTTTTATACCGATAATGAGCTAAAACAGGTGCCATTAATACAGGTAACGAGTGGAGCCTCGTTAGACCTCGCTAGAAGAAGTTAGACCTCTTTGACAGCCAGAAATCTTGCTTGTTTGTAGGTGACCAAATACTTATTTTCCACTCTAATTTGGAAATAAATTCTTTATAAAATCAAACAATGTGATTTTTTTTCCACATTCTGTCTCTCATGGTGAGGTTTACCCATGTTGACAATTACAGGCCTCTCTAATCTTTTCAAGTAGGAGAACTTGCACAATTGGTGGTTGACTAAATACCGAGTTGCCCCACTGTATATGAGCAAGTATTGTTTTCCTGTGAAACTCGGCAGATGCGGCTTATTTTTAGGTGAGCCTTATAGTCCAAAAATTACAGTATTATTTAGTTTGTTTAGGAAAAATAATTGGGAAAACAAACACTACAAACATGTAAATCAGCTTTGAATCTTGTGCATACATTCACTGATGTAGGACTTTTATTTTATAATATATCCTTCAAGGGAATTCTTTAATATTGGACTGTATCGTATGTGATGACCATCTCTTCCTTGGATTTTTACTTCCTCTCCTCTCCTGCTTTGCACATCCAATGAGGCCCAAACACATTTCTGTGCCCCCCTCTGCCTTTCTCTCTCTCTTTGGCCTCTTCACACGTCCGTCCCAATCTGCCTGCCTGATGTCCAGGGTGTCCGCAGGGGTGCCTCCTAGCGCCCACCGTCACTCAAACCGTCCGAGCTGCCGTGGAGTGTCACAAGAGGAGTTAAGTAGGAGGCGGATCAAAGAGTGCAGTGTGTGATAGCTGGAAAGGGCCTGATTGACAGGTTAAAAAACCTTGCTTAATTGTTTTCTCCCCCTCACTTTGACACCAAGTCTGCTGCCCTGTAATGCCGGGGGCGGAGCTAAGCTGTTTGGCATTGTTACATTTAACACGGTGCTTTCAGTGAAGTCCAAAAACGAATCTATCGATGTGCTTTTTCATATGATAAATTAGATAACTTTTTATGTGTCGTCATCTTTCTATTTTTGATTGATGGTGTGAATTAATGAGCACCGCTGATAAAGCCTTAATGCTCTGTCACTCTGGGCCCGACCCTCCTTGCCGCCATATTTTTTATTTTCTCTTTGTCAATGAGCGTAATAGGAAATATTGATTGGCAGTGCAGTTAACTTGTCAGCATAGTCATTGAACGTGTCAGGAGAACCAGTTAAATTGTCAAAAAAAAAAAAAAAAATCACTAGAGGACTCGGCTCTTCCTTAACGGCTTCCTATAAAAAGCATCTCGTCCTCAGACTGGAAATGCTCCCGTCCTCACTGAATTACTGAGGTTTCATTGACTTGATGTCCAGCAGTTGGTCAGACACTAAAATGAGAGGAATGGTTTCTGTTTAGGAAATATTAAGACCACACATTTATTTCGCCGTTCTTACACAATTTCTGCACTGTTTAGCATAATCTACCAAAGCTTTGTTAGCTTGTTGCTCTCTAACCTTCATTAAAAAGTAAATTACTGTATATTACATGTATATTACACTACAACATGCAATGGAAAAATATATTTTTTTAAACTAAATAATAAAAAAAACTTCAGTTACCTTTTTAATATTCATGTTACTGTACGTATTTACTGGAAAGCCAGTGAGCGTTCTGTAACTTTTGTCTTCCACATTTTATACGATATAATTATGTGTATATAAGAACACCAATCCTGACAGTCTTTAGATTGGATTAAAAAAACCCAAAAACAATTCCTAGTAGCCATTGCTTCCTTTCAACTTCCTGCACTGTATAAATGGTCGACTCGATTTCAATGACAACAATGTTCACCTTCCTGCAGAGCTGATGCAATGTTATTTGAAGATGTTTAGCGATGGAGCTTGATTGAATTTGTCCCTGGGTGCAGAGACAAGCTCCATTAGGCCGGGTACAGAGATAAGAAGGAGGGTGGGGGAAGTCAGCAATATTGTCTGGTCCCCCCAGTCCAATAGAAGGGGTTTGGGGAATAAAGCTCCATAATACTTGGTCTGAGGTCAGATATACAACCCCCAATGCTTTTTCTACCAACCCTTGTGGTTACAGTGCACTCTGTAGCACCTGACCGGAAGTGTCTTGTCATACATAGTCAATTGTCAATTAGCCCCTCAACTCATTCTACATGTCTGATAGAAATTCAAGTCAGTCATCAGTCAGATGTTTGTTACAGTAACAAGCTGTCTAATTGCTCGCTTGAATGATTGATGGATAATAGAAAGACAGTTGGATTGACAATGACATTTCAACAATTTTAAAGGTGTTTTTACCTTTTACTAAAATAGAATGCAATTAGTTCTGTTCTTAGTTGAATGTTCTATTTTTTCCTTATAACAAAATAAAATTAGCGTTCATTTGTTCCACGTTTAAAAATTTGCCATCACAAACCTGTTATTAACCTTAACCCTACATGCATATTTAGAAGAGGTTTAAAGAGAAGTCAACCACCACGTAGTAAAATATATGTAAAACTACTTACCCTCTGAAGAGACGTTTGACAAATATCACTATTAGAAATAGGTATTGATGATTTTATTCTTTAATGAAATCAAAGTGTATAGATTGATATCAAAGTCACATTTACATGACCACAGACTTTTCAGTGTTTTAATTTCGGCTGAACTCAAATTTGTTTAACTTTTGGGGTGTTAAACTTTAGTGATCCACCTGTATTTTCTTCAGTATTTTTTTTCCTTTTTTTTTTTCTTTGTTCAACTTTTGTCCCAGGGGGCTCCATCATGTGTGCCACTATGACACAATGTGAATTCCGCTGGGGGGGTGAATGTGGGGGTCCGATTGTGACAGCGGACTGTCTCTTGCTCTGTTTATGTACCTTAAGTCTCCCTGTGTATCTGACTAGCGTGGCCCCTTTTTTCTCCAGGCCCTTGGCCCCCCTTGGCCTCTATCTCCTGCTCTCCCTCACAGTAATGAAGCCTGCCTTTAAGGAGCGGGGGTGTGAGCAGCGAAGCATCACAGATTAGGTCAGTGGAACGGCTAGCGGGCTGAGCATGATGGATGAGGGCCAGAATGAGTTTCTGCCGCGGCTGTATTGTGAAATCTTTTCATTGTCACCGACGGGCCTATGAGAGGCTGATGAATGAGGGAGCAAGTGTCAGAAACGCCCTTCCACTGCTCCCACTTGGACTCCTTTAATATCTCCCTACACCTTACCACATTGCACCTTTTGGGGGGCGGAGTTGTCCAGTATGAGGTTGCTAATGGAGGAAACATGTTAAAGCAAAACTGAGGGTGCTCATTTTCTTAAAGTTCACGTGCAAAACAAATCTCCACCTACTTCCACAGAGCGAGCAAGCGAGAGGCTATAGTGGTGGGAGAAGGGGGGTGCAGCCTTTATAGGAAACGTTTGTGACCGGCGTGACAGCTCCACTTGATGGATGGGCCGCCTCCATCTGGTTGCAGTGCATGTAATAAATATCCATGCTCGTGTTTGACCTCTCTCACTTACCAGACACATCTTTCACTTTTGGGACATCCAGGATGGAAAAGAGAGAGAGGGGTTGGAGGGAGCTTACAATTATGCTTTCTCCACTAGCCTGGGTATTTGTGGAGGTGGTGGTCGGTGGGTTGGAGGGGTTGTGGGGGGTATGGGCTAGCGGTTCTGTTTATGGGCCGCAGCCCAAGGGCAAAGAGTCAGAAAAAAATAGATAGCTGTAAACAATGCTTGTGCCGCCAGGAGAATTCTCCAGCATTCAATAACCTTTAACACCTCCTAAGCCCTCATCTCCCTTAGCGCTGGCCCACAATGCACTGCAGCTTGGCAGACCAGTGAAGGAACTCTGTGCGCGGGCATGGGTCACGGGATCAAATGACAGAGCCTGCCAGAAAACTGGTTCAAAAAGTCTCGAAATGATCCAAAACGATGTAATTATCTTATCATACGGCGAGAGGTTATTGTGCAGGGCATTTGGATTTTGTGATTGGTCTTTTTCCATTTGCCCTTAGTGGTGACCCCCAGCATTCGCCTGGTCAGAAGCGAATAGCCAGCCATTGGATTTTAATAAAGCCAGATAATAATGAGGCTAAATGAATTGTAAAGCAATAAGCTAATGAAGTTCCTCAATTGAATAACCTATAACCTATTAAGATAAAGCTTACCTGCCCCCTTTGATTGAATTAGTGCATTGATTAATTACCAAGCATAAAAAGTTGCTAATAATGTGGGATGTCCACAAAAAAATAAATAATTAAATAAAAATACTGACTTCACATCATTGATTTTTCATAACAAGGAAGAAGTGTCTCCGGAGCCTCTTGGCCCGCCAAGAATCTGCATTATTCACAATAATGTTATGATCACAGGGAGAACTTACTTAAAATTCAATCCACTTTGGCGTCATTATCATGTATCAACATAATAAATGAGCCCTTCAGAGCATGGTAATTATAATTTGATAAATCATCAGCAGAAAATTAACTGGATGTCAAAACATTCATTGGAAAGGGTGATGAATGGAGGATGATTGTGGTGATGAATTGTGTTAATCTGCGCAGTATGAAGCTGGCGAAATGGCTAAGCAGCCCAAGATGGATGGGCCATCCACGCTGCAAGGTCAGGACACACAACTGCAGAACGGAGGCAGGGGGTGTGATTGGGGGAGAGCAGGGAGAAAAGAAAGAAGAAGTTCTTTTCATTTCCACTCAGAGCTTTCTCCTTTTTTCTCTCGCCATCGCAGGCTAGAAGTAGACCTGTTGTCACATTACTTTGATCAATTAATTGTAGGGATTGTGACTTTGAACAAGCTTGACAACAAGTTTCCACAAAGATCTAAATACCTCTTTGGCCTTTCTCCACTGAAATATTGTACATAGCGTTAAAACAATTTTCTTTTTTACAGGCTGAAGGCCTGTCATGTCACCACTCAAGTAATTGTTGTTCTTCTTGTTCTTTTGGACACTAACTTCTAACTCTAAAGTCCTACTCTTCTGTTGTTTTATGAACCGATCGTCTTGAAACTTGGTAGCTATGTGGCATGGCTCTGTTTCTATCGATCCATGGAGACTGATTTTGACTTTTTTTTTTTTTTTTTTTATATCAAGGCTGATTAATTAATTGCAGATTTACATTTGCCTGTAGCATCAAAGCCTAGTGCTACCGCCATCATTCCTTACATTACCTTGGTTCCTTACCTTGGTTTCACTAAGGTCGGAATTTGGAATTTTATGAACAGTTGGAAATACAATAGTTGTCTTCATTAGCACAAACCGTCTCACCAGGCTTGTCAAGTAAATGTTTTTTGAATGGCTTTTATTAAGGGGGACCAAACGTCCTCTTTTGCCCGGACATGTCCACTTTTCACATCCTATCCGGGGTGTCCGGTGGGTTTTTTATAAATTCATGAAAATGTCCGGTTTTCATTATTTTTCACGGAACCAATTAGCGTGTGTTGAAATTGACTGACGCTTTGCACAGAATACTATGGTACGGTGCTGCCTGTGACGTGTTCCCAGACTTTTATTACAATCAATACATATATAATCCAATGCTTGTGTACCCAAAAGAGTAATTAAGACGGAAATACCTTTATTCTACTTTGGATACAAATTTCACGAACTGACTTTATCATGGCGTCAACTGTCAATTCTCATTCACAAACAAAGCTTTGTCACGACAGGAGCTCATGTGCTATCGGTATGTGGACTTGTTAAACTTACTTTTCGGCAACTGTTCACTTCTGTCGGAGCTTTGTACTGGTGTGATCTGTAAAATCCCGTTTGGTGTCGCATCGTTGCGCTGCCGATGATTGTAAGCTTTTATAGCAGTTGTTTATTTTGCCTCGGCTACCTCGGCTACCGGTGCTCGCTAATAAGGTCAGTGAGCTAAGCCGTGCTAGGCATTATGGGAAATGTAGTTTTAAACTGCTGCGTTCGGAAACATGCTGGTTGAATCGTTTATCACTTTATTTCGGTTATTGTTTGCGTGCAATCTAGAACACTGAATGAGAATAAGAATTGAGTGGGGAGAACAATTTGTCAAGGACAAATGTCGTGATAGTAATTTATGAAAATGTTTAGTTTGCACATAGCCTACTGTGTGTGTGTATTGACTGGACTACATTTCCATGGGTCTGCATTATATTAATTTTTGCGTTTTTATTGTTCGATTCCTTTTTTAGGAATAATAAAGCTCGTTGAGTAACCTGTGAGAATTTGAATTTGTGTCATTGGTTATATACTATATGGAAGTTTTTTTTTTTTTTTTAAATAAAACTGAATTTTTCTATCCAAGCAGATGAGGCACACTTTAAATATATTAAAGGGATATAGGCATCTTTGAGTGAAATTCGAGTAAAATCCAAGTATCTCAAGGCCGGGCCGAGTGTCGTCTTTTTCGGAAATCAAAATATGGTCACCCTACTTTTATTTCTCATTATTATGTAAATGTTCCAGCAGCTAGCATTGCTTGTTTTGAACCTTAGCTGAAATCTTTATTCCCTAAATGTGTCTAATTGAGTTATAAGCCTCACTTGGTTTTTTAATAATGGCATCTATCAACCAGTTATAAGTAACAGTTGGCCTTTGTTTTAGTCAATGGCTTATCTCATTTGGTTTATAATGGCATTCGTTGCTTCAAGGCCAATGGCTCATCTTGTGATATCCAGTTTTTTTTCTTTACACGGGGTTGGATACAACCGTTATTCAAGCAAGAATTAAAATAACTACAAACGAGGCCAATGTTCTGTTTGGTTTTCTTCCCCTAGTTTGACCTCAAGTTTCTCTCACTGAGATGTCAATTGTGGTTATGTAGCCTTGAAAATAACTATCAAACTCGGTGTTCGTTTCTCAAACCCTTAGCTATAAACCTTGGACGTGGATGAGTGTGTGTTTATAAACTGTTGCACATAGCCCACCAAAATTAACTTGGTGTGTAAACGTAAAGAACTTTTATCAATAATAACTTATAAATTGAGTGATCAAATCAATCATACAGTAATAAACAGCATACGCGGTGTTCATGATGGAGCTTGCTGTTGACTTCTAGAGCTGGGGATACTTTTTTGCCCTTCTGTTTATTTCTATTGGCAAGATGACTGCCAATTCTCATTTATTATAGCAATGCTCTATTAACAGCAATTTTCAATACTCTTTCTAATGTCCCTACTTTTATGTGTAGAACTCCATTTCCTCTGATAGTTTCCCATAGTTTGGGTTAAACAATGCATCCTCCCCTTCTTTATAACTGAGCCTTCGGTTAAAATGTTCTTCAAAAGGTATATATTTCATTGCGATCTGACAGCCTTGACACCATAATTGACCTGAGAGCTTCCATCTCACTCTCACGAAATTCTCTGTTGTAACGTGTGTCAACTAGATAAAAATGATTTTCATCTATCCTCATCTCCGCATTTCCATTTGCAAAGACGGCTGACTGACTGACTGTCTGGCTGACAGGCAGAGGCACCATTATCATTCTCTTTGAATGTGGGTGATCAGACTAGAGGGGCTAGGTTTTGAATGGTTCCATTGTTTGAAACAGGTGCTCCGTTCTGAGTATGAATGTAGAGCTTTTAGACGGGTTAAATAGTGGGGGTAATGTTGGGATTTCATTTTTTTAAATTTTTTATTCTCTCATAGACCGCCTAGTAGCACTGTCAATGTGTCATAGTTTTACACTGACAAAATTGGTTTTAGTCTTTCATTACTTGTGCAATTGATCTTCCTTGCATTTTTAAAGTAGACGTTATGGATCAAAACCAATAGGTTATAATATACCCTGCATTCACCTATAGGCACTAACCCTTTGGTTAGTGTCACACAAGACAGAAAAGAGAAAGAGTATATTGGTCTGGAAATTAGCTGTAAAACTGCTCAGACCAGCATGTTTCAGCACATGTGTGCTTCATGCATTTGCAGTCCTATTTGACCTGCATCGTTCAAGTTATTGAATTGTGTATCTAGTGCCTTAAACACCAAATGTGAAGTAATTTCATAACATGCCAAATAGGGTCACAATTAAAGTAATTAAACATTGTCCAACAAATAAAGCATGAAAAAATAATTAATATGTTGTATATTTGATAAAATAATCGTGTTTCCGAAGTCCGAGCCTGAAAAGGGACGAACCCGGAAGTGATACGACACACCGAGAACAGCGATGGCAGCGCTCCATATGGCCACCATACAAAGCCCTTCAAACAATGATTCAAACAGCGATATACTGGACTGTCTCAGAAAATTAGAATACACAATATTCTAATTTTCTGAGACAGTCCTGTACATTAATCCACCATTTAAAGCAGGGGTGTCCAAACTTTTTGCAAAGGGGACCAGATTTGGCGTGGTAAAAATGTGGGGGGCCGACCTTGGCTGACGTCCTTTACATAGAACAATATACAGGACTGTCTCAGAAAATTAGAATATTGTGTATTCTAATTTTCTGAGACAGCCCAGTAAGCGATAGATCGAGCGCAAGGGAAGAGTTTTTGAAGAGTTGGAGGAAGAAGAGGAGGTTGGAATTTTATGTTGGACCTAACTTGTATTAGCCAGACGCAAATCAGGATGCAAACAATGTGCCTGGACTACCTGACATGAAATGGAGACAAGACCCATCGAGATTACAAGATTGGTAAAATATAGGCTGTTATTATTTTCATGATTTGAAGATGCAGGCATTTGCACATAATTTTATGTTTTTGTCTATCTGATGACATTGGTTAAAAAAAATAATAATCTGACTTCATGTTCATTTTGGCAGATCCGGCAGCTCTCGTGCATATAAAATAATAATATAAAAACATTGGGAGGAAAGAATGAGATGAGTCGTTGATGGCTTTCTCCACTTTATTATGGCAACAAAAAGAAAACAAAATAATAACGGACTGCCGCCACATTCGACCGCAAAGTTTTGCTTCTCGCTCATCTCCCTCTCGCCTCCTTCTACTCACAGCTCTCCAGTCCCAGCGTCTCTTAAACGGATCGTGCATAGTGTCTTGTTATGAGCTTTTTGTTGACAAAGGTATCGAACGCACGACGTGCTGACAACTTTGTTTCTTTATTAACACATGGAGCTAACAGTACGAACACAGCTTGGGGCTCTCGGAAGGCTGTGCGGAGCGATGGATAGAGCCTGTGCCTCTCTATCACACTCCCGCGTCACGTGACCAAAACAAGAGTAACGTTGCGTGCACTTCAGGGTACCTCGAAAAACATTATATCAGAATATTACACGCAGTTACATTACAGTATAAAATAAAATAATGGTGCACTGAGAAGCTGGACCAACAAATCACACTCCTGACATTAAAAAAAAAAAAAAAAAAAAAAACTTGAAATTTGTGCCATCTTGGGAGCAAGCAGCCAGGATCAAATGGTATTTCAACATGCCAAAATGAAGCATTTACATTTACTGTGTTTCTCAAAAAGAAGGAAGATGGTTCAAAACGAGTCAGAAAACCACATAGGAAAGAAAAGGAAAAAAGGAAAGTCCCACAGCATGGCAAGTGGGCATTTGCGTTTTGTTTTCAGCACCATTTTCTGCATAATGTAATGTCGGTAACTGTGTGCGGGCCCAGGAAGGGGCCATCGGACAGCAGAGTGGTGACGTAGCGGGAGGTGAGGAGAAGAGTGCGGCGTGAGAGCGAAGTTGGCGGTCGCATGTTGCAGCAGTCAGCTGTTATTTTTGTTATTTGTTATTTAACTGTTGCCACAATAAAGTGAAGGAAGCCATCATTCACTCCTCTCCTTTCTATTTCCCTATTCGGGCTATAACAATATGTTCCGGGACCTGTTCACTTGCCGTCATCCCAAAGTCATCAGTCATCTATCAAAAATCACACTTACTTTTTTGCAAATCCTTGATCATAAGCAGACCGGTTGAGGAAGCAGGCATCTTCGAAGTCCTTGTAGCAGAGAACACGACTCGATGATGGCGTGAAATTCATTCGCTTAGTGCGAACAAAAGATGTCCATTTACGTGCCCTGCGATCCTTCAGCCACTCATACAACTTTTCTTTAGATTGAGAACAATACATCTCAGCACACCGCCGTGGCATCTTTGCGAGAAGCAATGCAACAATACTGTGTGTGTATGGCGGACTTCCCTCGCAGTTCTCGGTGTGATGTCAATTCCGAAGATTTCCGAAGATTGTCGAAGAAAAGCATTTTCGTTGTCAAGGGCGTTGCTATGGGTTAAACAAAGAATCTGGAAGGGTTGTGTTAAAAGAGAAAAATATTGAAAATATGCTTATAATTGTTTAGCCATTGATATTATTCAAAAACATGGTTGGCCAACCTTACTTCACATTTGGCCTTTAAACTTTGAGATGGTGAATAGCATGTATCACATTACTTATTTCTGTTCGTAAAATTCAAATGTCAATTAATGATTATCTTTTTTCCACCGGTATAAAAACAATGTTTATTTTGTAGAAACATGTTTTTCATCGAACAATCCTTATGTGTCCTACACACCCTAAGGTACATGTTTACGTGCTATCGTTCCCACTACAGGTCTCGACAGCTACGATTTTGTGGCATTTGTGGAAACTCACTAAGCGGCCAATTAGATCACACTGATGTCACACCTATCTTGCTCGTGCCCATTTTTCAACTCTTGTTGCTTTCCTATGTGAAGTATTTACCTAAAAAGTGTTTTTCTTTGTATTGGATAACAACCGAGTGTATGTTGTGCCATTTCATTATCTTGCTCACATTTTGAATACCAGTTTTTGTTAGACGTTACGATGTGTATACTTTGATGATCAGATTTAATGACTAAGAAGTGCTTTGTCAAGAGATTCTGCTACTAGAATAATTAAAACTTTATTGACAGACTATAAAACGCCTGTACGAGCTCACCTCACCATCAAAGTGCACTGATTCTTTAGAAAATGCTTCATTAAAGGGTCTTTCTTACTTGTGTGAGCTATTATTTGGACAGTCGTGACCCACCCGCATGTTTATTTTGCTTTTGTCCATGCTTACAAAGCAGCCGGAGGCGTCTTAGGGGGAAAGCGACACTTTTGGTTCAAACAAGCTTTTAGAGAAGGTCCAGTCCCGCTCACTGGTTAAGCCTGTTGGACATCAGGCTTTGTCCCTACTTATAGACTCCTTATCAGTAGCCTGATGCGCTTGTCCCCTCACATGTTCCTCTTGTATTTCAGCTCGGCCAATTGGATGGCCTAAGTGCCCAAATTGAGCCATTTTGTCTCACTCTCAAACAAACTCGGACCTATTATGTGTGTGTGTTTTTTCTTTCACACACACTTCTTGTCTCGCTTCCACGTTGGCCTTGCTCTGTGTAGTTTGTCACTGCCTTTCTCCTCTCTCGAGTTTGAGGCGCTAGCCTTGTGAGGGGTCAGTGTTTCCACTCCAGCAGTGTCAACTTCAATCTGCAGCGATTTGCTGTGAAATGTGTGCCGTGGCATGGGGGGGCCTGCAGGTCAAAGCCCCCGGTAATTGATGTTGCTTATTCATCTGCTTTTTTTTTTTTTTTTTTAATTCGTCCACGCTCGCAGCGGCACAGCAGCATTTTTTTTGTCCATTCAAAATGTTTGAAGCTTTAGCGGAGGACTTAGGGCCCTGAGAAGCATCCCCCGCTGCACCTTGCCTGTGTTCTTACCTAGCGGGGGGCACCAAGCCGGGGACACGCGCACAAAGGAGGCTTCCCCGCAACACAAGGCCTAGAGGACATCTCATAGCGTGACACTGAGCTCTGGGGGACACACAATGACGGAGGCACAAAGGAGGCCCCTCTCAAGACGGGACTTGGAGGACATCTAGCATGATAAGCAGGGCAGCTCTCACTGTAATTAGCCACGGAGCCAGCCTGACCAATTGCCTCATGAGATCAGCGGACTATCAGTAAACAGTTGGAAGCAAGAAAGGAAAGGAAGGAGCAAAATTGGCAAAGCCGGCAAATTGAAAGTGATGCAGCGATGCCACTGAAGATAGATGGCTCCGAGCAAACACGACAGCTCCACGAAATAAACAATATCCTCCCGCTGCTTCTTTTCCGCTAGCCGCAACACGGATGGAACCCTCGACCTGTTTAACCACGGAAGGCGAGGTACATAATGACAGAGCCGTGTTTAATCGGGAACTCTCTGGCATGTCAGACGGCTGCCTGGGTGGCATGTCCTCCGGGGCCCTTTGAAGAGGGCCGATTTAGAGAAGAGATTTGGATCATTACACAAGAAAGAACACTTCATAAGTACCGAAGTGAGTTGGAGAAATGACGGTTAATGATGTTGACAGCAAATCACCTCTGCTGAATTACAGAGAGATTTGACTCAACTTGCCTTATTTAATGAGCCTCACTCAGCAAAGGTAATGGGCCAGCGGTAAGACAGAGAAAGGCGGGTGAAGTGGGAGGGATTTAGATTTTTTTTTTTTCCCCCCCTCAAGGGACTGCATTGCTCCCGTGAAAAACTCTGCAGGCTGGCACATACCTGCCTTTAAAGTGTCATATCAGGGGAATGCTGAAGAAGAAAGGTCATCATTAATAAGAGTGTGCTCACTTGTTTGAGCTGTTCATGTTCCCTTCATTTAGGAACACTCACAAAATCTAATGAGATACCTTTGCAAAGACAGCAATTGAGTATTTTGAAATGAAACCGTCAGAATTATTCATTCAACAAGTAATTTTATTATTGTGGCTTGAGTTTTGAAGTTTTTCCACCTTACTGCCATGTTTGATTTATATAGTTTATGGGAGAATAGTGTTCAAGAGAAGTTGCTCCATTTGAACGAGACAAGGACAGATCTTCCCCAAAGGAAATTTGACCTGTCTGCTGCACAATGATGGCTTGAATAATTATGTCCTCCTATAATATGCCAACTAACATCCTAGAGTAATGGGTTATGCAAGCTTTGCCGTATCCTAGGTGGGAAATGTATTTTTAAAAATAAAAAATAAAAATTTCTGTTGTACTTTTTAGATACCTTAAAATAAAGGCACATAGTTATACTTTGCAGTAGTGCCTTATGTTCGCTGAATCTTGAACATTCTCGTTTATATTTCAGAGCATAATAATGACAAGGAGATAGCAGTGATGACAACCGGTAAGTTTTTGTTTTTGATCCCAAATATACATCCCTCGTTTTTCGCGGTTAATGGGGACCAGAACCTGCCATGATAAGTGAAAAACCACAAATTAGTGCCCCCCCCTAAAAAAATTTTTGTGTGTGTGTTCAATGTATTTGTTCAGATTTAGCATTGGAAAGCGATACAAATAAGAGATGATTTTTCACTTTCTTGTCCAAAGTATGTATAGTTAAAAAAACGTTTATGTATTAATTATATGTAATAATCATAGGTTTTAAACATATTACTGTCCCACCAAATTATTTTCAAACAAGAATGAAGTATAAAAATGCTTGTCTTTATTAAATGCTTCATTGAGTGAGTCCAGTCAAATCCACTCAAGCTGCTCACTTACACACAATGAGTTGCCACATCAACTGTTTAACAAGTTAAATGATGATTGGCGCATGCAGCGTTTTGAATCTTCGGGTTCCTGGCATCTGTGGGAAGAATAAACATTATACGTCTGTCAATCATTGCTAACTTGAATAAGCAACACCAGTGCCTGAGCAACAAACAGCAGGGAGAAGGAGTGAGGGAGAGTGAGACTACGTGATCGGCTCGGGACACCTCATCGGTATTTTTTATTTATTTTTTTTTAAATTGAAGAAAAATCCGCAATGGACGAATGGTGTGAAGTTTGAAGTGCAAAGTAGTGAGGGATCACTGCTGTATTTAAATATATAAACTAAAATAACAATGTGATGACGTAAGCAAAACTGCAAGTTCTGTCCGACCATCTTTTTTGGCCAGGGTTCACCTTTCTTCCCTTGGTCAGTAGAGACAGGGTCCAGCTCACCTGTGACCTTAACTCATTTGCTCCCAAAAAGGTATAAATACGTTTCATTTTTAATTGTTCATCTCTGGGTTCTGTTGCACCTAATCTGCAATGCACAATGCTCAAAACTCATTTTAAAGTAATAAAACTGGCCACTGGAGGGCAGTAGCGCATTTTGTAAGAACTCATCTCGGGCCAAGAAAGGAAGTGAAGAAAATAATCAGGAAAAGGAAGTTGGAGGGATCTTGTGAAGATATGTGAGAATTTGAGAAAAATGTGGAGAACGATCGGAAAAAAGGGCAAACAACACTGGAGGAGTGTTTTGAAAAGAAAACGAAACCATCGTCAAAGAAGGATTAAAAAAAATCTATCTTGATGAGACGGTGACGGCCACAACAGCGTCAGGTTCCACACGCGTTCTGCGGAGCTCACGTTGCATTACTCCTGAGCCCGAGGTTGAATCCAACGATGAAGATGATGAAAAAAGTTAAACAGATCTTGATCCGGACTCATCAGATTACTGGGAGCCACCTCATTCATCCGGTAGCAGCCTAGAGCCTTCCCCGTTCTTATGTGCGCAAATAGTTCAACAGTTCAATAGTTTAGTTATGTGTAAATAAATTGTTACTTTGCGATCAAAAGCTCTATTTGTCTTGTTGTTTATGTTATTTTGTAAAAGGAAAACATTATTCAGATGTTTGGGATGTAACTAAAGCAAAAAATAGCTGTATTAAAGTCCGTTATGTTTGAAATGTATGCTTTCACAAAAAGCTCAATTTCAGTTTTTTCATCAGAAATTGGAAAATTGCTCAAACTATGCTATTTTCGAATGCTGAGTTCTAAAGAATAGAAAAAAATATGAAATAACTTTTTTTTATCTGCTGAAAGAAGAGAGTCGAATCTTTCTTTTGGTGGGTTCCATGTTCATATAGCAAAGAACAGAATTTTCTGTGGGCCTTGCAAAATCAGTCAAAATCCGGGAAAACGGCCAGGAGCGAAGGGCCTTGCTCCGGTGAAAATGGCTGGGAGTGAATGAGTTAATATAGACAAGCACTTATGAAAATGGGTGGATTGTTTTCATTGGACGGTAATGATCTTGCAATTATTTGTCTTTCATCATGCCTTTTTCAAATATTTACTGTTAGAAATACAGTTTAAAACACTAAATGTACTTAGCGTAAAGCATGTTCACACGATAAAAACACAATTTTCTATCTCTGTCATCTGCATTTGGGTGTTGTCTACTTTGATCAAACACGCTTATACGCACAAGAGGACATTGATTCCATCCTACAGCTCATTTGCTATTTCTAATCATGCATGTTTATATGCAACTTTTTGACAAAAAGCTTAACTGACAGCATGACGGTTGATTTGTGGCTGTGTCTTTTTTTCTCCCCCTCTTCTTCCTCCCTTTATATTTATTTTGACTGCCAGGCCATCAAAGCGACATATCTGTCTGCGTCTTTGAGCGTCTCACACTGAATGATAAACATGTGAGCTCTGAACCCATGTATCACTTGCCAATTATGCATCGACAGAGATGTCGCGAAAAATGTAACATTTAAATTAGAATGATGGCGTTCCGTTTCAAACTCGCCCTGCGTGCTGACATGCTCTATTCTCTGGCTCCCCGCCGGGGAAGTGGGACAATACGAAAACAATAGCAACTATACCAGAGATTAGATAAATAACTTTAAGGCTTTCTTTTCCTTCTTACATGTGAATCCCACATGTCAATCATTGTCTATTATTAGTCCCTTTGAAGCTTTTACATGCCCTTACAGTAAGTCACCTAACAAGGTTTCATTTTGTGAAGATGGCAACAATTACAGGTGAACATCCAAAGGATTCTAAAGTTTAAATTTAGGTGTAGATGATATTGTGATAGTGTTTTGTGTGTATGCAAACTATCATTGATTGGCACTCGGTATACCCTACCTCTCAACTAAAATCAGCTGTGTTGGCTACGTTCAGCCTCCATGAGGGATTGGGAAGGCTCAAGAACTCACTCTCTTTGTTCTTGTTCTTCTGGTCTTGGACACCAACTAAAATTGCTACTCCTCCATTATTTGTGGGCATATGAGAATTAAATTTGGTAGGTACATTATTGGGATGTACATGTATACGCACAAATCCTCAAAGCCCGATTAAAAAAATTTTTTTTTTACCTTTCTCTCTCAGTGCTGATTAATTAATTGTGTACTTATGCCTGTAGTTTGTGAGTTAGCCAGGGCACAGTAACTTTTCAATTATGCTTTTAATGTCTCTGGGCTGAAGAGACGTTTAGGGGATAAGCCAGGTAGTCCAAAATCGGTAAATGGACTCGTGATATCGACAACACCTGGCTGTTTAGTTCAGATTGGAGTTAAACATTTCCAAGATTAGAGCAACAGGGTGTTTTCTGCGTAAGCGTTCTGAGGCTTGACGCATGAATTGGCAATGATGTGAAGTCTTATTATCATGTTGCTGCTTGCCCTCCACATTAAGATTATGAAACATTGTAAAACGAGATTTCTTTTTGGGTTTCTATATGCCTCTCTCTGTTAGTTACTCTTAATTATATACCAGAAAAGGAAGCTAATTATGTTACCATAATGATGAAAAGCAATAAGAACAAGAATTAAGACTGTTTTGGTTCTGTGTTCAGTCGTCACGCAGCAAAAGTCTGATAAATTTGTTATCATTATGCAAATAATGCTACGAGAGGGGTGTCTCCAATATGATACCTCCAGCAAGCTAAATGCCTTATCATGTTAATTACCCCATGTTTAAAGCCCCCCCCCCGTACCGGGTGGTCCCAATTACAGGCCCCACCTGTTCTGTTGGTGGGATTTGTATTTGTTACATGTGTCAACGTGGTGTTATCCAGCAGAGCGCAGGTTTGTCAGGGGAGGAACCACTTTTTGGACCCCTCACTGGGCCAACGTGGTAAGCTGCAGCATCCTCGGAATGGGCGGGGACGGGCATTCCGCGAGATTCGATGAGCATGGAGACGGTTGTTCTGACAGGAAGGGGAGGGGGGCAACAGCAGAAACTTTTTAATTAGCACTAATTACCTTTGCAGGAAAACGTCGAGGCTTGAAAGGATTTGTGTCAGCGAGTGGGAGATCAAAGATTGCAATGCTGTGCATTTTAATGGGGACACCGGTGGGGGTAATAGGGAGCTGTTTGTGTTTGGGAGGGAGAGGGAGGAAAAGACGCATGCCGGGTGGTCGTCTTCTTCCACTAGTGCTGTCGACCAATCACATGCCACGTCCTGTTAAGTTATGACAATCTCAATTCGCGTGACGTATAATACTGGCTAATGAGGTACAGCGAATCATAGCAATACCCAGATGCCTCGAGAGACATATAGAGTTGACATTGGTGCAATTGGATTGGTTACACACAGTAGAAAGTTACTAGCAATGCCATGGCATCGTCACTTTTTCATTTAAGTCTATTTATAAGTCGTATTATTACATTGTCATTAAATTCTTATTATTATTCTCTCAGTAATATTATACCACACTCCTTGTAATATAACAGCTTTATTCTCACAAAAGTCTCCCCTCTTTTTCCTTGATGTGAGATGTGATCATTTGCAAGGGACTGACGAGTACCAACATTTGTATTCATATTTTTTAAGGTGTCGGGTATGTCAGACAAAAAAGAAAGAAAAAATAATGTAACATCGAGTAAGTCCTCACCACTAAGTTATGCAAGACTGGACGGTTTGACGCATCAGTGTATCTTTGTCCATAATGATCCACAGTTATGTTAATTTAAATTTTACGCATAAAAAGTATTGTTTTATCAGTAATTGGGTTTGGTGAACACTCAAAAATAATTATTTGCTCTACGGTATCATGTCTGTGTTATCATTAAATTTAAACTTTTGTTGTAGTACTTTAAATAAAACCTTCATTCTTGAAAAAATATTGGTTATTCATTCTACTTGTATTAGTTTGGCTTTGTTTGAAAACTAAAAATTTGTTGTTTGAAAACTAAAAATTTTTAGTTACAGTTTATGCTCGTAATTTTTTTTATTTTATTTTTTTACTCTTATTAGCATGGTTTTACTACTACAATAGTAGAACTTTATATATGGTGGAAAACACAGACAAGGCTGAAAAAGCAGTTTCTGCTCTTGCACTCCTCTTTAAAAGAAACTGCTGTATTTTAAGCAAAAACAACTGTTGTGTTTGATAGAACAATATGTCTATATATTGCCATAACAGATTTAACAGCATTAAGTCACCGAACTATTTTTAATTTGTCTGTTTTACCTTGGAAACCCCAGTTTACAGACGTCGCGCAACCGCTTTTGTTTCAACCCAGCCATAAAACGAAGGTAATTAATTATATTTATTATTCAATAAATATCTGTCTGTTAATTTTAGCTTAGAATCATTAATTGATATCTCATATTTTGTTTAAAAAAAAAAAAAAAAAAACGACAAAAAAATTATTCACTCACATATTTTGAACTTTTTAAAAAATTATGTCACAATGAAAAAATTGGCGTCTGTAAAAATGTCACGGATATCTACCTCCTAACTATCGCTTAATTGTATTTTTTTGTTACTATTGCATTTACTCCGATATGTTAGATGATAAATAATCGATCCAAACAAAGAAAAAAAAAAACGTTTAAAAGGTAAATAGGTAAAAAGTAAATATATGAAAATGAAAATCTCGACCACTCCTTGATGTCTGCAATTTCTGCATCGCGACCCTTGTTATATTACCATGTTTCACCCATAAAATCCCCCAAAAATCCATCTGTGGCCATTCATAGCTGTGTCTTGACACTCGGTGATACATGCTACATGGAGTTTTTGGAACAAAACAAGGTAAGTAAGCGATAATATCACGTTAAAGTCAGGGCGTCTGTAATTCTGCTCTCGTGTGCTCTCACCTCCAGATAGGGTTTTGCTGTTTAAATTTTTTTTTTTTTTTTTTTAAATGCCCTCCTGTTCAAAATGTTTCTCCCCCCAGAAAATTGAGATTTTAAGCTTTCCAATGATGTATCACACATGCATATCGGACAATTTTGAAATTTGGCCAAATTGGGGGTCTCAGAGCGGAACTTCAAGTCACCCATGTGTTTTCCGCCATATTTTGTTAGCACTTATTTAGCACAATATTCCCAAGAATAGAATAGAATAGCATAGCATAGCATAGCATAGCATTGAATAGAATAGTCTTTATGATCATTGTATACAACGAAGTGAACATTGTGAAACGACGAGTTTGACTTTTAAGTAGGAAATTGGTCTAAATATTGTGTAGGTTTATTCACAGTTTAGTATGCATTAGTAGGTAAACAGTAATATTTCACAGGTTTGAAGAGCGTTTTTGGGAATACATAGAAATATCGAATAGGGAAATAATATCAAATACGCCTCCTCTTCTGCATTATTATGGCTGATTCTTTGTAAAATACTTTCATAAAGCAATATTTTCTTTTTTTCAGACCATTTTTCTGTTGTTGTATACCGTTGATCATTGTCAAATAAATAATTAAAAAAAAAAATAATAATAATAATAATAATAAATAAATAATAATATGTGTTTTAGGGAATAATCCGAACAATAGGTAAAACCCCAATGCAATTTTCACCCTTAAAAAGCATTAATTTAGTTTTTTTTTTCCCTACTTTGTCCATCATCTCCTTCCTGCACGTCCATGCATCCCTTGATGCAAGCATCAGGACACGCCTCCTCTTTTTTGTGTGAGGGTGTTTGTGTGTGTGTCGACCGCCTCACATCACACTGACAGACATTTCATGGCGGTGGTTTTTAATGCGTGCCTGGACATCACTGTGGCAGGGTCATCCATCAGACTTCAAGACAACATCGATCATTTGCTGTGAATGGAGCGCGCGGCTAGTGATTATTTGCTATTAGGTGGATGCTGAGGCATACAAATGGCTGGCAGTTGACAGTTGAACTCACTCAGATGTAATGCGGGACGCCCCCCTTCTCTCTCTATCTCTTCGTCTGAAGGAAATTGTTGACAGGCGCTGGGGCCGAACACTGTAATGACGCACTGAGCTATCCTTCCGCACAGATAGCATTTTCTATCATCGGATTCTTTTGCTAGCTTATTAGACCAGAGCATGAGGTGATTTCCTGTTTTGTTGCCCTTTAATTCAAGTCATCGCATTTTGAGTGAACATAATACAAGGCACCTTGGCTGATTGAGCCAGTGATAGAAGTGTTTTCAACATGCATGCTTGCTTTTTTGTGCATTGACTCTGCCGGTGAACTGATTCATGCTAGCTGAGAAAAGGCAGAAAGAATAGACAGCAGCACTGTATGAAGTCCCTTTACATGGATCAATAAATTGATCTATCGACTTGTCAAGGAGATTAGGCAATGTAAAACTATTAATAGATAAAATTAGGCTTGTTTATTTATATATTTTATTCTATTTTGTAGATACCAACTAATTTTCTTCCATTACCAACCAGGGCAATCAAGTTTACTGCTATTATCGGTTGCCATAATTCAGTGATGCACATAACAATTGACAAACCATTACAGTAGATTTTGGTGGGTTTGGTAAAATGGTGTCCACTGATTGCATACAGCCTGCAGGAACGCTGTTGATTCCTTCTTAACTAGTTCTCTCAGGCTGAGAGCTTCATGTTCCCAGCATGCGCGGAGTACTTGTTTATGCAGCATCGACGTCCCCACCGACCGAGAAGCTGGCAGTGCATTGATTCACTGACAAAGAAAAGCGTTTGTCATGTGGATAGGCAACTAGTCTCTCGATCCAATCGTTCACGATGCACATGGGCATGCTGCGCGTAAGTAAGGCTCGTATCTGCCATATATCTCAGCACGTGTTGTGGCCGGAAATTGGCTGAGATTGGGAACATTTAAAACAGAGACCTCCACCTTTCTGAGCGCTTCATTGGCGGGTAAACCAGGCAAACCTGCCGTTTTATCCGGCCCACACACTTGAGCCTGCCGCGTCAACATCAGAGCTCCCAGGGTCGACGCGGGGTCAAGCAAGGCTTATGAGGTTGAACCTGACAAGAGTGCCTGTCCAGTTATCCCAGGGCCGGGCTTGATCCTCGGATCATTATTAAGACGTGGATTGAAGGAACCCGAGGCCAGGTGATGTTGACCTCAGGGCTCTGATAGGTTTTGGCCCTGGCTCTCACTCCGTGTGTGTGTAGATTGACATCATCATGTCTGATTCACTGCGCTATCGGCTCCTCCGTCAGCGCTAATGACATCGGGAGAGAATATTAACCTCACACACTCAGCATGGAGATCCACGGGAGTAGTCTATGATTCAGTCAAACACGCACGTTGATTTCTACCAGCATTCTTATACAGTTTTAAACTACATTGCTGAACATAAAATATGTTTATAAAATGGTATTTGTGGCTCCTGTTTTTCAATATGAATTGATTGGGGGAAGTGTGCAAAAAAGCTGTCATCCCATTGGAGATGCTGTCTGTAATTGTGCCATGTGCCACTTTTAACACTACATATCCTTTAGTTTTGCATGCATTTGTTTTGGAGTTTTTGACAGCGTTTCAAATTTTGTGATTACCGTAATTTTGAGACTATGAGTCGCAAGTTTTTTATCCTGCGGTTTATAGCACAGTTTGTTATATGTATGGATTTACAGGTTAATGATCTGCATGTGTTTAGGTGTGAATATATATATATATATATATATATATATACAGTGATCCCTAATTTTTTCGCATTTAACGGGGACAATAACCTGCCGCGATAAGTGAAAAACCGCAGAGTAGCGCCCTCCACCCAAAAAGAAAAAAAAAAAAATGTTTTTTTGGTGTGTGTTCAATGCATTTATTCAGATTTAGCATTGGAAAGAGATACATATAAGACAAGTTTTTTCAATTTTTCAACCAAAGTATAATTAAAATAACAATAAATAAATAAATAAATAAAAACGTTATATGTACATTTTGATAAATGTTTTTAAGCACTTCAGATGTAATAATTATAAGTTTTAAACATGTTATTCTCCCACCGAATTATTTTAAAATAAGAATAAAGTATAAAAATGCTTGTCTTGTTGTGTGAGTCCACTCAACTCTGCTCCATCTCCTCACTTACACACAATGAGTTGCCACAGCAACTGTTTAACAAGTTAAACGATGATTGACGCATGTGGCGCTTTGATGCTGAGGGTTCCAGGGATCTGTGGCAAGATCAAACAGAAGACGTCTATCAATCATTGTTAACTTTAATAAGCAACTCCAGTGCATTGCCTGAACAACAAAGAGCAGGGAGAGGAAGGGAGGGATAGTGAGACTACGCGATCGGCTCAGGACAGCACATCTGTATTTTTTTTTTTTTTTTTTTTTATTAATCGGAAAAAAATCTGCGATGGACTGAGGGCGCGAAGTGGTGAGGTATCACTGTATATATAAAATACATTTGGTGTGTGAGGCTTATAGTCTTAGTATGAAAAATTACAGTAATTATAAAACAAACTTCTTTTCAAAACTATTTTGAAAAAGTCTTTGGAAATTTTTAAATGTATTTGAAATTCTTTATACAAGGTAGCCAAAAAAATCACGTTGTACTAGGACTGCGAAAGGCTGAAAGGCAATAAAGTGCAGGTTTAATGTGCATAATACAGTTTATCTGTTCTTTAAAACCTATTTTAATTTTCGCGCATTTTTTAGTTATGTACATATGTCTTAGTATTCATTAGATTCCACATAACAGCTGAACGGCGTGAGGCAACGAACGGTGAAATTCCTCAACATCCCGGTCAACAAAGAACTTTTCAAGTTATATTTCACAGATTTCTCTCGGGTTTAATTCTCTCGGCAGGACACATTTATGTTTTTGTAAATGATGCAACCTCATGCAAAGTTGAATCCGACATGCCACTTCCAATTGACAGCTGGGTCTTTATGCATTTTTGGCTATCAGGAGTGAGTACGGCGCAATATTCAGAGCCGATTAAGAGTGAAGGCACAAAAAGGAATTGCTGCCGGCGCCTTATGTACTCTCTTAATGATTTGCATTGCCATTAATAGTCATTTGCAGCTGCCTACAGTAAGACAGAGACGTGTAATCCTCTTTCCATGTGTGAATTGACATGCATTCACGAGGAGGGGTGGTGTCCTGGATGTGTGATCTTTAAATGACTGCAACCTGAGGCCTGGCACTGCAATGAAGGAGAAGTGCCATGCTGAGAAGTCTCCGGGTGAGAAAGTGCTAGCTGTGTGGCAATAAGGAGATGGGTCGGGGGGGGTCTGATAATCGTGTATCTAATTTGCCGTCGCCGTCAGGGATATGTGTACAAAAAGGAGGAAAAGGCCGATGGGAAGAGACCTGACTGGATCTGTGTGGAGGTGGGAGCACGGGTGTTTTTTGCAAAGGTTTGAGGGGTTGTCTTAGAATTCATTAGCTTCACACGTCATTTGGTTTTGTTAATCCACAAATGTGTTTTTGATGTTGTATTTTTGGTATATTTTGATGTTTTAGTATATTGGTTGTGGGTTTCAGTTTGGAAATATAGCTGTGAGTCTTGTATAGTACTAGGAAATCTGCATTTTGTCACTATTATGCATCATCAGCTCCAATATTAATTTTATTTTATTCAATCACTTCCACTATGGAAGTTTTATTTTGCAGTTTTATTGACGTTTTTTTCCCTTTATATTTTATTTTTCTTTTGTATTTCTAGTACGTTTGCTGTTCTTTACAAGTTTTAAATGATTGTATAACATTGCTTGTCAATAAAAAAACAAAAACAAAAACACAAAAACAAAGCAATGGCGTCCATGCTTTTTTTTTTCTTTTCTAATTTTGCATCAAAAGGCACAAAAACGCAAAAATAAAATATGTTTAAATTTAAATGATCATAAAATCAGTAAACTAAAGCCGCCGTTCCACCATGTTTGCTGTTTTGAATGTTTACAAGTAGCGACTGCGCATGCCCAAAGTTACTTGTGCAAGTGCTGGCATCATCGGAGCGAGAGCGTTCCATTCATATGGTTTTGGAGCAATCCTCGCAATCGAATCGTTGCACTTTGGAGGCTGGAATCAAATGTTTCATCTTTGCCTTCCGTTTTCACCGTCACCATGTAATGGTGAAGCCATTCCACAACATTATTGTTGCATCTTGGTGTCACAGCGTCACCATGTAAACAGCTCATAAGTGAAAATGTTGGAAATGAACATTTCCTTGTGAAACGTTCCATAAACGCCTTTAGTATTATTTTAAAGTTCTATTTTCATGAAATAAACATTTTAAAGTTTTAAAGTTGAAATGTCAGAGATTTTCACTCATTCCTTTACTGTTTTTGTCACTATCTACACAGGTAATTACCAATTTACGGGTATGAGTATAGAGAGGAAGATTCTCTTTTACTGATTTTACACCCATTTTAATAGTTCTACAGCATTATTTTGAACTAAAATTAGGCAGGGAATGCGTAAATGTTTTCATTAATGCAGCAAATAACTATCGCATAGTTTGTTGCTACCTGAAAATACCAAACTTTTCACTGGTGTATTTTGGTCTAATGCCCAATGTATCGGGCTCTGATTGGTCTTATTGTATGTGCCAGTGCATTGTGGGATACCAAGTATATGGTTGGAAAACATACTATCTGACTGTTTAGAGTATATTTAGAAGTACTCAAACTTTTCTACGGTTTTTCTAGGGAAACTGATTTTTTGAATACATGCGGTAAACTGCTGACAGCTGCTTCAACTTCACTGGTGCTGCAAATACATCACAGTGGACTAGGAGTGGGAACGTCTTGGTACCTCACGATACGATACGGTTTGCAATACAAAGCTCACGATAACGACGATCTGACGATATGGCGATACAACGAATATCGAACCAATGGTCAGGAAATCATTTTAGGATATTCTAAAAACAACTAATAAACAGAAGAACAAGCTTCTGCTGTGAATTGGAATGAGTTTATCACTAGTAGACGTCCAATCCATTTGAACTGGGAGGGTGGCAGCGAATGAACGATTCCTCCCACTTCAAACGGATTGAACGTTTATGGCTGTCAGTAGCAGCCAATGCCAGACAAAGAGGTAATTTTGGGCCATTTAAGGTCATTTAACTGTTGATTTTCAGTTACTTCCTGTTGATTTTGGGGTATTATATGGGTCACTTCCTGTTCATTTTGTGGTACAGACCTGGGAATCACCCAAATGAATAGGCAGTGACTCAAACTCAACAGGAAATGACCTGGAAATGCTCTAAAATGAACCGCAAGTGACCTATAAATGCCCTGAAAATCTGACAGAATGACTGTGAATTCTCTGGTTTCGAATGAACCAACGTTCCCAGTCTAAATGGATTGGGTGTCGAGCACAGTCAAGGCAGCCTTAGAGTTAACTGAGGCACTATTATGGTGGAAGATTTTGGATTTGGATTTTGGTAGCAACTTGTTGGTTCCTTTTTTTTTTTTTAAAGACATTGACACCTATTTAAAATGATATCTCGATTCTTGCAGGACCATATCGATAACCTTTTGGGATACAAAGTATCACAATATATCACCATTTCGATATTTTGTCACACCCCTACAGTGGACTGAACTTCTTCACATACTTCTGTAATGATATTGGACTGAAGTGGGAGGAATCAGAGAATGACGATAGTAATATAATGCGGGCGATTGTCACATCAATGGGAAGGACGATGGTTCACGTTTGGACATTAAATCAAAACCCCTTGGTTGTTGAGGAGGTTTATTTACACCAGGGTTGTCCAGACCGGTCCTCAAGGGCCGCCATGGGTCCTGGTTTTTGTTCATACCAATTGAGCACAGACAGTCTAACCAATGAAGTTTCTGGCACCTGACTGCAATCAACTGATAACACTTGTAAGACACCAGATTGGTGAAAAAGTGTCATCTTGCTTTGTTGGTATGAAATCCAGCACTCACTGCGGCCCTATGTGGAATAGTGCGGACACCCCTGATTTACAGTGTTTCAGAATTAATTTTAGATAAATAAATTGAATGCATTCATGTAATTATTTCACGGCTGGTATGTGCAATACCTTTTACTTCACTTTGTCCTGAATTTCTGTCCCAAATTTGGTGGTTGTCTGGCTTCACCAACATCCTGGTTGCTAAGGACAAGTAAAGGGTTGTTGTAAAAATATACGTGTATTTTTCGGAGTTTGCTTTGATTTTTTTTGGATAGGGTGAAAGGTAAATATTCCAATAAACAATGGTGGATTGGGTCAAAAGAAATTTCTCAGCAGTTTAGCCATATTAGAAGTCAGTACAATCCAAACGTGCACTTAAGTGTAACTGGCTGCCATAGAAAATAGGGATGGCCCTAATAGTCAATTAATTGAACATTCAGGATGTAGTGTTGATTAAGAGAAATGGATTGTCGATTAATCGTCTCTTGAAGCTATTAAAGCACATTAGAGTGCACTTCTTGGCTACTTTTTGCAATTATGCTGTTGCTTTTCTCTCCACTAGTTTATGACCTGATGAAAAACAACATGCCAAATAGGAGTGTGACAATATCTCGATATGTTGATATATCATAATATTTTGTATCCTGATGGATAAGCGATATGCTCCCACCAAGAACTGATAGTCGATTTTTTTTTTAATTGTATTTAAACCTATTGGTTATTTTCATTTATGGTGTTTTCCCCTCTAAATGTGCAAAAAAAAATGCCTTGCAGTAGATTTGTATTTTACAGCAAAGTTACTCATAAAAGTTGTCACTGTTTAATAAAGGCTACCAAAATGTTCCCCTACAAAAATGTCCCTGTTAAGAAAGACAGTCATTTGTTTACAAAACTGTTATAGTGATGTATTGTTGCTGTGAAGAAAATGCTTTACAGATTGTGTAGGTAGTTTTATTTTCCGATTCCTGATTTACTAGGTTTTCACCGCTAATGCCAAATACATAAATAATTGATTTGTTGATTCCAGCGTCAATCAAATGATTATGAAAAGCTATGTTTTTGTTTTTGTTATTTGGGGTAGTCATTCCTAAATTATTTATTGACCTATAGTGATTTTAGAATTCCCAATCTCACTGACTGTCCATCAGTCAGTTACTATATAATGCCCGTCCATCGTGTATGTAGGCATATTTGAAAGTTTATTAGAAAAACAGCAGGCTAGCACTTTTGAACGATGTAATTTAGGATGGCTTCAATTAATTACAGTAAATTAAAGTGCTGCGTAAAATGAAAACTAAGGCAAATGGGTATACCCATCTGAATATTTCTCGACTATTTCGGGCTGAATTGCACTCCACTCTCCCTGCCCACATTCATCTCTTTATTAGGTTTATTAAAGGCCGCCGCATTCTGCCTTGCCCAGGTCCACTCACGTCTCCCATTCATTATGCTACCTTATCCTGGCAGGCAATCTGAAGTGCGCTCTGAATAGTCCATTATGCACATATGAAGGCCACGGTGGCAACCGCTATTGGTCAATTCATCAAACGTTTATCTGTTGCCCTCTGAACGGGACCTCACTTTTTACTGTCGGTCTTCAGAGGTGGCCTCTCCATTGGTGCCGATGTTTCATGGTATTCCGACACCATCTTAGCCTTTTAACACTTTTTATGAAAGTTATTGCATGTTGTCTTATGCCTTTGATTGGAACGTTTTCCCACACTGCATTGAACTCATTAGTCAGGAAAGAAAACATCCTAGCCAACAACTACAAAGAAGAGAACAAATGTCTCCTGTGCTTATGTCTTAACATTACCATTTTATATAAGAGGGGCAAGAAAAGGGGCTGCTGCTGCAAATTGGAGACTTGGGAGTTTAAAACTGCTTTGTTAGTAGCAATAGTGTGCAGTCTGTAGTAATGCGGCATGTTAGCATTATGTGTGTTTTATTTTTTTTGTAGTTTCTATCTCATGCATAACATCAAATGAAACTACGAAAGCAAGCAGTAGTTTTATCCCCCCAATAAATACTGGTCTACAAAACACTTAATGGCCTTAATGACCAAAATACATGCTTTGATTTGTTTGACCCCTATGACACATCTAGACCCCTAAGGTCATCTGGAACTGGTCTGCAATGTGTTCCAAGAACAAGAACCAAGCAGTGTAAGTCCGCATTCGGTTGCTATGCTCTTCTGGAACAAGTTACCTGAAGCTCTGAAGTGTGCTCAAACAGTTAGCTTCTTTAAATCAGGGCTAAAAGCACTACTGTTTACCACAGCATTTTCATAACTGCTCATATACTTCAAATTTCAAGTTATATGATATTTTGCTTTTCATTAATTTTTCATAGTTTTATTTCTATTTCCTGTTTTAATTGTTTTTCTTTTTACTATCTTGAGGATTTAATGGGATTTTTATGTATCATTTTGATGATTTAATGTGATTGTTATGTTATTTTATTTGTGTTTCTGGACTTTTATGTGATGTAATGGACTCTGAATGATCTTCTGTTGAATTGTGCTATATGGCGGCACGGTGACTGAGTGGCTAGCACAGTGTTTTTCAACCAGTATGCCACTGCACACTAGTGTGCCATGAGAGATCGTCAAGTGTGCCACGACAAATTATCCTATATCGCTTTTTTTAATTCGACGGGCCGAGTTGCAGTAGGAAAGAAGGTAGATAGAACGTTGCAGTCGTGTGCAGACGAGCGAGGTATTGCTCGTGTTGCGTTTAATAACTACTCAGATTTCTAGCCATCAGCAACCTTGCTGTCCGTGACAATGTGGACCACAGCACGTTTACTGTCCATCATTTGATTAGACTCGTCAAGAGTCAAAATACACTAAAGTGTCCTTTCCATTTTATCCATATGTGATGACCGTCAATCCTCCCCGTGTTTTATTCTAACACATTGTCGAAGAGAGCAAAATGGCTGACGGCTAGAACTCCGAGCAGTTCTTGAACGTGACACGAGCAGCTATCCTAAACGTCATCTCCAAACGAAACACCCGTCACTTCAAAACTGGTTGATGGACTATTTTGTTCGCCTTCGTGAAAACACAGAGAAACAGGCAACTTTTTTGAGAAAAACTGCACAGGTAAATGAGAAATCCCTCAAAGCCAGTAACCCTGTTTTGCTAAATCCAAAAAGTCCCACACTGTGGCAGAGACCTTAATACTACCTGCCTGCAAAGCTATTGTCAGCGAGATGCTCGGCCCTGATGCGGTTAAAGACATTGCTAAAGTCCCCTTGTCTGATAGTTCTGAGCTTTTCAAGCCTAACTGCAATTATAAATAATAACAGAGAGAGACTGAGAGCTGTTGACGATGATTCCTGGTAAGATATCATCTTTATGTTCATCCAAACAGGCAAGTTTCAGATTGAGTAAGTATAAATATTGAGCAAATATTTTATAATTAATTTTACTGTACAGAAAATGATTTTGTAGCATTTTTGGTTTGTGGTGGGCCGCGAGATTTTCTCCAATATAAAAACGTGCTGTGACTCAAAAAAGGTTGAAAAACACTGGGCTAGCACATCCATCTCACAGTTCTAAGATCGAGGGTTCAATCGCGTATTCCGTCCTTCCTGTGTTGAGTTTGCATGTTCTCCCCGTGCCTGCGTGGGTTTCCTCCGGGAACTCCAGTTTCCTCTCACATCGCAAAAACATGCATGGTAGGCTGATTGAACACTCTAAATAGTCCATAGGTGTGAATGGTTGTATGTCTCATTGTGCCCTGCGACTGGCTGGCAATCAGTACCATGCCATCTGCCCGTAGTTGGCTGGAATAGGCTCCAGCACCTCCGCGACCCTTGTGAGGAAAAAGCGGCATGAAAAATGAATGAATGAATGAATTGTGCTATATAAATTAATTTGTCTTGCCTTGCCTTGATTTGCCTACAGACAATATTTGAGCCATTTTACCGAAAACAGACACTTCGGTTGAAATTTTTAAAATTAAATTTTTGGCTATGTGCCTTTGAGGTGCTTAGTTTTTTAAATCAAAATTGGCAAAGAAATCAAAATATTTCACCCCAGGTTTTGGAAATGCAAGATTAAAACATCTGAGAAATTGGAAATTAGATGAGATGCTCTATGTTTGCTTTTCACACGTCTTTAGCAACCATGCTTTATGGTTTCTTTGGACAACATTATGATACTGATTAATTTAGTTGTGTGCAAAGTCAGATTACAGGTGTTGCTAAATATACTGTATGTGGTGACCGACTTGGAGAAGAATGTGAGAGACTGGCTTTTCTGTTTAACACTTGCTGTACGTGTGCCTTATACACCGCACAACCCCAAGAAACAGCACATTCCTTTGAACGCAGCACACAAAACTTGATTAAGGCGACCACCACTCTCAGTCGTGGTTGCCACTACTACCCATCATCCATTGCAGCGGAACAGATAATACCAGCCGCTACAATGTATTGTAATCTCGTGATATATTAATAAGGTGAATTTCATTTAGGTTTTTTGTCTCCTTTTATATCATTGTTTCATTCCTATTCATCAATTAAAAAAAGGAGTGTGGACGCTCATTTCCCTGGCTCATTAAGTTTGGCTGACTGGCATCATTATTAATATTTGGAAGCACACATTACTGGGCAGCCAGCAAAGCTTGAACTAAAATTTTCAGAGGTGATAGTTTATTCATAAAACATTTAAAAATATATATCTTCTGGTCCCCAGAAATGTATGGAACACATTGCATCTCTACGGCAGCATATTTCATTTTGAAACTCCAAGTGCATGGTTTTGGTGGATTGACTTACATATAAGAATAAAGCATTCTCATTTAAATTATTGTAAATGAAGAGTGATAGACTTTATTCATAAAATGAGAAGAGCAAGACAATGGGCTGTAGAAGCCCTGTGTAGACTGTGGAAAACTATAAAGCAGTGGTCCCAAACCTTTTTTGAAACCGGTGTGATGTGGGCCTTTATTAGAATTAAAGTAAATATTAAATAATATGACGGGGCTAAAAACAAACATTAAGTGCAGGAAAATGTAACTCGGCATACGCTGAATAAACCTTTTTTAACAGTGACCTCTCCAAAAACTTGACGGCAAATATCCTTGTTTGCAGGCATAATGAGTTCTTCTTCAATTGTGAAAGGTTTCTTGGCTTTGGCAATACAATTTGCAACGAGGTATGATGCTGTCAGTGCAGCGATTTTGTTGCCTCGTTTGCTTGGTTTTAACCACATGTTATGCATAGTTTGGTTGTAGGCTCCTCTTCTGGCTTAGTAGGTAGCCTTTTCCATGTAAATGAGCTGTCCAAAGACATCACCGCCCACAGCTAACGATGCTGTTTTCTTTGAGTTACGCTGGGCTACAAACACCCCAGTAATGACCGCCAACCACTAGAGGGCGACATACACAAATCTCTACTCGGATATGTCAATAGAGGAGACAGGCATATTAATGTGTCAAGAGGCACAGGCGTGATCGCGGTCGTTAACAAATTATTTAATATTTCTCTGTGGCCCGTTAGCAAATGCGTCACAGACCGGTACCAGTCCCTGGCCCGGTGGTCAGGAATCACTGCTATAAAGTACATTTACATTTAAGTGAAGACTGTGGAGTTCAAAACCAAAGCAAACATACAACAGCACACATAACACAGAGCACCAAGGTGTATGTCCTTCTAGCCTATACATAACACAGTTTGTTTGAGTGGGGATTGAGAGTACCGAGAAAATGGATGGGCCGCAGCAATGTTGAGACTGTGGAGTGTAAAACTGAAAAGCCCAGAGCCAAGACACTGTCTGTGTGTGTACTTATCATCCAGAATAGTCACTTTGACAGCTCTGATAGTTGTGTGAAAGCGAACATGTTCTAAAGCTCTACGTGGCCTTCACCAAAAAGGTCACATATGATTCCTTTTGGCAGCAGGCATGAGAAAAAAGTCTGGTTAAAGCATGTAAATGAGCCAAAGCTGCCTTCCGCCATTTTTCCCTCCGCAGTGCCTGAGGATATATGACATGAGGCCGCACGGAGCGCAGCATTGGCAGCCGTGAATGACATTTCAGCCAATAACGGTCGAGGGTTTTCTTGGCTAGGTTGTCAGCAGTGGTTTATCAATCACTATGTCTGCGTTAGTATCCGTCCAATCGATCGGCCGCTCGATGGCTCCACTGTCCTTGTCTACTTTGTCATCATCATCTTCATCCTGCTGCCGCGCTGACACTTTGTTCCGGATGAATATTTCTATTGTTGTTGTCAGTGCGACTTCAGTAGAGGATTATGCACACGGTGCACACGTGATGTATGAGGCTGAGTTACACTTGCAAAGTGGAGGTCGTTAGCGTAACGGATTAGCTGTGATAGTCAGGCGGATGATAATTATCCTAACAAGAGAATGATTCATCACCTCACCTCGTGAAAGGCAAAAAGCAATAACAGCACCCTGAACTATACATATCATAAATCCAAGCATGTGTTTTATAGTAATTACTCATCAAATTCAATGAAATACTATCACTATTATTTCTCATGGTTCTTCATTAATTAGCGACCAATATAATGAGATCCAAACACAAGAGCTGTTTCAAAAGATAAAACGGTCAGTTTTGAGAGGTATTCATTTAACAGACTGTGGTTTTTATTGGGGTTGTAATATCTTCTTGTGTATTTAATGAAGAGGGAGTGTGAATGAAAGTGTTACTTACTGTGTTTTAGCATGCTGAACTACGTATCATGCTAGTGTAAAAGTAGGTAACTAGTACTGTAAATAATATGACCGAAACTTTAGGTGAGGTCACCCAAAAGGAGTTCATAAAAATTCTAAACTGTCAAAAAAATGCCATCTGTCTTCGCCCACTGATTGGCTGGCGACCAGTCCACTCTGTACTCTTGTCACAAAGTCAGCTAATCCATGAGCTATTATCCAAATGAGGACAAACACTATTCAATGGATCAATAGATGGATATAATCAAACAATAAAAAATATTGTCCTTATAGCCATATAGTATTGAGTAGCCCAAACAAATATAATGTTCAATTTTAATTTACAGGTCTGTGGTTGTCAACATATTTCTCCTCTTTGACATTAGTAGTTTTGTTCTATTGTTGTGTTACACGAAAATCTAAACGCACAAACTGAATCAATAAGACTACAAACCATTTGCTTTGACATCATGAATCACTGTCAATAACAATATTGTCTTGGGAGAGCTCCTGTATTGTATTTGTTGTGCATTTTAATTAAATTATTTGTTTCTCAAGACAATTGCACTCATTAGTTCTGTTTAAAAAAAAGAAAAGAAAGAAAGCTAATTTGACTACTTTTTACTGCATCACTTGAACTTTGCACTGTTTCTCAGCTGTGCATTACAACAAGAAAGGGGGAAATTATAATAATGAAAACACCAATGGGAAATGCACAGAGAAAGCTGGCAAGTGTTATAGTCTTCAATCTGTGCACTGTAGTTAATGCTGGATGGGACTCAGTGGCTGCTCACTCCCCTGGCTGTGAATTTAACTGATTAAATCAGCCAGTGCACACAGCGGCGGTGACATGAAAACAACAATTAATAAGGCTCCCCCCCGTGTCATGCGGCTCCCTTTAACCAAGCAGCTAATAACATAACCCAAAGGATTGCAGCAGTCTCTCACATACACACACACATGTACAGGTGGCAAAAGTTAGAGAGCGGAAAAAAAATCCTGTTTATCCAATACCGTGCCAAACTACACATTAACACCAATTACACTTGCAGATTAATTGCATGTTTTTGAGAACTGTATTTCAAGTCATATACACTACGTCCACTATGCTTTGGAATTAACACATGATATTCCAGTTCTGCCAAGGAAAACTGGACAAAACTGAGCATAGGGCAGAAACGGGTGTAACAATTTTAGGCCCAAATTTTGGGCTAGTTCAAATTATAAATGGAGGCCAGTTCTCATATTTCAGTCTTATAAATACTACTAGTGATATTAGCAATGGTAATTAAAATTACAAGTACCAGGGGTTTTGGTGCTTCCTAATCTTACCAAAATGGGACACCCTGGGATCACTCCCAAGCCTAGCCTAGCCTTTGTTTTGTAAATGGGGCTATTACTGATGCACCGCCGGCCACAACCCATTTCTATTTTTCTCCCCCTACCCCTTGGCCCTTCAAACGGAGCAATAAGGGGTAGGGCTTGAAACGTCAGCCCAACGAATTGGGACTCCGCTTCACACTCACGTACGTCATCCATCCGTTCGGCTAGTGGTTACGTAACCAAAAGCTACGATAAAAAGTGCACTTGTGCATTTAGCAAAACTGAAAAACAAAACAAACATTACACATGAATAAACACAATGAACAATGAACTAACATTACAATTAGTGGTGTCCTTTTTCTTTTTATTTATTAAACCCCTAGTTAGTGCACTTTTTATCGTGATTAATCTTTTTTTAACTCTTCTGACTGAAGAAAACACACTGAGAGCAGATAATACTGGTCATCAGCTGTTAGAATGTTAGTTGGATGTATCAAGCTTGTTTCATTTAATTTAAGATGATTCATGGTACCCGCGAGTTATTAAAAGTATTTAAAAAAAGCATTGAATTTAGTTTTCCATTATTAAAGGTACTAAAAGTATTAAATTAGCTGTTGTAAGTCTGGAATTTTTTCACCGTGGTCTTAATTTTCAAGAACATCTCAGTGCAACCTAAATTATATCATGACGAAGTTTTTTTTTTTTTTTTTTCTTAAATCCATAACGAAGATGACGCATGGAGTTTTAACGATGCACTGCACTACAAATCGAAATGCAACTCGTGCGTGCCAAACCACCACAACCGGCAAAACGGAGAACCCATCCTGCACCTCTGCATCGGGAATGTGTCCGTTTGTCGGGGGAACGAAAACCCTGCAGGCAGAAGTATTGTGGATTCTGAACACCAAAACAGACCACCATTCATATACTTCAAATGAGTCCATTGGTGATCTGTTTTGGATATTACGTCATTTTTGGTCGGCATCGGCTGTCACAATGTTGGTCATATTGCGTTTTGTTCGAGAGGGAGCGCTCCCGATGTCGTAACTGTCTTTTGTAACGAATTTTCAGTTGGCAGAAAAAAACGCACATTTTCTTAATGTTTAAATAGTCTACATAATTTTCATGATAATTATAAATGCATTTACACAATGAAATAACGCTGGAAGAGTTTATTAAACATAATGTTGGTCAAATCGTGTTTTTTTTATCCGAAGGGAGCATTCCCGACTTCGTAACTGCAGCCAAATTAAGCTCATCAAGACTTTAAGATAGAGGTAAAATGGGGCCTAAAAAATCCAGCCCGACCCGAACTGGTCCGCGGGTATTAAAGCCCGACCCACATTTTGTGTGATAACATTTGTGACGATGTCTGCATAAAAGCCTGTCTTTTATAACGAATTCGCAGTTGGCAGAAAAAAAAAACGCACATTTTCTTAATGTTTAAATAGACTACATATTTTTATGATCATTATACATTTATTTACGCAACGAAATAATGCTGGAAAAGTTTGATAAATATAAATAAACAGATGCGGTTTTGCGGACTCGCAGAGGGGAAGATTAAAAAGGGCGTATGAGAACGCTCTGACTCTGCAATGACCAAACAGCGCCTTCTTTTTTTTTAGCCAAATTATTTATTTTATAACAAGTATTCCTTAGTTTATCATTCATACATCATTAATATATAGTTATTTCAAAAAGTTAGCGAGAAAGAACCCTGGCCCGGCCCGACGTAATAAATGACATTTTAATTTTGGTCATGTTTTCAGTTTAATTTAGCTGTTTCCAGCTTGGTATGTTTATAATTGCGATGTTTGTTCACCGCTTTTCCTCTTACTGCGAAGAAGGAGGAAGTTACATCGGCCGCTGCTATGATATTTATGTCATCAGTCATCTGGTGTGACCCGGGAATTTAACGCCTGCTTTCACGCACACTGCTTCCCATGTCAGTCGACACGGGAAATTGTTTTCACACACACAACTGCTGCACGGTTAAGTCCCGCTATATTCCCGTTGTTTTGGAGTATGTGATAGGGTTACAAGTTACATCCAGATACTTTATGTTGCAGTTTATGGGTCATGCGAAGGCAGTGGACCTGCTTAAACATTTCGGTTTGCCTTTCGAGTGAATGTGAATTTCGCCGTTTTAACTCAAGAGTTAGCCATGTTCACTGGGGTCTTGGCAGGTGCGCTCGCGGCTAGCCTGTTACAGAAGATGGCTGGTCTGAGTCATGTCCTCCTCCTCTTTTTGTCCATAATTATTGTGTGCGTGTGTGTGTTTAAAAAAATTCTGACAGACTTTATAATGTTACTTTAAATGTGTTTTAATTGTATCTTCAATATATGTGCATTCTTTTGTCAAACACACTTAGTAATTGAGGTTAAATTTGATGTTCAGTGCTTTATTTATTTAATATGATTCAATATGATCTAAATAATGGGTGCGAGAAAAGTATTAATTTTCAGTTGAAATGGCATTAAAAAAGGTCTTAAAAGTCTTGAATTTAGATTTATCAATCCTGGGGGGACCCTGTGATTTCTATTAAAAAATGTATTGTTTACTAAGCAGGCAATGCACTGTTATTTGAAATGTCTAAATAACCAATTTGTATGGCATATAATGCATGTCCACAAGTTGTAAAATTCCCTGTTACAGATTGTGAAATATAGTGTATCACAAAAGTGAGTCCACCCCTAGCATTTCTGCAAATATTTAAGTATACCTTTTCCTGGGACAACACTGACAAAATGACACTTTGACACAATGAAAAGTAGTCTGTGTGCAGCTTATATAATAGAGTTAATTTATTTTCCCATCAAAATAACTCAAAATATTGCCATTAATATCCAAACCCTTGGCAACAAAACTGAGTACACGTTATAGAAAGTACATATATCCCTAAATGGCGAAATTGAGTACTGCTTGTCATTTTCCCTCCAAAATGTCATGTGACTCATTACTGGAGTGCTGTCAGCATTGCTGCAGAAATTGAAGAGGTGGGGGGGTCAGCCTGTTAGTGCTCAGACCATACGTCGCACTCTACATCTAATTGGTGTGCATGGCTGTCACCCCAGGAGGAATCCTCTTCTGAAGACGGTACACAAGAAAGCCCATCTGTCTCATCAGACCATAGGACATGGTTGCAGTAATCCATGTGCTTTGTTGACATGTCTTCAGCGAACTGTTTGCAGGCTTTCCATCTGCAGAAATGCGAGTGGTGTACTCACTTTAAACAGGAGCAAAGTTCTTTCTATTGATGTTATGACAAAAACTGGCAATCCAAAATAATAGATTGCTTATTGTGTTGATCTCGAAACACTACTGCTTGTTTACTGTTGGCTTTAACAGCCTTTCCTTGCATTTGAGTACAGCAGTCTTTTAGGGCCAAAATATGTATGCGAATTGTAAAAAAAATACCGCTAACACATTTCAATTTCATTATTTTTATTTATTTTTTTTAATGACAATTTGGAATATATTAAGCATAACCATTTGTCCGGATTTAGGCTGGATACATCTTAACCATGGTTCTCTGTCAGGAAAAGGTGGAACATCCGCTCCAGGTTAGGGATGAGGGCCTTCCCCAAATGGAGGAATTTAAGTTCCTTGGGGTCATGTTATCAAATGAGGGAGAATGGGGCAGCATCTTACTGTGATGTGGGCTCTGTATCGGTAAAGAAGAAGCTGAGTCGAAAGACAAAGCTCTCTATTTACTGATCGATCTACGTTCCTACCTTCACCTTTGGTCATGAGCTGTGGGTTGTGACTGAAAGAACACGATATCAGTTACAAGCAGACCAAATGAGTTCCCTCCAATGTGAGGAGTCCCCAGAGTCAAGCTGGGACACACTGTGCCTCAGAGCTGCTCTGGGAACACTTCGGATCACCCTGGAAGAGCTGAATGAACTTGCTGGAGAGAGAGAAGTCTGGACTTCCCTGCTGAAGCTGCGGCCCCCGTGATCCAATCTCAGATAAGCAGTAGAAGATGGATGAATGGATGGAAGAAATGATGAAAAAGCGATGTCGCTGTGAAAGCTATAGCGTGAGTTGCCACAGGCCAGTTTTCCATTAGTATAGCACCTGTTACATTTTGTTGTTTTTACTGTTTGCATAAGTTATTCTGTTAAGAAATAAGATTTGTGTTTTTGCATTTATTTACTATTGTGTGTATTTTATTTGTACATTTAAAGCCAGAAATGTTCTGCTTTGTGGTGCTGAACCTTGAAAGAGGAATGAACTAAAAAAATAGAAATACTGTGAAGAAATCATCTCTGCCTCCTCTGAAATATTAAAATTTAAAAATATTGTGAACAAATCATTGTCACCTTCCATTGTTTTCCCTATACTTTTACACAGGTCTCTATAATGGTTTGGTGTAGTGTAGATAAATTGTCTTGTGATGAACAAAGTATCCCAGAATAACTGTATTATGATACCTTTGTTATCGTGTATAAAAGGATATTGTTGTAGAGGAACACTTGAGTTAGATGTTGTGATTTTTCTTTCCTTACTAAATACCACAAGGTAGTGTTGTGGAAAAGGTCACCCTATGAAAAATGTAGAAAATTGACTGTCTTTTTACTGAATTATTGTTAGGCACTACAATAAGTTAATATGAATATGCTAACTTGGTTAATTTTAAAAGTCTCACGTTGACACCTATGTACAATTCTAATCATTATTATAACATTAATGTTTTTGGGGGGAAGCCAGAGTACCAGGATAAAACCAACACAACCACAGAAAGAACGCAAACACTGCATGAGAACATCAGAGTTTAGATTCAAGTCTCAGAACTTTGAGGCTGCATGCCACCATGGTGGCCACATACAAATTCCAACATGTAAAAAAAAAATTGATTTTACATCTGCTTTTACTGTTTTCAGTATGAAAGCATGTTTGTTCTATTCATAATTTCATGGTAAGGTGATATATGATTGATTCTGTGACCAGTCCATTGTTCACAGTATTTTTGAGCATCACCATATTGCATAAAAGTCACACATATACGTGTGCATCCATCTTACTCGTGTGTTGATAAACGCTTGTCAGCTAACAGCAATATCAGCTATAGGTGCTGTCAGACACCGCTGTGTGTTTTTAAATGTGTGCAAAAGTGTACTTTCCTTTTGAAATGAGGCATCAGTCTACCTCGCTCACAGTCAGCAGCGACTTACTGATTTGTTCATTTCCGTATGAGAAGGTTTCATTTTTATGTTGTTGTTGCTTTGTAGTTCAGTGTTGCAGCCAATTTGTCTGCTGGGTGTTTGAGGTGAAGTCTTTCCAAAACAATATAGAGGGGCAGTTTAGGTGGATGAGTTGTCTGTTGAAATAAAAATATATACCATAATTTTCGGACTATAAGCCACTACTTTTTCCCCTCGTTTCCTCAATCCTGCTTCTTAGAGTCCAGTGCGGCTTATTTGTTGAGTTATTTGGGTTAATAGCGAACATTTTATTTGACAGCGGCGTCATAAGACCATCATAATTGTGACATGACAGCGTCAAATTGTGTCACTAACTCCATTTATGTCCAGCACGGCTCTTTTACATCCATTCAAAAGTGAGATAACTTGCCGGGTAACGCTAAGGCTAGAAACCGCACGAATCCTGATTTTTTTCATGTTTTTCTGACTCGAGTGAGGCATTACTTGACGGTCTGAACGTGACAAGTCGCATAGAAGTGGACAATTTCAAATCCGATCTGGGTCACTTTCGTATGTGGTTTAAATCCGATTTGGGCCACATTTTTCTGGAATACGGCGGGAATCTGAACATTCAAGTCTCCCAACTAGGAATTCATGCAGCAATTACATCAGCAAAGAGCGAGAGAGGCAGGCAGGACGGCAGCGATACACAGTAGCTGTGCATTCGCCTTAGCGCCTGGATTTAACTCTGCTTTCACGCAGTAGACGGGCTTGACCACCGTCATAAAAAAGATACAATGGAGAAAAAGGATAAGCCTGATAAGTCTTCCTGTGCACCAAATGAGAAATATTTCAGTATTGCTTACATGGCCGAGTCGGGGCAAACTGACGCACACACATTCGAGGCTTATGTGTGTGCGTCATGCATACGTTTTATCATTCCATAAATACTTTGAATATAAAACTAAACCGGGATTATTAATGTCTGTTATTTGTATCCTCATCCATCTATCCATCATCTTCCGCTTGCTCCGGCGTCGGGCCGCGGGGGCAGAAGCTTTAAGAGGGAAGCCCAGACTTCCCTCTCCCTAGCCACTTCAACCGTCTCCTCCGACGGGATCCCAAGGCGTTCCCAGGCCAGCCGAGAGACGTAGTCTCTCCAGCGTGTCCTGGGTCGTCCCCGGGGCCTCCCACCGGTGGGACATGTTCTGGAACACCTCTCCGGGGAGGCGTCCAGGAGGCATCTGAACCAGATGCCCGATCCACCTCAGCTGGCTCCTCTCAACGCAGAGGCGTAGCAGCTTGACAATGAGTCTTTCCCAGATGACCGAGCTTCTCACCCTTTATTTGTATCCTCTTTTTGGGAATCAAAATATGACCACCCTGGAATACGTACAGCCAGCATGTGTAGTCATTTGCTTTGATGGTTCTGCGCATGCGTGTCAGTTTGCTCAGCACTTGTCCGACTGCAAGTTAGTGTGCACGCGTAGTCTGAATGGGCACGCCAAAAAAACAGATAGGCCAAAAAAATCGCAATTGCATTAAGACCTGCGGTGTGAACCTAGCCTAAATGACATGTCACAAGCAGTCATATATGCTCATGACAGTGTCATGTCATAAATATTCCAGTGTTATGACAGTATTATGGCGCCGCTGTCAAATTAAGTGTTAGCGGTTAATATCTTATGGTGTAAATATCCCATAATACAGTGAGGACAGTTGCGGCTTATAGTCAGGTGCGGATTATCTATGAACAAATGCCATTTTCGTGTCACATTTGGTGGGTTGCGGCTTATAGTCAGGTGTGCTTTATAGTCCGAAAATTACAGTATATAATTTGGGCACACCTGACACTTTCCATTATTTTCAAAAATCATTTGGTGTTTGTTCATTTTGATTTATCAAAAAAACTGTCAGCGTAACATTTCAGAATTGAAACTATGATTATCAAACTAACAAAAGATGTGCAATATGCATGAAAACAATCTTTAACACAGGTGTGAAAATTTAAGCATGCTTGTAATTTTGTTGATTGAATATCTATGGCACTGATTAATGGGGAAACAATATTGGCATGTGAGTTTATCAAACCTTGAACCTCACTGAAAGACAATGAGAAAATGGATTTCAGGTCGTCGATTGCATTTTGTTTTCTCTTCGAATTTCGAGCAAAGAGTGGCAACATCCAAACAGCTCTCAAATGACAATAATGAAAACCTTGTTCAACATTATGATTTAAGGGAAGGCTACAAAAAGCGATGTCTCACATTTCATTTGTTAGTTTCCAAGGTGATGAACATGATGAGAAAACTGGGCTAAAGGCTATCAGTACTAGCCCTATCATAGAAGCTTTGTTGTAAGTGTCCGTACCCTTCCTCGGCAGTGAAGTCCTCTGAGTGCTGGTTGAAAACGCATATTCGACAGTAGCATAGTGTCCTCTCATCGTAATGAACAGTGGATATCCAGCCTTCTTAAATCTGTCTCACCCCCAGTGTTGTTAATTTTACTTTGAAAAAGTAATTAATTACAGTTACACATTACTTCTCCCAAAAGTAAAGTAATTGCGTTAGTAACTCAGTTACCTGAATGTAAGAGTAGTCAGTTACTTGGCAAAGTAACTGGTGATAATTTTCATGTTTAAAAAAAAAAAAAAAAAAAAAAAAAAAAAACATAGGTCACACTATGTGAAGTTTAAATGGTTTTTGGGACAATTGGCCCTAGCCCAATTCTTTACCCTAAACTTAACTAGACACAGGGGTATTACGGATATTGTGATAACTAGATAGTAACCTTAGCTATGTTTAGAAGACATTTAATGTGAATCAACCGTTAAACTTGTTAAAATTGCTCGTTATTGCATTACTTCTGTCTACATGTGAAAGTTTTCAACCTGTTGCATCATTTAAAGATAGATTCAAGTCAAGATTTTGCCGATTTAGGAGTATTTTAGGTAAAAAGTTACTTAGGTTTGCTAGGAAGGTTCTCTACAAAAGAGCCTTCCTGAGAAGTCTACTGCTTTAAGATAGCAGCTGTTTACTAACGCCGGCAAGTCCATCATTTTGCATTTAGTTCTCTATACATGTTGCTAACGCCGCCGTCTCTGTCATTTCGCATCTAGATCTATATACATGTGATATCTACCCAGAGGTTGCGCTAGACTTTTTCGTTGTCTGTCATTTTGACTGACAGGGTCATAAAAATCCGGTCGTAATCTATTTTTACCCATCACTTAAATTTTTAAAATGATGATAATGACATTGTGGTGACCCTTTGTTTGGCATAATTCACCTTCCGTACTTGTGTGTCCATTTGGCCGAGCGCGTTAGCGGCTACGACACAGTCACGTGACAGAGACACTTAAGAGCCCCGCGCATTCCGGCTTGAATAGAGAGTTCACAGAGAGCAGCAGAGCTACAGCGGCTGGACACAGCAATTCGAGCTAACAAGACTCTTAACATTGCATACCGCTTCAACATATTCAATAGTATTTGGTTTTCATTCATTTTAAATTAATATTCTGTCCGAACAAGCTTAACAGAGAATCCACACCGTGCCATCACACATCAAGCAGATGAATATGTAACTTTTTCTCCGCAGTGACAAAAACAGCTGACTGTGGCCCCAGTAGCTAGGCTACATTATGGAACAATGAAATTAACAGTTCACCTGCTGTGGCCTGAACGGAGTCTTACACCTTCCTCCTGGTGCGCATGGACTTGAATTGCGTGCCCGCTTGTGCAGTCCCTGTTTTTTCACCTCTTTTATCAACACCATCGTCGTTTTGGGGCTTTTTGAAGAAACTTCGGACACTCAGTTGCCTTGACAATTTTCAGAGTAAGGCCAACGACGTCATGCATCAAGAGAGACAATAGCTAATTAATATGCTCACTCGCCACCCTGTGGTCTGGGGTGTGAATTGCAACCTGTCAAAATGACAGATGGACTTCAGTTTTTTCCGTCACCATTTTAAAAAATCGGTCAACGACGGAAAATATTCGGTTAACGCGACCCCTGTATCTACCGTACCATCATGTGGGCGTAGTTTGTAGGCTATCGACTACAGTCAGGTATTATTAGACTCACCTAGCATCGTGTTTGCAACGCCGTACCAACTCCCTTGCCTCCTCCCCACTCCTGCTCTGCTCTGTCATCTCCGTGAGTCTGTCTCCCTCACGTGTCATTCAACCAACATAGTAATGCATGGTAACGCACGCCTTTCCATCCTCAGTAACGATAACGGTGTTGCCAAGATGAGAAAAGTAAATAATTAGATTACTCACTACTGAAAAAAATAACACGGTTACTAACGCCGTTATATTCTAATGCCGTTATTAAAAACACTGCTCACCAACAACGGTTAAACTTAAATTGTTCTTCTGTAGCATCGGATGTAGCCCTATTTGTATTAGTTTTTGATGAAGGCCGGCGAAGCGGCTGGATAGCTTTGTAGTAGCCGAAAGCCGTGTCCTGTTAAAATTTGGATATCCATTTTGTAAAAATGTAACCATCCCAGTTGGCAACATCATCTTGATGCGCCTGGCACAAAAAAATGTGGCAACTTATAGTCTGATGGTGACCCCTCCCCAAACCCCCTTTAAAAAACACACTTTTTGAGTTTACACTCCGACTGGAGTCAACTCACTTAATCGGTCAACATTTTAATAGTCCTGAGGGGACCCAGCAGCAATTTTTTTTTTTTTTTTTTAAATCGTCACATTGCCAATGTGTTGCTTTCTTTTCTGCGATGAATGTTACACACTGTGCACACTGCTTCCTGCCTTCCATTTGCAGATTGTCATGATAAAGTTCTCATATTGACGCAAGTAAGAATTTTTTAACGCTGCATCTGTTTAGACGTCACTTTGCCTTTGAGTAAGCTATGCGATGCTGTCAGAGAACATAGGTGTACTTTTGTAAAGCAGGGGCATCGATGACTGCAGTTATTGATGTACTTGATGAATAAAAACGCCATTAGGACTGCTCTTTAGATTGCAAAATCTATTGAGAGGTTGCATGCCTGTATTTGATTTAAATGCCAATAAAGTCACCTAGGACACGTCCACACAGTGTTGAAGGATTGGACAGCATACACTGCCATTGAGCTCCTTTTACAGCTTGAACTTTGCACGGTCCTAATATTACTCCTGACACCACCCTTCATCATTTTTATGATAAGGCTGTGAATGTGTTAGTGCATGAGGGTGGGGGTTGGCCCTGTCAGAGGGAAATGTGCACTGTCTCTTTAAGGTTTTCAAGCCTCTGAAGAGAAAAGTTTGCCTTCCATTCCATGTGCGATGGCGAGCGTGTTCCGCTTCCTGTGTGAAAATGATGGATGACAAGTTAAATTTGTGTCTGGGGAGTGAAGGTGAACTGTGACAGAGTGATTTGTCTTGGGAATGGAGGGTTGGGGTCAGGCGAAACTGGGCGCCTCAAGGCACAAGACATTGACAAATTCATCCTGCCCGCTGCATTTCTGAAGCCTTTTGTTTTGAATCCTGGCTACTCACAAGTGACCCCCATCCCTCATCCTGCCAGCCTCTGAAGGATGCCTCGCCATGCCAGGGGGAGCTCAGCGCCACTAATTCTTGTCATTCACCCCCCTCTGCACTGACAGGCCTGGACATAAACTCTTTCAGCATGTGAAATATTTATCTCCAACCATAACCCCTCTTTTCCTCTGGCCTTATCATTCCAGGTCCCTGGCAGGCCTCAAAACATTCACTGAGCTGGAAGAGCTGGTCGTCGACAACAATCTACTTGGGAATGACCTCCGGTTACCCAGGTTACCTAACCTGCACACCTTAACGCTCAATAAGAACAAAATATCCTTTCAAGTAAATCACTCTTCCTCAATAGCAATGACTAAAAATGCAGATGTCGTCATCATCACCACTTTGTTTTGTTGTCTTGAGGAAACACTTTTAATAGCTTTGCAGGGCACTTCAGTGTTTAGGCGCTCCACTGGGGAGCCGTTTCTGAGCCACAGGGACCTCTAGTGGAGTTAAATTTCAAGTCAATAACAACACAGTATTATCAAAGAGAATACTGTTGAATCAAGTAAAGAGATTTTGTTTGTTTTAAAAATCTGAAATTCTTTCAAATTCATTCAATTGCAGATGTATGATTTGTGCTTTTGTCTTTTTACACTGAAGCTGGATTTACACAGTTCTAATGAAGTGACATTGAATGAAATCTTTTTGGGGGGTATCTTTTAAGATGATGAGTGCACGAGTAGTTGACGTTTTACCATTAGAAAGAGAAATGTTTAATATCAACAAAATAGACCACTTTTTACTCAAATTTGAACCGACTGACAATGCTTCCCTCTGACATCAAAAATGAATCCCGTCTAACGTTTAACGACTAAAATGCCCCCCCCCCTTTTCTCAAATGCAAATAAAGAAAAAATAATAATTTTCTTCACTATATTTCCCAGTTTGTAAATGGTTTATTAAAAAAAAAAAATCAGATAACTCTAGTACTAGTATTGAGCATAAACACCAGGTTCCACATACCAAATTATTAACCAATACAGAAACACTGTGACTGATTTCAGCTTCTCTTCTAGGGAAAACTGTGATTTAAACTTTACAACGGGTGTTAGTCCAATACATTTATGAAGGGCCGTACTTTCAACTACATAACTCATTTCAGATATTATTGAGTTTACACGCATTCACATGTACACAACTCCAACATTCGACATGGTAATTCAAGATAATTATGCTCTGCTGTATGCAGGGAATGCACTGGCTGGGGGTCGACACATTAAATTTCAACCAAAATTGTACACCAGTAGCCAATTAAATGTTTAGACATTTTGAATACGTTGCATGAATCGCCATGCATGAAAACTCATTTCGGTTTTTGCTGTTTGCAATTGATCTTATGTGATCAAGAGAGGAGTTGTTTCAGGTGCATGTAATGATTTTTTTTTTTTAACTTTTAAGAATACAGTTGTGCCCTGAGATACTAATGCCTCGGTACATGACAAATTTATTTTAGAAATTTCTGTCACTTCATATTATGAAAAATATTAATGTACAGTACGTACTGTAAAATATATGTAATTCCCGCTTGCAGAAAATTTTAAAAGTGGCGCCATAAACATACAGGTACTGTGTTCACTAAGACATTGGTACACAGTCTAAGCTAGACAGCGAGCTGAACTCCGAAAGGATGATGCCAGAAGTCTGCTGCCTTTATTGAGCTGTTCCTGACAACAACGCTTTGCAGAGTGAAGACAAACATACTGTATTCACAGCAATGTAAATCCACAATTATAATTAGCTTCTAGTACAGAAATAACACCTATACAAAGGGTTAGCATGCATTAGCTAGCGCCCGCACATCATCTAAAACAAATGCATAACTCGTAGTAGCCAATTAGGAGTGAAAACATTCAACAATATACAGTGCTATGAAAAATTATCTGAACCTTTTGGAATGTCTCACATTTCTGCATAACATCTAAACTCTTAACTAAAACCCAAACATTTATAGGTTGTCATATTTCAATGAGGATAGCATACAAAAAATGACAGAAGGGGAAAAAATAAGTAAGTGAACCATCTGCCTTAGGAGACTTAAAGAGCAAATGAAACCAATTTTTACCATACAATTTAAGTCAGGTGTGTGCCAAATCACTGGTGAGTGGTTTAAAGCTACCCTGATTACGATAAAACACACACCTGGTAAGAATTGTCTTGATGAAAATCATTGTCTGATGTCATGGCTCGGTCAAAAGAGCTGTCTGAAGACTTGCGATAAAGGATTGTTGATTTGTATAAAGGTGGGAAAGGATACAAAACCATCTATAAAAATCTGGATGTTCATGAATTTTAGCAAAGTATTTTGTGGACTGATGAAACCAAAGTTGAAATGTTTGGCAGTTACATGCAACGTCATGTGTGGAGGAAAAATGGAACAGCTCACCAACATCAACACCTCATCCCCACCGTGAAGCATGGTGGAGAGAGCATCATGATTTGGGGCTGTTTTGCTGCCTCAAGGCCTGGACAACTTGCAATCATTAATGAAAGACTGTGTTCAAAAGTTTATCAGGATGTTCTGCAAGAAAATCTGAGGCCGTCTGCCAGACATTTGAAGCTAAAAAGAGAATGGATGCTGCAACAAGACAATGATCCAAAACACAAAAGTATATTAACTTCAGAATGGTTTCAGAAGAACAAAATACATGTTATGGAGTGGCCAAATCAAAGTCCACTCTTGAACAACATTGAGATGTTGTGGCATGACCTAAAGACAGTCATTCATGCTAGACATCCCAGGAATTTGACTGAACTACAGCAGTTTTATAGGGAAGAATAGGCCAGAATTAGCTCTGATTGATGTGCCAGACTGACCTGCAGCTACAGGAAGCATGTGGTTGAAGTTATTGCTGCCAAAGGGGGGGGGGGGGGGGGGCACAAAATATTAAATGTGACTCTTCACTTACTTATTTTTCCCTCTTCTGTCATTGTTTGCAATAATATAATCATTAAAATATGAAAACCTATAAATGTTTGGGTGGTTTTAGTTAAAGCAGACACTGTTTTTCATCTGTGTGATTTGGACAAAGATCCCATCAAATTTGATGGTGATTTTATGCAGAAATGTGAGAAATTCCACAAGGTTCAGATACTTTTTCATACCACTGTAAAACGTGGTACGAAAAGGCACTACCCCTATAGATGATTGGCAAGCATCAAAAGGTGCACGTAGGCTTGAAGCAGTATTTTTTCTCTTTCTCATTTACTCGGCTATGTGACTTTTGTGTGCGTAAATGAGTTCTTCGCACACATAAATGCATTCTTCTTTGCGTCCGTAAATGCGTTCTTTTTTTGTGTGCGGAAGTCGAAAGCATTGCCTCACACGAAAAGTAATGTTTTTGTATATTTTTGTATATTCTTTCTTTTAAAGAGGGGGCATTATGTCATGTTAGCTACTTCATTACAGGTGTTTATGGTCAGGTTAGATATATTGAATGATTCAAATTTATTTGGCTTTTATTTCAATCTGGTTTCACACTTATTACTCTATATAATTTAAGGTGGTGTTTTAGGAGTGTTACGAATTAATTCGGCGATTTATATGTAAAATGCGTTTCAATTATACAAAAAAATCATAATACAAAAGCCACTCCAGAACGAATTAATTTTGTATCTTGAGGTACTACTGCATTCTTTTTGGCAATATAATTGTGAGAATTGCTCTGACCGAACATACAATGGTGCAATAGTATAGTAGTCTTCAGTATGTTAAATCATCCATCGATTTCATATCATGCTTTCATTTTTGAAAAGCTACTAGGGTTCTGATCTAAATATGCATTAAGTGAGTGTTCATAGTAAAGGAGCCCCAAACCTAAGGCACTGACACAACACAAGGCTGTTAATAATCAAATCAAAATGTGTTAACTTCCCTTCTCGGTTTCCGATCCGTTTCGGCAACGTGTCCTGTTTTCACTCAGCTTCCTCAGACCCCACTGTAGGCTCACTCGTTCATACACATTAACACGCGTGTACGCATACTTCCAGAGTCAACATTAAAATGTGTGGCGCCTGGGACGGTGCGCCGACTCGGGCTGTGAAGTGGCGGGCACATGCTAATAGGCCAATTATGTACATCCTGTCGTGGCGCGCTGCCATTTCATAGCTCGAGTGCAGCATTAGCGCCGTTGTATTTTGACACTTTCGGGGCTCAATTTTCCAAGTGAATGTATTAGTGATGAATGTGCCTGCTTTAGGGGTTGTTTGTTTTTTTCCACGATTGGCAAAAAGTTTTCCACGGCAGAGCTCTGAGAAGCACAGACTGTTTGAACCACAGAACATCCATCATTTTGTCACTATTCTGCAGCCGGCCACCTAGGATATGAACGAGATGAAGAGAAAAGCAGCCAAATTGTGTCACTGCTATACGCCAAAGCCTGCACCTTCAATTGGCCCTGTGTCACACAAAGCTGGTGACTAGCGCCTTTGAGCACATCCGTATGTGTGACAGTGATGTGTTTGCGGGTCGACAGGACCTAGAGCAGCGCTGTGGGTAGTAAATGCTAATGTAATTAACAGCGCTAGGTCCTTGACATCCGCCCTTTGACACCTGACTGATATTGAAGCCCTGCTGGAGCACTTGGCTGAAGTCACCCCCTCGCTGGAATATCTCAGCTTGCTCGGTAATGAGGCCTGCCCCAACCAGCTGGTCAGCCTGGATAAAGACGAGGATGACTACCAGAGATACAGGTGAGTTGTCCGATGCCATCGAACCAATATCTTAAAGGGAATCTCGGTCACATAAATACTTGTAGGCTCTAATGAGCAACAATTTTTCTCTTTTACGAAAATATGGCGGAAAACACAGACAAGACTGAAAAAGCAGTTTCTGCTCTTGCACTCCTCTTTAAAAGAAACTGCTGTATTTTAAGCCAAAACAACTGTTGTGTTCGATAGAACAATATGTCTATATGCTTCCATAGCAGATTCATGGCTTATTAAGCCCCCGAACTATTTTTAATGTGTCCGTTTTACCCTGAAAACCCCCATTTACAGACGTTGAGCAACTGCTTTTGTTTCAACCTAGCCATAAAAAGAAGGTAAGAAATTATATTGATTATTCGAAATGCCTGTCATTTTTAGCTTAGAATCATTAATTGATATCTAATATTTAGTTTAAAAAAAGAAAACGACTTTTAAAAAATTACTTACTCGCATATTTTAAACTTTTAAACAAATAACGTCACAATGAAAAATTTGGCGTCTGGAAAAATGTCACGGATTTCTACCTCATAACTATTGCTTAATTGTTTTTTTTTTTGTTTGTTTTTTTCCCCCCGCATTTTCACCAATATGTTAGATGATAAATAATCGATCCAAACAAAGACAAAATGAAAAATAATGTTTAAAAGGATAACTGTATGAAAAAGAAAATCTCAACCACTCCTTGTTGTCTGCGAATTCTACATCGCGACCCTTCTTATATCACCATGTTTCACCCATAAAATTCCCCAAAAATCTGGCTGTGGCCATTCATAGCTGTGTCTTGACACTCAGTGATACATGCTACTTGGAGTTTTTGGATCGAAACAAGGTAAATACGCGATATCTCGTTAAAATTGTGGCGTCTTTAATCCTGCTCTCACGCGCTCTCGCCTCCCTTTAGGGATTTACTGTTTAAATTTTTTTTTTTCTTTCTTTTTTTTTTTTTAAATGCCCTTCTGTTCAAAATTTTTCTTCCCCCAGAAAATTGAGATTTTAAGCTTTCCAATAATGTATCACACATGCATATCAGACAATTTTGAAATTTGCCGTATTGTCTGATTTAAAAATCTATAATGTTTACCACATGTTTTGACCTACGGAGGGCGCCATGTTTTAAGCGCGCAATGGACGCTCGGGGTGTTGACGTAGATTCTCACTGTCGCTCGACGAATACTACTGAGTTACTGCAGTTCCTTCTACACGGCGAGACGTCCAACACATGTGCTTGTCAGTTAAAAGCGGCAAATACTTATTAATTGTGTTTTTTTAGTCTTTTATCACTTTTTTATAGCCTTAAAATACTTTTTGCATGTGTTTCCTTCTCATATTTTTAAGAATTGTGTTTTCTTGTGGTAGCTTTAAAGCAGATTGTTGATCTGTTGACTACATTAGTCACGTAGCATATTTAAACCACCCTTATTTGATATTACTACGTTTAAGTATTTTCTTAAGGCATCTTGAGTATGTTCTCTCTGTATGCATCTAAACAAAACAAGGTGAAAGCGCACGGTAGCACTTTAGGTATTCTGGAGGCCCGGCAGTGTAACCATGTGACGTCTACACCCTGCGACGTCAACAACAATGGTGACCTTATGGTTAAACTTATTTTAACAAATTGTATAAAAACGAAAACATCAAGAGGGGTTTCAATATTTTAACTCATAATAACATTTATCGTTAAAGAACTAGAAGTCTTTCTGTCCGTGGATCCCTTTAATATCCCTATCTTTCATAACAGCAAAAATGTGTCTTCATCTTAACCTAAAATGGGAAAATGCATTTTTTGCAGAAATTGGTATATAGTAAATACTGGCCTCTATTGTAAATACTGGCATCAATCAACTGAACTTCTTAATGTTGAAATTGTTGAACTTTAATGACAAATGTGGAAGAATGAGGTTCACTGGTAAAATACCACCTTTTAAACTTTTATCATGGAAAATGTAGGAATAAAAAAATAAGATTAATAACAGTTAAAATATAGGTTGAAATTTAAAAAATGATAAATTACATTTATAACAAATTTCTTAATTTATTTTAGTGGAATTCTTTTCTTGTACAAAATGTTGAACTGTGGGGGGAAATACTTTTACAAAAGTGTTAGGTAAGCTAAATATTATAGTTGTTGACGTTGTTTGAATTGGCTGAAAATGGTTTGGTAGAACCTAAAATGGGTGACATAATAATTGGGGGGAAAAACAGTGTACAGATTAATTTGTATAATAACATGCAATCTGATATAATGAGCAATCTATGTTTATGTTATATCCATTTTATGCAATTGAAACACGAAAGACATTTGTAATGAAGTAAATTATATTTTACTGTAATTTTGTGTTGTTTTCAGGGGGAAGAATTGGCTTGCAAATATGATAAATAATATTTACAAATATATTTTAGCATCCTCAGGCCAAATTCGCTTCCAAATAGGTGTGAGGGGACAGCACGGACTTTCACATGCTAAAACAATGTATTCTGACGTACAGTTTGTATGATTACAAATGGAATCGTCCCGTATTCAGAAAAAGTACGCGTCCCGTTTTGAGTTTTCAAGCGAAACACTTTGTCCCGTATCATCATGAAACTCGAAAAAAGTCTTATTTGTAGAACGAACAGATACTGTTATGTTCAAAATGATGATAATTTGTTGTCTTGTTCTTCTCTGTGTACTTTATTTTCACTTATTGCCTTATATTTTTTGTGTTTTGTCTATTTTATTATTTCCACATTATATTTGGAGTGATCATTTGGAAAAATGTTATTGCTAAGGGGACTTTGAACGCACCTAAGTTGATTTAAAAAAAAAAAAAAAAAAAAGGCGAAGAACAAACACACAAGAAAAAAAGGCTCAGGACCTTTAGGACAATTATACAATACAATTACAGTTATACAAATACAGTTAAATTATAAATTTAGCTGGACAGATGTTAATTTTTTTCTAGTATTTTTGGTATTAAAAATACATTGCTGATAAAAGTAAGAGAAAGTAAAAGCTTCTCACTCTAACACACCTCTCTTGCTCTGTCGTCAGTCACACACACACAGAAACAGAATGCAAAAACACAACCGCCACACTGTTCCAATATTATTATTATATCATTATTCCGATTTGTATTTATAATATATTTGTTTTGCCATGTGTAATTGCTATTTGTAATTGTACCTGCAGTATTTATTAAGGATTTAGTTTAGGTTTTTGGGCCGTGGAACGAATTAATTGAATTGTAATGTATTATTATGGGAAAATCCCGCCCGAAATACGACCATTTCGACTTACAAACCAGGTCCTGTAACAAATTAAATTCATATGTAGAGGTACCACTGTAATTGTTTCGAGGAAAATTATTTTAGTATTATAATACAAAAAAATCACTTTTCACATACGAATAAAATAATTAAAGGGTCACTGTTATCAGACCAGCCAGCTCTACCAAGGAGGTGTCCCTTATTTTTTGTTTTCAGGGAGTTGGCAACCGTACTTGATAAAGCATATGAGAAGCTGACACCAGTCTTGTTAATAACGGCATTAGAATATAACGGCGTTACTAACGGCGTTATTTTTTTTCAGTAGTGAGTAATGTAATTAATTACTTGGCAACGCCGTTACCGTTACTGAGGCGGGAAAGGCGTGCGTTACTATGCGTTAATAAGTTGGTTGAATAAAAAAAGTCTGAGACAGACGGACTCACGGAGACGAGAGAGCAGAGCAGGAGTGGGGAAGACGCCGTTGCAAACGCGATGCTAGGTGGCTCCAATAATACCTGACTGTAGCCGACAGCCTACAAACTACGCCCACATGATACGGTAGATATCACATATTATAGAACTAGATGCAAATGACAGACACGGCTGCATTGGCAACATGTTTTAAGGACTACATGCGTTAGTAAACAGCCGCCATCTTAAAGCAGTAGTCCTCTCAGGAAAGCTCTGTTGTAGAGATCCTTCCTAGCGAACCTAAGTAACTTTTTTTTTTAATCTAAAATGCTCCTAAATCAGCAAAATCTTGATTTAAATCTATCTTTAAATGATGAAACAGTTTTAAAACTTAACATGTTGAAAGTAGACAGAAGGGAACTAATGCAATAACGGGAAAAATTTACAACTTTAACGGTTGATTCACAACTTTAAATGACTTCCACACATAGCAAAGGTTACTATCTAGTTATCGCAATACCCTTGTGTCTAGTTAAGTAGAGGGTAAAGAATTGGGCTAGGGCCAGTTGTCTCAAAAACCCTTTAAACTTCACATTGTGTGACCTGTTTTTTTTTTTGTTTTTTTTTTTGGGAAAAAAAAAACATGAAAATTATCACTAGTTACTTTGCCAAGTAACTAATTACTCTTACATTCAGGTAACTGAGTTACTAACGCAATTACTTTTTTGGAGAAGTAATTTGTAACTGTAATTAATTACTTCTTTAAAGTAAAATTAACAACAGTGGCTGACACAGTAGCAAAGCAATCAGAACTATTGGAATATTCCATTCAGATTTGTGTGTAGTTCTTGTACAAAGTTTTTCACATTAAGTTATTTCAAGAGAAGATAGTCACAGGTATTATTATTCTGTATATTCAGACTGTATTAAGTCCAATTGATGTTAGCTTTCTACAGCAACACAAGTGTTACCAGGTAGACTAGGAATGCTAATTTATTATATGAAGGGCTGTGTCTATAAACATTGCAGTAAAGAATTTGAACTAACGTGTCCCGAATAACCCAAAATAACCTCAGAAAAACTTGTTCTTGAATGGTTCTTTGTAAAGCCACTACACTATTTTGCACCCATCTTGCTTTGGGTAGATAGCTTTTTGTAAGTCACGTATTTGATGATGCTATGTTCCCTCTAAACATTTCACAAGTAAACTGTAGATTCGACCACATCGCTCTAAAAGCTTTGTCACGCGGCCCCTCTCTACACTCCATTTTGCAAAATGGATTTCATGTGTGACTACTCCCCACCACAAATGAGTGTTTACTAGCCTGCCTTAGCGCAGCAGTCGATGCATTAAACATCAAGCCGGGCCCCGAGCCATGCAATATGACCACCATTTGTCAGGGTCCTTTACGTGAAATGTGATAAAAGGCGAAAAGCATACTCTCTTTTGTCTGTTTTAGCCCTAAGTGCTTGTTTCTGACTCTGTGTTCCCTATTAATCATTTAGAACACATGCCTTTCTTGAATAATATTTCACCTCCCTTTTTGTCTTCCTTTCACTTTCCTTACCCTGTTCACTTTTCCGTCCTGCATGCTTATCTTAGCTGGTGAGGAAAGCCGCTCGCGTCTGAGTGACAGCGTCTATGCTCGTGTAATGTAATATTCATAATGTGTCACATAGTCAAACATCAATTTGAGCGTGATGCAGATTCCATGTCTGACAAGGTTAGGCTGTGTGCAGGTCATGACAGCACTGGGCCTTGGGCAATAAATAGCCAGGCCTGTGCCTCAGGAGCTCTTGGACTCTCAAGTAGAGGATCCTGGTGTGTCCACCAATTTGTGCAATGACATAGAAATATATGGTTCTTCTCCACTGCAGCAAAAGCAGTGGTCAACTGGGTGGTCAAACCTTCTCCAATTCATAACTGATCTTGTACATTCCCAGTGGCCATTTGGGGTACTGCAGTAACTCAAACCACGACCTAATTTGTTAGCTGCGTGTCACCACTTACTATATGTTTCCCGGACGGGAAACGTGGCCAGGGGCTCTGTATAAGGGTGAAAAGTGATACTGATTCTAAGGGCCCATGACCTGATGGAGGCATAAAACGAAGGGTTTCTTTTTCTTGTTTTGTTTTTGCAAAAAGTAAACACCCAGAGAGCATATGTATTGCCAGCCAGCCCCCAACCCCCGTATTTTTTATTAAATGGTTTGGTCCGCTCTTCCTTCGATCAGACCAGGAGCAGCGGTGCGCATTTACACCAGTCAATGACTCGGAGTGCGCAGAACGTGGTACTGCAGAAATGTTTTCAAAACAAAAATCGGGTCTTCAAAAGAGGAAAGAAAAGAAAGCAAAACAGGAGATGGGTCGAAAAGGCCAACAGGATGTGACAAAGTACTTCAAAAAGGAAGGTTGGTGTCTTGTGTCAGTGTAGTGTTGAAAATTAACCTGTTATCTTAGCTCCGAAGCGTGGTCCCAGCTCACTCTGTAAGAAATACGGGATTTTCCCGGCCTCAATGAGTGACATTCACCTATTCAAAAACATGAATTCCAAATAATGACGGCATTTTTTGGTATCCTACAGATGTTGAAACTTAAGTTGGTGTGGAAATTTTCTTTTTTAAAATCGGCTTGAATCCAGTTTGTCAAGAATTTATTGAATTTAGTTTGTCATCAATTGAATTTAATTTGGGGGACCTCGATTCGGAGCTGTAGCCTATAGTGGAGATCGCGAGTTTCCAGATGAGGCTAAGCCTACTCCATAATGAAATACTGCAATTGTTTGCTAGCTAGTGTTTGCTCCACTTTTAGCCTACATTTAATCAGTACAGCAGGCAAACCCTTAGGAATCTCTTCATACTAAAAGAGTTGTATACTGTATACTGTAGTATAGTTTAGTTAAAACAAAGCATTTATTTTATTAAGTCATTAATTATTGTATTTGCTTTGAGAATATTTCTAATAAAAATATATTTAGATTGTAAATGATGGCCTCTATCATGGCCTTTATCAGTCTATTCATTATTGCTTTATACACTGTGGTTTACATAAACACATTTTCATCTTAAATGAATGCAGAAAATGCACAAATTAGAGTGTAAAGATTTACCAGAATGCAGGAAATTACATAATTGATACTCTAAATGTGTGTGTGTGTCCCAGTACTGGTGGTGGGGCCCAAAGTGATATCTTTTCATGGGGCCCAAAATCCCTGGCAGCGCCCCTGAACATGGCAGCTTGAACAGTGAAAAATGGGGAGTGATTGGATGCAGACCAAGACTATGGGGGACATCACCAAGGGTTTGTCCAGTTCTCTTTCACATTCGAAACGGAGGACTACTGAGATAGCAATATGGCTGAAAGTTGCATTTCAGGAAATTTTATTGAAGCTAGTTATTAGACACAATATATGGCTGAAAACAAAGGCAAGGCTGAAAAAGCAGTTTCTGCTCTTGCACCCCTCTTTGAAATAAACTGCTGTATTTTAAGCCAAAAGAACTGTTTGATAGAACAATATATCTTAATGTTGCCATAGCAGTTTCATGGTGCATTAAGTCCCCGAACTATTATTAATTTGTCCGTTTAACACTGAAGACCCCCGTTTACAGACACCGCACTACCGCTTCTGTTTCAACCCAGCCATAAAAAGAAGCTAAGTAATTATATTTTTTATTCGAAATGTATGTCATTTTTAGCTTAGAATCATTAATTGATGTCTAATATTTAGTTTAAAAAAAAAAAAAAAAAAAAACGACTTTAGAAAATGATTCACTTGCATATTTTAAACTTAAATAAATTAGGTCACAGTGAAAAAAAATATGTCTGTAAATAAGTAAGGGATATCTATCTCATAACCATTGCTTAATTGTATTTTTTTTTTTTTTTACTGTCGCATTTCCTTGATATTGTAGATGATAAATAATCAATACAAACAAAGAAAAATTGAAAGATAAAAAAAAATGTTTAAAAGGGTAAATATATGAAAAAGAAAATCTTGATCACTCCTTGATGTCTACAATTTCTACATTTCGACCCTTGTTATATTACCGTGTTTCACCTATAAAATCCTTAAAAAGTCCAGCTGTGGCCATTCACAGCTGTGTCTTGACACTCGGTGAGACATGCTACATGGAGTTTTTGGACCGAAACAAGGTAAGTATGCGATAATATCTCGTTAAAATCTTGGTGTCTTTAATTATGCTCTCTCATGCTCTCACCTACAGTTAGGGTTTCGCTGTTTAAATTTTTATTTTATTTTCTAAATGCACTCCTGTTCAAAATATTTCTTTCCCCAGAAAAGTGAGATTTTAAGCTTTCCAATGATGTATCACACAGGCTTATAGGACAATTTTGAAATTTGGCCAAATTGGGTGTCCCAGAGCAGAACTTCAAGTCTTCTGTTTTCCGCCAAATATATTTTTTATTTCAAGGTTATCAACCAAAAATGTATGTTTATCGTGTGAAATAAAGCTCAAGAGGACTTCAGCAGTTGAATTGATGAAGCATTCGGCTCTCTAGGCCTTCTCAAGGTCCGACAGGCTCAAATCAGAAGTGACACAGGCTGGCCAATCACTTTACAGTACAGAGAACCCTTCAAACTTCTGCATTGCCAACTTATGATTGAAATGTTGTCATGAACTCTTCCCTCATCGCCATCGTCTCTCTCTGTGCCCACACCCTACCTCCTCCCCCACTTTCCACTTAGTTGCTGCACACGTGTCCTTTTTTGGTCCTGACACTTCGCTTCCTTCTCTCTCTCTGCCAGCCTGTGAAAGGATGTGTTGTCATCTATGTATTCCCACCATTATCTTTTGACGTTTCTCTCCCAGCCCCCCGCCCCAACGAAAAACGGAGTGTGTCTGAAAGCTCGGAGAGATGCTGTGATGCTGCCAGAATGACAGTTCTGGCAGACGGGCAAGCGTCTCCTTTCATGCTATTTATGTGTCCGACTTCTTCTCATCACCTTTGAAGGTTATTACCTTCAAGGAAACATCATTAACGTTAATTTGGCATCAGTGTTATATCTGAGTAAACACTCTGTCATTGGTGGATGTGTGCATTTCAACAGAACTTCATTTCACTAAGTGTAACACTGTTTCAACTATCTCCTTGAAATGAAAGGAAATGTACTGAATTTAGTCAGATATATGTCACAAATGGTTTGGGAGACATAAAATGTTTACATTTTTCTATTTGAATTTAATTTTCAGGATAAATATTGATCATATTTATACTGAAATCTAAATGTGCTCTAACTCTAAATCATTTTCCAAATATTTACAGCAAAAATATTGTTTTTAATTGGCACGGATATTTTTTTGATCCAATCTATATCTTATTTTCTTCTGAGTGATCATGGAACTGCAGTATTTGGAATAGAGTGTTACGCAGTGTTGTTAATTTTACTTAAAAAAAAGTAATTAATTACAGTTACGAATTACTTCTCCCAAAAAGTAATTGAGTAATTGACAAAGCTTTTAGAGCGATGTGGTCAAATCTACAGTTTACTTGTGAAATGTTTAGAGGGAACATAGCATCATCAAATACATGACTTAAAAAAAGCTATCCACCCAAAGCAAGATGGGTGCAAAATAGTGTAGTGGCTTTACAAAGAACACTTCAAGAACAAGTTTTTCTGAGGTTATTTTGGGTTATTCGGGACACGTTAGTTCAAATTTTTTACTGCAATGTTTATAGACACAGCCCTTTATATGGTAAATTAACATTCCTAATCTACCTGGTAACACTTGTGTTGCTGTAGAAAGCTAACATCAATTGGACTTAATACAGTCTGAATATACAGAATAATAATAATACCTGTCACTATCTTCTCTTGAAATAACTTAATGTGAAAAACTTTGTACAAGCACTACACACAAATCTGAATGGAATATTCCAATAGTTCTGATTGCTTTGCTACTGTGTCAGCCACTGTTGTTAATTTTACTTTAAAAAAGTAATTGATTACAGTTACAAATTACTTCTCCCAAAAAGTAATTGCGTTAGTAACTCAGTTACCTGAATGTAAGAGTAATTAGTTACTTGGTAAAGTAACTCGTGATAATGTTCATGTTTTTTTTTTTTTTTTTGAGGAAAAGTGACACAATGTGAAGTTTAAAGGGTTTTGGGGACAATTGCCCCTAGCCTAATTCTTTACCCTCCACTTAACTAGACACAAGGGTATTGTGATAACTAGATAGTAACCTTTGCTATGTGTGGAAGTCATTTAAAGTTGTGAATCAACCGTTAAAGTTGTTAAAATTTCTCCCGTTATTGCATTAGTTCCCTTCTCTCTACTTTCAACATGTGTAAGTTTTAAAATTGTTTCATCATTTAAAGATAGATTTAAGTCAAGATTTTGCCGATTTAGGAGCATTTTAGATTTAAAAAAAAAAAAAAAAAAAAAAAAGTTACTTAAGTTCGCTAGGAAGGATCTCTACATCAGAGCCTTCCCAGGAGGTCTACTGCTTTAAGATGGCGGCTTTTTACTAAAGCATGTAGTCCTTAAAACATGTTGCCAATGCAGCCGTGTCTGTCATTTGCATCTAGTTCTATAATATGTGATATCTACCGTATCATGTGGGCGTAGTTTGTAGGCTATCGGCTACAGTCAGATATTATTGGAGCCACCTAGCAATAGAATCACGTTTGCAACGGCGTCTTCCCCACTCCTGGTCTGCTCTCTCGTCTCCGTGAGTCCGTCTGTCTCAGACTTTTTTCACTCAACCAACATAGTAACGCATAGTAATTAGTAACGCACGCCTTTCCCGCATCAATAATGGTAACGGCGTTGCCAAGATGAGAAAATTATTTATTTAGATTACTCATTACTGAAAAAAATAACGCCGTTAGTAACGCCGTTAGATTCTAACGGCGTTATTAACAACACTGGTGGTACGTATAGATACGAATTTAATTTGTTCCAGGACCTGGTTTGTAAGTTGAAATGGTTGTATGTCTAGCGAGATTTTCCCACAAGAATACGTTATAATTCGATTAATTCGTTCCACAGCCCAAAAACTACACTGAATCCATAATAAATACTGCAGGTAAAATTACGAATAGCAATTACACATAGCAAAACAAATAAATTGTAAATACAAATCGCACTAATAATAACACAATACAGGTAATAATAACAACAAATTCATTAACAAATTGGGATCTAATGTGGCAGTTGTGTTTTGCATGCTGTTCCTGAACGCACCGTGTGCCTGACAGGAGAGAGTGGTGCAATAGAGTGGGAAGTTTTACTTTCACTTTTCATGTTCTGTTGTTGTTGGCGGAGGTGGGGGGAACTGTGAGACACGTTGTCTAGCCAGTTCACTCACACACACACATCACGCTCATATTTTTCTATCATTTCCTTTTTTCACCACACGCACTAACCACAATGGGACCCATGTTATTTTCTCTCACAAGAAAATCCGCCATGCGTCCGTCTTGCATGAAAACAATGAAATGGCGAGTCACATTTTATGTCGGATATCGAAAGGATCGTATGTCGATGCGATCGTATGTCGATGTACCACTGTATTTCGAAGGTACACAACACATCTGAACGTTCCTATTCTTTATGGATATGGCTGATGTCAGAAGTTAACAATTTTAACAGCCTAGACTCGCCAGGACCAGTGGTGATGCATTTCACTTAGCATTCTTGAGCAATTGTTGTCTGATTAACATCATAAATATGTACTATCTACGTTTCATATGAACTATTTCTTTTACAAAGGTGTGCGCGCATTTTACAGGCTACCGTTTGTAGCCACACAAGGAAAGTGTTTTGCAATCTACGATAACACTGCTATCAGCACAACAAGCATAACTTTTTGGCATTTGCATTCACCAACACAAAAAAAAAAAAAAAAAAAAAAAAAAAAAAAACAATGCTCACTTACTGGAATGGATAAATCCAAGAAGCCTTTGAAGGTCTTTCGGTACAGTGAACTGAACAGCAAGGCATTTTAACAAATGAAATATTCCTGCACTAATTCCTGATTAAATCTGAGGTTTGCAAATGAATACACTGGACACTGGTGTCATTATCCCGATCACTATGTCGGTGGTGAATGAAGTACTCACTTTTTTTATTTAAGTAAAAGTACAGATAGAGGGGCAAAACATTACTTAAGTACAAGAAAAAATTACTGATGTAAAAGAACATTAGTACTTACTTTAACATTTACTTTACAAGTAAAAAGTAAAAATATTTACTCCTAATGCAAAAATGTGACACATCTTTTATATTTTTAAGCAACACTAGGTAACTTTTCAACCTTTATAAAATATTTTCATCACATTTGTGATGATATGTCAACTGACAAATGACACCTCTTTTATATCTTGAGGGGGTCGGTCTCACTTTCACCGGAACTAATTAACTTTGAGGAGGGTGGCGGAAGGAGGGCTGGTGGGGGAATACGGTACAAAATCAAATTTTTCTTATCTCCAATATCGTGATATGCTATTATTTAGTCACAACTGGATTCATTACCTGATAACTATTCATCCTTCACACAGCCACTGGAAACGGAAATGTTGTTCAGTTCATCTGCAGACGACCGGGAGATCAGGATTTTACGATACTGCACGCCGATCTTCATGGGAAACGGTGACTTTCTTAAGGCAAAACCCTACCGCTTATGTCCACCTGTGTCGCTAAAATCGACCAAAACTGAAAAGTTACCTAGTGTTGCTATAAATATAAACATAGTTTATAGCCACGCAGAATGGAAAACAGTAATAAAATTGACTGCACTGTAAACAGAAGCTTAACAAGATCAAATAACTCCAAACTTATCTTAATGGCGGATAGCAAGCAACTATCAGGTGCATATACCCATTTGAAGGCGCGCCCCTCTCACTGTTGTTTTTTATTGGTCATTATCTTGTTCACCTGCCTAATCACGCTTGTACTCGTGTATCTCCCTCTAGTGCTCTATAACGGTATAGTTGCACGGGGCTTATTGATTGCGCTAGAAGCATGAAAATGAAACTATCAATTCACAATGAGAGAAAAACAAAAGTAATGTTTAACACAGGCAACAATTTCAAAAGCAGTGGAGTAAACAGTACAGATATGTCCTGTAAAATGTAGTGAAGTAAAAGTAAACGTACCGCTTTCATATTTGAACTCAAGTAAAGTACAGATACACACCAATGTACTGAAGTATAGTGACAAAGTACTTTTACTTCGTTACATTCCACCTCTGCAATACGTACCGTATTTTTCGGACTACAAGTCGCACCTGAGTATAAGTGGCACCAGCCATAAAATGCCCAACGAAGAGAAAAAAAACATATATAAGTCGCATTTTTGGGGGAAATTTACTTGATAAAATCCAACACATAGAACAGATATGTCATCTTGAAAGGCAATTTAATATGAAAATAAAATAGAGAACAACATGCTGAATAAGTGTACAGTGCATGAACAACGAAATGCAAATATGTCCTCACCAGGACGCTACGGCTCGGTCCTGGCTATACAGCGAGCTAAACTCCCAAATGACGATGCTGGACGTCCATATAATTTGCTGAATCAATTTCGTCCTCAGGTTTGCATCAACATAAATCAATGATAATTAGGTGGTATTACAGCAATGACACAAACGTTTAGCATGCGTTCGCTAGCATTAGCACATCGTTCAAACAACACACAACTGGCTCTAAGTGTCCAATCGCAGGTGGAAAACACACAAAAACAACAGAAAAGATGATACACACAGGCGTTGCCACTGTAGAGATATTTTACAAGCATAAACAATGAAAGTAGGTTCGCAGCAGTGTCTCTCTTTCTGTCTCGCCCACTCGCTCAGAGATGCTACGTAGCTGTCCGTCTTCTTCTAGCGTGTGAGTGCTCTTCTTCGCGTAAACAAGTACGAGTGCGCCCCCACGTGGGCGTGAAAGCGCCACAAACTAAAAGCATGCATCCCAATATAAAAAAAGTCAATAATACAACTGAACACACATTGCCAAAGGCAGAACGTGAACGTGGCCATATATATTAAGAGTTACTCAGATAACTAAAGGATAAAGAACATGCTAACAAGTTTACCAAACCATCAGTGTCACTCCAAAACACCAAAATAACATGTGAAATGATATCATAATGTGTAAATAATTTCACACATAAATCACTACTTAGTATAAGTCGCACCTCCAGACAAACTAAACTGTGATTTATAGTCCGAAAAATACGGTATATATTTTTAAGCAAAATTACGCAAAATTAACCCTCCGCACAATTATTATGACGCCACATAAATCAACTTCAAAGTTTGTACCAGGCTTTAAATTCATTTATTTTATTAGTGAAATGAAATATTTTCTAAGAGAATAGGAATTTTTCTTCTTCGAATCCAACCTACATACGCAATCTCTGGTACTGCAGGATTTTAAAACACATCAACACATCAATTTCTCACACCGGAGGTTGCCCCCTTGGGCAATACAATTTAGGACTAATTGTCTCCAACCTCTTTCTTGCAGATATTTTGTTCTACACAAACTGCCACAGCTGAAATTTCTGGACACCAGAAAAGTTACCAGAAAAGAATTAATGGAGGCCCAAGCGAGAGGAGCATTCATGAAGGTGGTCAAGCCCAAGTCGGAAACTGTAAGTTCTGACCGTATCCTGTTTGTTTTTTGCCATATTTTGCGCAAAGTTTCTTCGTGTTTCACAATCTTCTTTCTTCTTCCCTAAACACTTGACTGTCAGTGTCTGATAAGAGCGGTCCTCTTACTGTGCCCTCACTTATGAGAGTGCGTATCTGTGTGTGCACTGTGCAGTGAGTGTGTGACCACGGGCTGACCTGATTCCGTATGCATGAGCCCAGATCAAAGACGACGGGCGGCTGTCCGGTTGTGCTTGTGCCGGCGAGCTTGACATGGCTGGCGATTGGAGTGACAGGTCACGTACACGCCACTCACCATCGCTTAATTATCCCTTTCCCCCCGTCCTCCCACTCTTGTTTTGGGCCACACAGACTAATTAGAGCCGGGGATAAAACTGACTTCAAACCCTCTCTTTCACTCTTACTTGCCCTCTTCTGCCTCTTTGATAATGCAGGGCGAATGATTGTGCCTTGCCTTGATTTGATCGCATGTAATTGTGAGGTCATGAAATATTTAGCTTCGCTTTGTCGTCTTAAGGTCTCAGGGGCTCTCCTGGTGAGCCCGGGAGGTTAGAGAAAAGGAAAAAAATGAATCGGTGTTGGGCGAATAAGAATCAAGAGGGTTTAAAAGTGCACGGGGAAAGGGAAATATTTTTCTTTCAGGCAGTCAGCTGGGACGGTGTCGTCTTTTGGCTTTGCTACGCTCCCTCCTTGATATCTCATGAAACACAGAAATAATTTAACCTCCTTGTGGCGTGTTTGCTAGATGGAAGAAAGTAGAATGAAAACAGTGTTCATCCAGTTTATATAAAAAGAAACCAGGGACCTCTACAGTGATTTTGGCAGGCTGGAGACGCTTTATGAGATTTTATTTACATAGCTTGTCAGCGCGGGAGAAATGTTTGGCTGGGAGACGAAAGCAGAGATAATTACTGATTCTAGCTGACATGACGTGTGTGTCTTTGTGTCTCGGTGTCTTTGAACAAGCTGTATATGATTATTTATTCCTTATGCAAAGCAAAAGGTTACAGCTTTGATGAAGACGCATCGACTTCCCACTGCACTCCCACTTTTACCATCCGTGCTGGAAAATATTTATATATATTTTTAAACCGTGCTCTCACTATTCCTCATTAGCCAAGTCTACACAAAGTGAGCGGACGCACTCCCCGTCTGGGCCAAGGGATTTAGGCGCAGCCTTTCCGTACGATTTGTCTTGAGCCCGATGAGATGTGATGTGTCAACTTTTCGCAGACTCGATGAGCCATGAGTACCTTCCAGCTCTCATTGTCCACATCATCTGCGTGATTTGTGAGCACGCCAATGGTGCTGGCGACCAATTAACAGCCGGCTAGCAAGAGAGCAGCCTCCGATGACGGCATAATTAGATACTTGTTTGCTTTTGAGCCTCTTGAAGTGGGATGCTTCTCATAGCCTCTCACTGTGCATGCAATTTGCCTCGTTACGGAGGATCATAATTAGCTGTCTGGCTTGTGTTAAGCGGTGCAAGTGTTGAGAGCGGGAAATACACCAGCAGCACTGATGTCACTTAAAAGGTTTGTCCATACAGGGAGTAACGAATGGCACATGGTTGTTTACTTGTAAACAAGTACCCTCTCATCCTCGTCTAAGGGGCTACTAATTGCCTCATGTAGCTACAAACTCGCAACTTTCCAAGCATTTTATACAACTTGGAGAAAGGTTTATATACAGTAAGGGACTATATGATTCTGACTGTAAATTTCACTGCGATTATGTAGGCAGCTAGCAAATAATTAGTTCTACAAATCATGACAAAGTGCTCACGAAAGGAGATACAGTATGTGTGTTACTCTATGGTTTGTCTGATTCATCTGTTCGTTACTTTGTTGCAGCCTACAAACATTGTAATTAATACAAGACTGTAATTAGTATAGCTAATATCAGGTTTTTTTTTCTTTTTTAAGCGAGCCAGCCTCTTATTCATTAACTTTTTTAGCTTCTTCTTAAAGGATTTGTTTTTCTCTAGTCACCAATGTGAAAGTATATCTTGATCTTATAGGAAAAATAACAAAACTCAGCTCACCAAAAGACATTTGGCAAGATCTTTGAAAAGAAAACGTATGTTTCCATTAACTGTCTGAGATGTAATTTCTCAAAACACCCTTCAGGAGGATAATATCCATAATAAAAGATTGTTTTATTGCATTTCTGCATGGAAATGACATACTGTAACTAAAAATGAAAGAGGTGAAAAAAACAAACAAAAAACATGATACAGTATTTAAAATATGCACACACAAAAAAGAGCCAATAGAGGACAACTGAAGTGTTCTCCAAAACCACAACGTTAAGCTGACTCAGGCTGGAAAAGCCTTGAGCTGTATTTTTGGAAATTGGGCGTGTTGGAATGCCATAATGTGATAATTCCCGATGAGGGCTTAGAGGTCATGGCGATAAACCACATAGGACCCTTTTCGACTCTGCTTTCGGAAAATACGTGTGGTGCTCTTTGGCTGGGTTCCTTTAACCTCACTTCGCTCAGAGCGTGTGCTCTGTCGACCAGCCGTGTCTGTTCAAACACACACTTTGTGCATTTTGCTCTCAGAACCTGTTAAAAAAATGAAAAAACAGTGCACAGAATACAAAACAAGAACATTGACTCCCGGCCTAAAGTTCACTGTGAGTAACAAAAAAGGTCACAGACAACTTGGGGACGACGTCAGCGTTTTTAAAACTCCTCGGACGTCGCTTACATTTTCCTTGACTTGATGTCCTTGCCTGAACACACATTTTTCTGTCTGACATCCTTCCTCCGCGTATAATATAAAACAGACTTTGCGGGTGGTTTGAGGCAGTGCCCAGGTCCCGCGAGAAACGGTGCGCACAGGGTAACGCTTCTTCACGGGAATCGACATTGACAGAGCCAGGAAAGTCTTCAAAGTGTATTTTTTCACCGGAGCTCCCCATCCCTCACGCACTAACTTGTTTTACAGCAGCTAATATTAAGTTTGAGCGAAAGGAAGTCCGTCCAAATTTACGACTGACTTCTCGGTTGTCGAACTCATAATTGTGCATTATGGGATACATGATTGTGGGTTATTTTGAAATGGAGTAGTAAGGGCAAGAAGGCATTTTCAATGGGTTGGCTGCATGGTTTCCTTTTTGAGAAATCACAGTAAAATGTACTATGCCATCTCCAACTCTACTACTCAAGAGTTATGACTTGTCAGACTTCTCAAAAATAACAAACGGTGTGTAATATAGCACTTTGTGAATGCGCCTATATTGATTTTACTAAATCATTTTACTGAACAAATGTGTCCTTAGGGATAGAATATGCTTCTTTGGAAATCCAGTCGGGCCTGAAGGATCGCCTTAGAGGCCAGTTTATTTTCTCTCTGGCTTTAGCTGTACCCCATGGTGAGTCTTTAAAGACGCCTGATTTGTTGCTGTCCTTTTTTAATGATATTTTCAACTAAGATGTGCACGCTACATTGAAAAAGGACAAAGCTCCAGTTTGAGTTGTATACTTTACTCTGTGAACACTAAATACTCTGGACACCTTGAGGAAATAGAGGCAAAATTAATCTTACTTCCTGGAAACAACCAACAAAAAACAAATTTTCCATAAGAAACCAAGGGTAAATGCTTGCAAATAATCTTGGTAACATTTCTTGTGAATATTATTGCTGTCCATAGGAGAATGTATTTTTTTCTTAAATATTTTCGACGTATACGAAGTTGTCTGGGTGGTAAGAACACAAGTACACATGATGGCGGGCTGTTAAGCCGTGTAGAACAGTTTGCGGGAAAAATCTCCGATTTCCAAACAATTTAACATCTGACGGGGAGCTTTAGAGGGAATTTTAAAATATCTTTTGATGACAAAATTGAAGTAACTCAAAGCCGGTATGGGATCTGGTATTATGAAAAATGTTGGTGCAATTCACCTCTGTTTTGGCCACAAATCTGCTGGGGAGACATTTATTCCTTATTTAATAGAAAGCCGTGGACCCTTACTCGTAAAAAATTAAAGCTTTCAAAAGTCTGGAGCCCCACGGTTATTTTGTTTCAAGGAAAGTTGGGCCAGTTTTTTCTGTGAAACACAAAGACGTGACCGTGCTGAAAGTGGCTTATGTGCTACCCAAATTAGAAGTTGTTTTTCAATTTAAAAGTCACTACAATTTACCACGAGAAAAGCGAGACTCACCAACCTTGTCTGTACCAGCAAGAAACCAGGCTTTCTTCAGAGTGTCTGGTGTTCTGTCAGATTAGCATACTGTGTCAGAGTGGCGTACCCATATCCTGATATCGCGGTTTTTCAGACATTAAATGTTGCTCAAAGCGCCTTACAAATCTTGTTAAATTAGAGATATAACTTGTCCACAAGCCCTGTGTGACATACACGGGGCTAGATTGGGAGGACGGGCGACTATTTTGTGGACTTCCCAGATAGCAAAATATAACTGGAGCAGACATGGGCCAGATGTACTGCAGATTCCAGCCTAACTTCGTAAAACGGATCCACCCCAGTGTCTTTTTGAACAATGGCCCTAACTCAGTAAGGAGTTACTTGCCGGATCAGCAACAGTTTTGAGCCAGAACTGGTCCAAAGTAGCAGACACTACATTAATGTATGGCCTGGATATGGCACTCATGTTACCCAATCTGGGCCAGATTTGTATCAAAACCATTTTCAGTATTAAATTTTGAGTCCATTTTGTTCAATGTATTACACTTTACTGTGTTTACATTGCAAATTAAATTTGTTTATTAAAAGCAATAATGGCAACACTTCTTTTTCATGCCATTTATTGATGCTAACATATTAATGCAACATACAACAACAATACATTTTTTTCGACAAAATACTTTAATTGGAACAAGCCACTCCACATTAAAGATGACCCATTTTTAGACTGTAAACAACATATTTATTTGTTAAGGTTCTGGGGTAACGGGGGACCTAATTTATTGACAATTAGAGGGAGTGGTATTTAGTGTCCGAAGAATCCGGTGGGCAGTTTGGTGATAGAACAGCTGAACGGGCAGACAAGCATTTTGCCAGGAGAGCAGTACAGTATCGGGGGGGGGGGGGGGGGGGGGGGGTATCAGGATTACGAGATTCTTTGTTAGCTGAAAGTCACATACCTGTAGGAGAGTTGTTGATCTGGCAATGATGTGAGGCCAAGGACTGGTTTAAGTAAGCTGCTGACGGCACTTGGTCCCAGGCACACCCATCTGTGCAATCAAGGCGGAAATACACAAATACAAGGAGGAGGTGCTCTGTTTCAATAATAGTAAAAAAAATATTGAAACATTTACAGCAACAAATGCTGTAAATGCGTTCTACCTCCATATGTTGTCATGCAACAAATTTTGAATTACTTAACTTGCAGACATACCGGTCACTTGAATACCCCGGCCATTTTATTAACGCTCGATTGAATAACTTTTTTAGCAGTCAAGAGATGACTTCAAAACGCAATTATGACTTTGAATAAAGCACTTACCATAAAAATTTCCGTACGACGAGATGATGTGACCTGAATGTTGCGTGTTCTCCTGTTTAAGGCTGATTCTGACGTGCACCTCCAAAAAATCAACACGTGTGACTTGAGCGTCGAAGGACTATGATTTGTCCGCTCAGAGCATTTACGGTTCAGCACAACAACACCCAGTTTTCAAACATTTCCAAACGTTTTCTGTGTCACCTAAGCTTCAACTTCAAATTTGTAATAAAAACATTTGTTCGATTAATATTGATAAGCTGCAGCTGCAAATACAAACATTCCATCTTCATTGCCATTGCTGTCAATGATAGGAGTAGCAGCGGATGCCCGCCATCAGGGTGTGCGCTGTTGTGACGTCACACACCGACCATTAAATTTCAAGTTTTTAGTGCGTCCGATGTGCTCGGTCTGCCCCGGAGCAGTGCCTAACCTATCATTTTGACTGCCGGATGGATTCTACAGGTCGCATCTGGCGCACTGACGTTCAGCGGGTGTGATTGCTATGCGGATCTGGCGAGCTGAGGCCGGATCTGGCACAGAGTCAGCTGCTATTGGGGTTGTTGGTTCGATGTGCTAACAATAGTCACAAATTGACTGCAGGCTGGAGTAATTTTTCCATTGTAGTAAAGCTAAATTTATTTTTTCTGTTTATTTACAAATATGCTATACATACAATAAACATGCAACAGTTGATAACTATTATTTTCCCCAAACTATTATGTAATTTGTGTGGGTCATTTTTTAACTGCCTGCAATTATGAAGTAGCAGAGTGTGTGTAATCTTCCTCTTTGCTCTATGCTGAGCTGACATAGTAATTTAATAATTTACTGTATCTGTTAAGGACATCACCTTTCCTAGCAGCTCATTCTGCATATCTGTGTTTAATTGTTTGGATTCTCCACTTGCTATCCCAGCCAGTTTTTCCACATTAACTGTGGAAGCCTGTTCGGAGGCAAAACGTCAACAACCAGAATAGTCCTGTTGGGATTGATTCAATACTCACAAAAATTCACAAGCAATTGCTTGTAGGGTAGTTGGACTTGGTGAATTCAACAAATTGTTGCAGCCGTTATTCTCTCAAGTTATTTTTGGCACGTAATGCATGCCTGTGTGTACGTGTGTCTTTGTTTGCAATTATATAATAACTTCTCCCATAAAGCCAATGTAGGGACCATTACGTCAGGAGGTCATGTAGGAGGCACAAGCAGGGAAAACAATAGCAATTAGAAGGCAGTGACTCACGCAGTCCACATAAATCATCCTCTCACACGTATAATAAACAGCCAGTAAAACTTTTTAAAGCACAATTAATTTTAAGTAATAGTGTTGAGATTGATTTATGGCTGTCTTCAAAGGCTGCTGACGCGGGGGTGCACGACCCTGGGTGTCATGAGCAACTCTTGCCAGTGAAAATGATAGATGAACTATTGCTTTTTGGCTCGGCTCAGAGCAGAAAAACAAACAAGCCTTCCGAAGGACTTTGAGGAGACGTTGGAGTGGCTGCATCGCATTAAGTGATTTTCCTCTCCTCACATCCATTTTCGAGAGGAAACGCCTCTGTGGTGAAGTATCTTCTGTTGTGATGTCTCTTGTGTGTTGTGGTCCATTCGAAAGCCTGTCTGAAAACAGGCCAAGGTTGTCCAGTAATTATGAAACATACCACCATTTTAAGAATTTTAATAGCCACCCCAAACGTCTCTTTTGACATGATTTATTTTTCTAATATGAAGAATGGAAGGTTACTTAAGTGCTATATCAGTTTAAAGTTGGGATTGGCAAAGCCTTTGTTTCATTTTCTCTCTGCAAGGAGAAATTCTGCTGACATCATAGACAGAACTGGAAATGAACACTCAAGTAAAAAGTAACTAAATTGGGCATTGTTATGCAAGTATAATTTTGAGGCAATAGAGAGAGGTAAATTGTATGACCCGGAAGAAACCAACAAAGACCAGTGTTCACTCAGGTACTATAAATATTTTGCCTAAAATGGCTACAGTCAAAATCAAAACATTAAACAAGAAGTCAGAATAATTAAAAAAATATATATATATAATAATAATAATAATAATAATAAATAAAATACGTTTTTGCTTCTTAGCCCCTCTAGCTGTGATGGTTTTGTTTTTGTGTAAAATATTGGTTCATAGGATTGGCTAATGATCCCCCCCATGCCTCCTGTGAGTATTTTATTTTTACCATCATCTGGATTATGGAGTATGGCAAAACAAAAAGTGGAGGAAAACAGCCGCAACAGAAAAATGTGAAATGATAATAAACATAGTTGTTTATTTGTCCAAATGAACTTGGATTTTGTTATTGAAGTGTTTGCATGATTTACTGAGGAATGGAGGAATTAAAAAAAAAAAAAAAAAAAAAAACTAACAAATCTTGGAGACAAAATTATATTTAGATGTGGTAAATTGCTCTCAAGATTTGTGTACACTATGTCCCCCAGCACAAAAACTGCATTCCCTGTAGTGTTCTCATGGTTCACTTTAACTGTGAAACAACACAATCTTGCTATTCCAATAATTTGACATATCTTCAATTATGCCATAATCAATTGGTGCCCAACCAGAGCTAATCCACCCCGATGGTCTCTTTGGTGACAGCAATATGCAGCTAGTCTAATTGGAGACAGCTGGCTTTTCTGTTTGCACCTCTCTTTTGCCACTTTCCTAAGCATTAAACTGAACGTTCCATCAGTTGCCATCTTCTCTGATGATGCTGACGTTAATCAGCTCAGTGCTTGCTTTACTTTGAACTTGACTGTCATGAACACCCTCCCTTAGCAGCTTTGCTTTAGATTCTTATCAGATAATTCAAGTAAAGCTCTTGTTGTTGTTTATGGAATATAAATGTGGCTGTACGACTTAGTAGTTGACAAACTTGCTCTTTTTCACTCTTGCATAGCCTACTTAGTGAAACTCTTGTTTGCTTGCCCGTTGGTGTGGTTCATTTGGTTGAGTGTTAACACAGCCGTCTTATGTATATGTGAGAAATTGACAATCAAACCAGGTTCATCCCTTCTTGGCGTAATGGTGGCGTGAATAAATTATGCTTCTTCAATTTAGCATGAATTCAGTTAGATTATCATCTGATAGCTGCCGAAAAGAACCCAATACCAATTTATTACCTTACACCTATAAGTGCCAGTAGTGGGGAGCAACAACAATGTAAGTAAACATTCAACCGTCAATCAATTCACTTTCTGTAGTGCTTATCCTCAGTAGGTTTGCAGGTGAGCAGGAGCCTATTGAACCTGATTTGGGAACACCATGGACTAGTCACCAGTCAATCACAGTGCACACAAACAACAATTCAAACTCGGATTGAAAATACATGGCCTTCAACTAACATAACTGTGTTTAGGAAGGTGAGAGGAATCCAAAAGAAACAACACCCTAATGTGTGAAAAACTACAACATACTAACAGAGTTGCAATTGTCATCTACTATTGTCGGAGGCAGACTTGCAAACCACTTACCCACCATACTGAGTGAAAACAAGGCCCTTAAACAAGACACTGGCCGCAAGAAAAGATAACTTTGACAGTAGGGCTCTTAGAACCATTGAGAACATCAGGTATCCCCAGGAAAATCTCCAACGAAACCCTGTGAGCCCGGACAAATCAGGCCAGAGCCTCCCGCCTGGCTGCACAGCGCCGCATCCGGTGGCTTGGCCATGTTCTCTGTCTTCCTCCTGACCACCCGACAAGAGCCATGCTGAAGTTTGATCCAAAGGCTGCAGGCTAGAGACGACTACAAGGAAAGCCCCGTACTCGATGGCTTGACACCATCGCGGACAACCTCCAACAACACGGAGTTACCTTGAAGGATGCAAATCTGCTGGCACCAGACCGCCAGTACAGGAAGGGCTTAGCTCACCTGGTCAGCGCTACGCAATGGGACGGGAAACCAGCCCCAACGCAAGAGCCGTGATGATGATCATGATACCTTAGGGAGTTCAGGTGGGTGGGGGGTCACGCCAGTGAGTGAAAGCCGGGCCGGCCCTTTTTCTTTTTTTGTCTCCTTGGACAAAACTTTTTGTCCCTTTTGTTGCTCTGCCATCTTTGCAAAATTTGCACAAAAGCGCTCATCAACTTCCGTTTTTAGAAACTAATGGGAAAAGGGGAAAGTTACGTATGCCATAAAGCAGTCAGCACATTTGTAGGTTTTTTTTGTGTGGCAGGGTTCTTGCCACCCTCCTCAAAGTTAATTAGTGCCAGTGAAAGCGATACAGACCCCCTCAGACCATAACAGAGGTGTCATTAGTTAGACACTAGACAATAGTTGTCAGTCGACATATAATCACAAATGTTATCTAAATATTTTACAGAGGTTGAAAAGTTCCCTAGTGTTGCTTTAAAGGAGGGAGACATGCAAAACAAGCTGGATCTCAAGGACCGGACCTGGGCACCCCTGCTCTAGGTGAACACGCGCCTTTGTATATCCACCTGAATTGCTGCGGCAGCAGCGCTGTTTCACCGAGCCTCCACCTATCCTCTGCTTGGCAAAAACAAATTTCTAACCCACTCAAGTCTTGCTACTAACAGTAAACAATCAGGTTTGCTGTTTTTATGTTTCTGGTGCCTATTTGATGGGCCAAACACTCATTGTTTTATGTGCTTGCTTGTACAAGCATGTGTACAAGCATGTACGCCATGCACGAGATTAACACAGGCTGGAGTTACGCTTATGGTCGGAGGTGGCAGTCGCGAGTAAAAAATTGACAAAACTCCATAAAGCTCCTTTAGGTTAGTTTTAACTCTCTGTTTAAATGCAGATGATGCGAGAATACTCCACCTGCTGTAATATTTTGTATTTATTGAGCTTGTATTTACAAAAGTGAGAAGTGTGTGACCGTGTCCGTGTTGTCTGTGGTTTTATTTCTACAAATAAAATCGTAAATAAAATCACATCACAACAACTATAGTATGCCTTTGGGACCATTCTGCAATTGATTCATTTTTTTTACAGCAAAACCTACACTCAACTTAATTACCGTATTTTTCGGCTCCCAACTTTTTTCCCTCTGTTTGAACGCCTCGGCTTTTACTGTATAATGAAGTGGCTTAATTGTAGACTCATTTCACTCTGCGGCCTGGCGCATTATCATGACGTTGCCACTTAGGGTGTGTTCAAAGCCTCTTACGAGGGTTCCATCACGACAACACTCTATAGTTCCTGTGGGTATTCACACTTATTTAATGTGTATTCTATCAGATGCTGTGGTAGGGTTTTGTAAGAGGACTTTGTCACCTTCAAGTTTAGAAGGCAAGGTATTTTTTTCTTTTAATGCACTGACCTGTTTTTTAAAGTAGATGTTTTTTTAAGGTTTCAGACTGTTTCAAAGAACACATGTGAGACTTGTTGTGACAGCCCACTGCATTTGAATAAAAAACACGTAACTCTGCATGTTGATTAGGGTTTACAATATTTGGTTAATAAAGCCATTTTTGGTCAGTCAAATATTTCTGTGTAACAGCTATCCCACACGGGCACCTGCAGCTATGCGGCATGTATATAAAAAAATTTTTTCTTAAATTTTACGAAATTTGTGCAATGCGATTTATAGTCAGATACTACAATACTTAATTACTTATTTTCATAGATTTTGCACTGTGCTGTTACACATGAACTAAAATGGATTACATCAATCATCAATTACATCAGTTTTGAGCAGTCTAGAGTATAGTCCTCCCAAAGCTGGGATAGGCTCCAGATCCCAATGACCCTGAACTGAATAAGCAGCCTAGAAAATGGATGGATGGCTACATCCGTTTTTGTCTGCAAGTCATTAATGATGTTGGAGTCAGTCTTTCAGCAGCTTCAACCAGCGTCCGTCACAAAATCCCACCGCTAAAGTTTGTGCTTCCACAGGCCGTCTTTGTGGTTTTTGGAGCTTGTCACACATGTCAAACACTGGCTAGAAAGTGAGAAAAAAGGATATTGTTTCCAGCCACTTGGATTCTTTTCTCCCTGACATCTGCCACTCCGCCAAAATGATAAATTCTTGCCTCATTAGGCGTGGGTGTGGGATTACAGGCTGACAACACATTAATCACTGGGCTGGGTGGCAGCCGCCCCGCTCTGGCTACAGGCATTGTTAACCAAACTTTTCTAATGTGTCACTCTCCTCCTTGACACACCATAATCAATCATTCTGATTGACAGGGCTGATAGATTACACTATTTATACTTTGTGTAATGAAAGCTAGCGTTTCCACCTACTGTCATTTTTGCGTCGACAATAGGCCATGGCGTCCAGTTGAATGGAAGCAAGTACAAAAGAGAAAGAAAAGCTTTGCGGACTTTCAAAGAGATTGTAGTGGCAAAAGCAGGGGTGGCGTTAGGACACTGCTGTTCTGCATTATTCTCTCTGCCTGGTAAGGGCGGTCGTCACGTCAACACCGCGCTATTGTCATCTTTCCGAGAGATCTCTGGCAGGTAAAACTTCGCTTTGTGTGTTATGGGATTGTGTTTCCCCCATGACCTTGTTGACGAGGTGAGGTTTTGTTCCAGGAACTACTTTTCTGACAGAGTGTGAATGATTTACACATGTATAACAAGTACATGACAGGACACCATATACTGTATGTGTTGCATGTCAATGTACATAGGTCAGCAACACAATGGGAGTTTATGTCTGCTTTAGAACCGCTTTACCTAGCTTGACAACAACTCCCCCCTTCCGGCTGTACGTTCCTTTGCATGGGAACTTGTGGATGAAATGACACACTGGGTGATAAGGTTGTATTACTCTTTTGTTCATTTCTGGCCATATGTATGTCTTCATCTGGAATTAGAGATGATCTTGCTACACCGAGGGAGGATATTGGATGTGAGCGCTTGAATGACTGGCTGCCAACTACGGGGACACAAACCAAAACAAAAACACTTTGTCATGTTTTGACAGCGAGTCTATTTGAGATTCTCTTATGGTGCCCGGCTGTCAGGAAATTAGTTAACTAGGGCATATTATGGAGAACCAGGTAATTTAGCCTGCCTCCGAGATTCAGTCGCAGATAGCTCGCAGGAGGCCTCATCCCCGACCTGACATTGCCACGTGTATAATGCAAAATGTGGTGACATGCTCAATAGGTTCTGTCAGGTGCAGGATTGAATTCTCTGCCTACTGCGTCTCGGTTTGGAGCACGCTGGTCAATTATTTCTGAAGCTGTCAGTGCGTGGGAAGACACTGTTATTTAGTATGTGTTAACTTGGCATCATTAAGACGCTCGGCTGACAGAGAATAGCGCACCTGAATGTTATTTATTTAGATTTGCCGACAGGGGTAACCTTCAAACGCGTTGACCTCTCCCTGTTTTGCGCTTTGTGACCCCCCCGACACACACACACGGTCCATTAGGAAGAGGAGCTGTCGAGACAGTGGGGAATCAAATGGCCGATAGTTGCCTAATCTGGCACGGTAATGTGCAAGAGGAGCCATTTGTTTGGACAGATTGCTCTGATTGCTCAGTGGTGGTTCACAGTCTATCTGTAGGAGAGAAATGTCAAATTATCATAAAGATACAGTATGCTTTGGTCCTTATACTTTCTTTTATGCTGTTATGTGCAATAGTAACATATGAGGTGACTCTGGGTCACTTCCAGAATCTGTATAAAAGCTTTTTAGGAACGTGTACATCTGGCTTCCTTAACGATACAGATAACGTAGTAAAACCAACTAGGTTAGATACAATCGAATCAAAATTGATCAAAATACAAATTAACTCACTTGATCGACTGATGGTCAGTTCAGCGCAAAGTAATTTGGGATGTCGCACATGTGATGACCCTGGCAGGATAAACAGTGCAAAAAATGCACATATATAGGCATGGATGAATAGATGGGCATTGTGACGGTAGAGGCTACATACATCTGTTTACGCTGGAGTTGTAAAAGCAAATATTCCATTCATGTTCGATTATCATGATAATTTAAGAGTCAAGTAGAAAATATCACCTTAATTTCATGAAAAGTTCTTTTTTGCTGTAACCATATCCAAACTGAACACAAAAATGTTCTACCACCGACCTTCAGAAGTCTGCTTTTGAGGAGTCGACATTTTTACAACACAACAGAATCCTAAATTCATACAAATTTAATCCGTAGATTATTTTATGACAATCAATCGTTTGTCAGCCTGAACGAATAGCCGAATATTTGGGAGGTTCAGTGCCTTGTTCAAGACTCACAGTTGGCTGACAAGACTCAAAGTCTGTCTGTCCTGTAGGGTTAACCTACAGAACCTAAGTTTTTGGGAGTTGTAGCCATTCATATGGGCCAAATGTGACCCATGGGTTTTCTATGTAAAGGCCTCAAGTTCTCTCTAGTGCTTGCATTAGCATTGTCTACATACGACGGCGTCCTCCTGTTTTAATTCTTGACAAAAAATTTGTGCTGTGTGTGAGTGAATTATGGTTTGTCAACATATGCTGTGCAATGGGATGGCAACCAGTCCATGATGTACTGTATATCACACAAAGTCATCTGGAATAGGCTCCAGCTAACTCTATGAGTGGGTTAGTAAATTAATACATTGCTGATTCATTGTGGAACAACAGCAATGCCATGGTCCTCAAACATGATGCACAGGATTTAGAAGTTGTTGTTGATGATGGGTGGAAGAAAATGCTCCTGAAGCAGCACCTGCAAACAACTGCAAATGTGTCGAACGTGAAACTTGATCACGTGAAGCCACACTGTGACCTCCAGTGCAGTCGGATTGGGTGATTGGGATGTGACAGCTAATGTAACAACATCTCTGCATTTATCTCACCCTTCCTTCATCATCTACTGTATGTGCCATTCGCTCTCCTTGCTCCTGTGTGACTGTCTCTTTCCTCTCAGCAAGTTCGACTGGTCTATAATTAATTTCCCCATGGGCTATCTGTGGGTCAGGCTAAGGATGTGTGTGCACTCTTGAGACAGGTAGACATGACACCTGTTCATGTGGATGATTGCTAAGGAGAAACCAATGATGAGCATCCAGAGGTTGGACGCAAAGATTAGAGGAATACTTTGAGTTGAATGAATTGTTTGACCTTTCCAGCAGAGAGGCAAGAAGGATGTTACAGTGCTGGATTAACCAGTCAAATTTGCTCCATTAAAGGCTTAACCTGCCAGAAATGTCACATGTGAGTGACAGAATGATGAAGTTTCAATCATGTCTGTATCATGCTCATTAGGAGTTGAATTTCTGATATTAGATGAATCTTTGACGTGCAAGAATGCAATACATGTGGTTTCTTGTGTGTTGAACAACACAGACTTATTGTGTGAATGAGCTAAGGATAAAAATAAGATTTTGGGTGTCAGAAAATCTCTGGACAAATCAACGGACTCATTGTCTGACCATAGAAGTTCTCGCTCCCCTTTGTATGAAAGTAATATCCCTTATATGAGCATTCTCATTATATTCAAATGTAGTTTTTTTTCCAGGGATATTGAATTGATTGTAGATGGACACAAATAAAAATGCTAATTTCTAATTCATGTTTCTTCATTTTAAACTTGCCTTGCTTCATTTAAGCTAGCAATCGATCTTCCACAGCCCGACCTTGGATAACACCCATTCTTCCTTTCGCCTATAAGCTCTAAAGGTTACCAGTCTGCTCACAGGTTAATACCCATTCCTTCTTGGTATTTTTGTCTGGACCTCCGTCAAAATTAATTAAACTAATATTGATGTGATGTGGTCTATTTACTCACTATGAGGTTGAATTAATCCCTCTATACGCTGTATACAATTTATGCCCAATAGCTGTGATGTGTTGTTCTTTTCAGTTCATATCAACTGTAAGTTTGAAGTGTCCTCTGCAACATGCACTTGTGTATCTTTTCATAATATACAGACCATCTTCCAGTTTGCATTTCACAAACAATTTCAGCCCCTTTTCCCAGCCGTGCCTTGCTGAATAGCCACTCATCCTTGTTTTCTGCTGGTAAAGAGGCATTTTTTCTTACCCTCTCAAGTTCTGAATAGAGACAGCAGAGAATGAGGGAACCTGCATGATGAGCGGGGGGCCGACGAGAGAATGGCACTTGGGCTAAAGAGGAAATTAAGCTGAAACAGAGGAGGACAGAGGGACATTCTTGTTGAGCCATGGACTCGTTCAGAAGAGCGAGAGCTGCCAAGGGGTGTAGTTGAGGTCATTGATGGGGCAGAAGGTTCAAGTGACACTCAAACAGCATTCTTCTTTCATTCACTGGGGCGTTAGAAAGGGCTGTGAAAGGTTGGCAGGGGCCTGCAGAGCACATGCGGGCAGTGAAGTGGGCAAAGATGTTTCTTTGAATGTTCTGTTGGGCAGGCATTCATATAAATTTTAGTTCTTGAATTAAATTATCAGAGGCATCTTAGAAAATGTTGCACATTGAAAAATAACATTTATTTGATCACACGCAAAAAATGTCCTCAATATAATGGTAAATGTCAAGTACTTATATACAGTACATTTATCTACATGTCTTTACTGTGTCCACAGCACTTTACAGTAGCTCACGTTGACACATTCATACACATTTTTTATACATCAATGGTCCTGCCGCCATGCAAGACGCTGCAAACCCACTGGAGGTAAAGTAGGGTTCAGTGTGTAGCCCAAGGACACTTTGACAGTGGGCACTCGTAGCCAGGAATTTAATTGCTGTCCCAGGATGATTTGGGCTACCAATTGTGCCAGACTAACCCCATGCATTTTACAGTACCCATTTTGTAATCATTAGTGGTAGTGTAAAATGTAAAGTTGCCTTGATGAGCCGCTATTGAAAAAAAAAAAGAATAAAATGAAATTTAAAAACGCGAGCATTCACACCCCTCCACACAAACACACACTTTTGCTGTCAAAATTTTCAAAACTTAAAGTGGCTATCAAAGGAGTTATAACCCCTGACAGTCTCATTTTGTTGCTATTTGCAGTTGAATTTAAGTTACAGGCTGACAGAATTGTCTTCCCAGAATAGGTCTGACTTCTTTGCACTGTTACATGCTTCAGAAAGTGATGGAGAGCCAGCAAGGTGTGCAGGTCTGTAATGAGACATCTTGTGAGATGCAATGTGAGTCACTATTAGAGAGCCGCATTCCTTTTAAAGGAAAACTTCTTCGGGCCATGGAGAACAAAGGTTTGTCATTTCATTGGAAACTGAAGACAGCAAACTATTCTTCTCTGGTGCAAGGTAGTAAGCAAAGGCATTCTGACAGACAATTGATCTCTTATTATCTTTAATACTGCCTTTCCTATTCCCTTTTCGCTCGCTTTAATAAACAATTCCCAAAGGTATCGAAATGTCCCACCTTGCAACACCAACACCGTTTTGTTTCTTTCTGTAAGAATCTTTTATCTTGGTTAAATCCGCCACCCGTGGCCAAGACATTTAATATGCCAAAATAAAAAGCCTCCCCAGGGATCACCCAATGTGGAAGGCAGATGGGTGATGATACAATGGGCATCACTGGCAGAGTCCCTCACTCACTGTGTTGGGAGGTAATCTGAGAGGTTTTGGATTTCATTACACCTGTGCAGAACTCCTTCCCCTGTGAGGGGCCATTGTACCATATCCTGTCAGACCTCACCATTTAGGGTG